>NC_141873.1:491178087-491481117 GCF_056163025.1 Triticum urartu | reverse complement strand
AAGGCCAAAACTCAGGTCCGACTACGAATGGCCCAACTGATTTATGGGCCGTCAACAGGCTGAAAGTGACACCGGGCCAGAAATTGGCCCAACACTTAAATGGGTCGCTAAAAGGCCAAAACTCAGGACCGACTACAAATGGCCCATCAGATTTATGGGCCGTCAATAGGCTGAAAGACACACCGGGCCAGAAATTAGCCCAACATTTAAATGGGTCGCTAAAAGGCCGAAAGATGTACATCCTGAAAATTGGCCCATCCATTAAATGGGCCGTTAACAGGCCGAAATCTCATCGGGCCGATATTGAGCCCAAATATATAGCGGGCTGTTAACGGGCTCGAACTGACGATGGGCTGCAATGGTGTCAAATCTTTAACGAGCCGTTGACGGGCCGAATTGGCACATCTCGTATGGGCCGTGGGCTTAAATGGACCTGACACAAGTAGGCCTTATATGGGACGGCCTGCTAATTTTTACTGGGCCGGCCTTTTTCACCGGAATGGGCCACTGTTGGGCCATGCCATGCGTCGACATATCATAGGTGAAAGATCGTGGATGTCGCCTAGAGGGGGGGTGAATAGGCGTTTTAAAATAATTACGGTTTAGGCTTGAACAAATGCGGAATAAACCTAGCGGTTAATTTGTCAAGCACAAAACCTACAACAACTAGGCTCACCTATGTGCACCAACAACTTATGCTAAGCAAGATAAACTACTAGGTGATAGCAAGATATATGACAAGAAACAGTATGGCTATCACAAAGTAAAGTGCATAAGTAAAGAGCTCGGGTAAGAGATAACCGAGGCACGCAAAGACGATGATGTATCCCGAAGTTCACACCCTTGTGGATGCTAATCTCCGTTTGGAGCGGTGTGGAGGCACAATGCTCCCCAAGAAGCCACTAGGGCCACCGTAATCTCCTCACACCCTCGCACAATGCAAGATGTCGTGATTCCACTAAGGGACCCTTGAGGGCGGTCACCGAACCTGTACAAATGGCAACCCTTGGGGGCGGTCACCGGTACCCGTTAAATTGCTCGGGGCGATCTCCACAACCTAATTGGAGACCCCGACGCTTGCCCGGAGCTTTACACCACAATGATTGAGCTCCGAACAACACCAACCGTCTAGGGCGCCAAGGCACCCAAGAGGAATAAGCTCTAGGGTGCCCAAACACCCAAGAGTAATAAGCTTCTCAAACTTCACTTCCACGTATCACCGTGGAGAACTCAAACCGATGCACCAAATGCAATGGCAAGGGCACACAGAGTGCACAAGTCCTTCTCTCTCAAATCCCACCGGAGCAACTAATGCTAGGGAGGAGAATGAGAGGAAGAACAAGAAGGAGAACACCAAGAACTCCAAGATCTAGATCCAAGGGGTTCCCCTCACATAGAGGAGAAAGTGATTGGTGGAAATGTAGATCTAGATCTCCTCTCTCTTTTCCCTCAAAAACTAGCAAGAATCCATGGAGGGATTGAGAGTTAGCAAGCTCAAAGAAGGTCAACAATGGGGGCAAAAACGAGCTCAAGAGATAGGGTTCATTGGGGAAGAATACCCCCTTTTATAGGAGGGGGAAATCCAACTGTTATGTGCTCAGCCCGCACACGAGCGGTACTACCGCTCCTGGTCCCGGTACAACCGGGACTCACAGTATACGTGCAAAACCCTACCAGGCGATACAACCGGGCGACCAGGCGGTAGCACCGGTTGAGAAGAACAACCGGAGCAACCGCCCAGCCACCGCTCAACCACCGCATAGGAACAGAAGGGAGTCACCCCTGAGTGCGGTAGTCGAGCGGTACCCGGCCGGTGCAACCGCATGGCCTTGAGCGCTTGGGCGGCTAAGTCCTGAGTGGTAGAACTGCTCCGGACACCGGTGGTACCGGTACGACCGGACCAACCGGGCCACCACCGCCCGAGTACCCCATCAAAACAGAGGCCTGACCGGTACTTGGGCGGTGCCTGGCCGGAACAACCGCCCAAGTCTTTGCTGAGCAAGATCGCGGTACCACCGCCCGGAAGCAGCGGTACAACGGCTGAGAGCTCCAAGCGGTACTACCGCTGGGGCTCGTGGTACTACCACTGGGACCAGACAAAAACCACTTCCAAGAAAACAAGAACTGCCATAACTTCTGCATATGAGCTCTGAATTGAGCAAACTCAAGCTTGTTGGAAACAAGACGACGAGTAGCATCAAAACAGCGACTGGAAATAGTAAGAAGAGGCAGGGGAGGTATGCCTAACAAAAAGAGGAGTGAAACCTCCAACCGAGAAGAATCGGCAAAACCTCCAACATCGAAAACATCATAGAAGATGCATGCGAACTCCGTTTTCGATGAACTCAAGCTTGTCATCAAGATGACCATAAGCTCTAAGACTCACAAAGAGAACCAAACAAGAACCAAGAAAGATGATGCAAGGATGCAATGGTTTGAGCTCTCTACGAACGATACGATCAAGCTACTCATCGAGAGCCCCCCTTGATAGTACGGCAATCGATCCTATAACCCGGTCTCCTAACTACCATCACGAGACCGGTAAAATAGAAAATCTATCAAGGGCAAACCTTTGCCTTGCACATGGTCCACTTGAGCTAGATGATGAAAATCTTGACTCCCTCAAGTTGGACCACCTTTCTTGATTGTGTTGACTCGATGAAGACTAGTTGATTGCTCCCCCATACTCCACTATGGGTGAGCCACTCTTCCGCACATCTTCACAAGTCCATTATCACCACAAAGGACAGCAAGCTTCAAGCATTTGATCTCTTCGTGATGCTCCACTTGAACTTGCACACCGCAACCTAACCCCACAAAGAACTCTCATGAAGACCATGGGTTAGTACACAAAGCATATTGACAATTCTTACCATACCATGGGATCACTTGATCCCTCTCGGTACATCTTCTGCGCTTTGTGAGTTGATCAACTTGATTCACTCTTGACTTAGTCTTGATCAACCTTGAACCTTTCCAATTCTCTTCATTTGAATGATGTCTTGAAGGTAGACATGAATGATCACACAATCTTCTTCTTTAAGACATGCTTGCAATAAGCTCAACTCTCACATGACCAATCTTCGGATAATTCCTTGAATAACACCTTGGTCGACACAAACTCTCCTTGAAATCAACACATGCACTCCAAGAAAAGCCTATGGACAAAACCTTCAAATATAACTCAAGGAAACCATTAGTCCATAGAGATTGTCATCAATTACCAAAACCAAACATGGGGGCACCTCATGTTCTTTCAATAGGCGCCTCCTGTCCAATGAGTGGATGACATCTGTCCCAACGGTGAGGCAACACGTGTTTCCTACGGCCAATGATGATTTTACACGTGGAAAATCCCCATTGGTCCGGGCTGTTAACGGGTTATCGGATCCAAAACCGGACGATGCCACGTGTCGGCCACCCTTGACGAAAGCACTTCTGTGACGTGTGATTTATTGACATGGAAGTGGACACTTCCGTGATGATAATTTTGGTAATGTCATGGAACACTTCTATGACAGCATAGGTATGACTATCTTGATTCTGTCATAAAATCGTCATGGATGTACATGCATGACAAAAAACGCGACCTACTGTGACAAACACGTATCATCACGGAAGTGTATTTTTTTGTAGTGTCTTTAATAAATCCATTAAGGAATGTAGTTTTGATATCCATTTGCCATATCTCATAAAATGCGGCAACTGCTAACATGATTCGGACAAACTTTTATGAATCGATACGAGTGAGAAAATCTCATCGTAGTCAATACCTTGAACTTGTCGAAAACCTTTTGCGACAATTCGAGATTTCTAGATAGTAACAATACTATCAGCGTCCGTCTTCCTCTTGAAGATCCATTTATTCTGAATGGCTCACCAATCATCGGGCAAGTTAATCAAAGTCCATACTTTGTTCTCATACATGGATCCCATCTCAGATTTCATGGCCTTAAGCCATTTCATGGAATCTGGGCTCATCATCGCTTCCTCATAGTTCGTAGGTTCATCATGGTCTAATAACATGACTTCCAGAACAGGATTATCGTACCACTCTGGTGTGGAACATACTCTGGTTGACCTACGAGGTTTGGTAGTAACTTGATCTGAAGTTTCATGATCATCATCATTAACTTCCTCACTAATTGGTGTAGGCCTCACTTGAACTGATTTCAGTGATGAGCTACTTTCCAATTCGAGAGAAGGTACAATTACCTCATCAGGTTCTACATTCCTCCCACTCACTTCTTTTGAGAGAAACTCCTTCTCTAGAAAGGATCCACTCTTAGCAACAAAGATCTTGCCTTCGGATATGTGATAGAAGGTGTACCCAACAGTTTCTTTCGGGTATCCTATGAAGACACACTTTTCCGATTTGGGTTTGAACTTATCAGGTTGAAACCTTTTCACATAAGCATCGCAACCCCAAACTTTAAGAAACGATAGCTTAGGTTTCTTGCTAAACCACGGTTCATACTGTGTCATCTCAACGGATTTTTAGACGGTGCCCTATTTAATGTGAATGTAGCTGTCTCTAATGCATAACCCCAAAACAATAGTGGTAAATCGGTAAGAGACATCATAGATCGCACCATATCTAATAAAGTACGGTCACGATGTTCGGACACACCATTACGTTGTGGTGTTCCAGGTGGCGTGAGTTGCGAAACTATTCGACATTGTTTCAACTGAAGGCCAAACTCATAACTCAAATATTTCGTCTCCGCGATCATATCGTAGAAACTTTATTTTCTTGTTACGATTATTCTCCACTTCATTCTGAAATTCTTTGAACTTTTCAAATGTTTCAGACTTGTGTTTCATTAAGTATATATACTCATGTCTGCTCAAATCATTTGTGAAGGCGGAAAATAATGATACCCGCCACGAACCGCAACACTCATTGGATCGCATACATCAGTATGTATTATTTATAATAAGTCTATTGCTCGCTCCATTGTTCCGGAGAACGGAGTCTTAGTCATCTTGCCCATGAGGCATGGTTCGCAAACATCAAGTGATTCATAATCAAGTGATTCCAAAAGTCCATCAACATGGAGTTTCTTCATGCGCTTTACAGCAATATGACCTAAATGGCAGTGCCACAAATATGTTGCACTATCATTATTAACTTTGCATCTTTTGGCTTTAATATTATGAATATGTGTATCACTACGATCGAGATTCAATAAACCATTCACCTTGGGTGTATGACCACAGTAGGTTTTATTCATGTAAACAGAATAATAATTATTCTTTGACTTAAATGAATAACCGTATTGCAATAAACATGATCCAGTCATATTATGCTCAACGCAAACACCAAATAACATTTATTTTAGGTTCAACACTAATCCCGAAGGTAAAGGGAGCGTGCGATGGTGACCTTATCAACCTTGGAATCACTTCCAACACACATCATCACCTTGCTCTCAACTAGTCTTTGTTTATTTTGTAACTCTTGTTTCAAGTTACTAATCATAGCAACTGAACCTGTTGGGAATATAGCTACCAGGGAAGACCCGCCCAGGAGGGGCCGGGTCAACCCCAATGGCGGGTTACAAAAGAAGCCCAGTAATATTCAAGGTGATAGTTTATTAAGACTTGTAGAAGGCCTAAGCCTAGATGCGGCTTAAGGCCCAATATTGTAAATCGTCGTATGAAAAGAAAGACTTGTAAAGAAAGGCATATAAAAGAAGTCACCGAGTCGGACACGTTTTATGAGCCGGCCGGGACTCTGTAGGCCGCCAGGCGTCAACCCATGTATATACCTCTAAGGGGCTGAACTAGTATAAACCTCTCACGTCCTTTGTCCCGATTAACCCCTTTAAGCTTCCTAGCTGCGATGGCCCTACGACTAAGTCCTTTTGCTAGGACATCTATCGTGACAATTCCATGACAATTGGCTCCCACCGTGGGGCCAGCGCATGGTGGATTTGAGTTCTTGAAGGGCAACTTTGAAGGGCTCAAGGGATACACTATGGGCCAGACGACCAAGAGTCGTCGCGGCAAGCTCTACATCGACGACGAAGGCTGGGGCCCCGAGGCCAGCTCAATTGAGTACGGGTACCGGGTCCCCTTTGGCGGAATCCATGTCTTCATCGGCCGGATCAGCGAGTCAGGCCCTGAGCCGGATGTTTGCACCAACCTCATCGAGACGGCTCAGCGCGCGAGATCCGCCCGGGACCGACCTGCCGTAAAGCATGCCTTCGTGGGTTGCATCCATGGAGGTGAGTTCTCTGAAGGATCAGTGGATGGCGGTGAGACGGCCATCTGTTCTGACGGTGAGTCATCCTCAAGCGAGACAAATTCTTTGTATCAGCTACAAGATGGCGTGCTTGGGGGCTGTTCTGATGGCAGCAGCATTTCGGACCTCTCCGAGCCGCTGAATCGAGCCGGAGTTTTCATGGCTGGCACTCAACCTGGGCAGAACTCTACGGCTGCGGCAGCAATAACCATCGGGCCGGCAGCAGCCGGGTCAGGAGACCCCGCGCGCCCCCCGACTCAGATGCTAATGGACCTCATGGATAAGTTGACGGCTCTGTTGACTGCTGTAGTGGAGCCGGCAGATAAGGTTCAGCATGACGTGGAGGTGGCATGACTACGCCAAGAGATGGCACATGCCAAGGAAAATTTAGCAGCAGAAGAGGTCAGGATGGCCGCGGAGCGGGCGGCTTTGGATGCTCGTGCTCAGCAGCTTCAAGCGGAGACTTTCTGGCTCTCGATGGATCTGAATGCATCAAACGAGGTCACGAGGAGAAGGCACCAGAAAACTCAGTCACGTCTGCCTCTAACGTACGATCCTAGGAACCTTTTCCACACACCCGGGGCTGGTCCAAATAACCCGCCAGAGGCAAACCGGATCACGACACCCGGGGCTGGGGTGTCGGTTGAACCGCGGGCCATGGAACCACCTCGTATGAATACCGCTCAACCTCATTACACACCAATACCACCGGGTCACTTTTCTAACCCTTTGGAGAATCTCATTGTTGCATCGGCTCGTTTGGCGGCTCTCCCAATGGAAGGCGACTCTCCGATAGCAATTGGAACACGAAGGGTGAGAGAACTTCTTCAGACAGCTCTGGCGCAGCAGGATGCGTATTCTTACAGTCGAGACAGAATCCATTCAACCCCTCGCCGAAGCCGGAGCCCGAGCTATAGAAGGCATATGGATTCAGCCGCTATGTCGATCAATGCTCAACGCCGTAACCAACCGTGTAGGCATGAGCCGGCGCAGGGTGGAGCCCTTAACTTGGCGGATCAGGAGAGAATCCGTCAAGAGGCTGAGCGGGCGGCTCAACTGGCAGCTGAGCAGGCGGCTCATCAGGATTTTCCGGTTTATCCGGCAACCTCTGTTGAGGCAGGAGTAGCCACAAGAACAGGAGGTGTCCCTTGCCTGGTGCCGGCTATACGTAATGAGCGCTTGCCAAAAGACTTTAAGGGGCCTCGTAAGGTACCTAATTACATAGTCGCCTTGCAGCCTGGGGCATGGATTGAAAGTTATGAGATGGCGATGGAGCTGTTGGAGGTCAGCGATGTAGCAATGGTAAGTATTTCACCATGATGTTGGATGGAATGGCTCGCACTTGGTTGAAAGGGTTGCCACCCAATTCCATCGGCTCATGGGCGGAGTTAAAGGCCTGGTTCATTCAGAACTTCAAGGACACATGTAAACAACCTATGTCAATCATGGACCTGACTAATTGTAAGCAAGAGGAAGGTGAGTCCACGACCCATTGGGTGCGTCGGGTCAAGGAGATAATACATTCATCTGATAAGATGGATGCCGGCTCTGCGGTCTTAATGTTGGAGAAAAATTGCCGTTTAGAACCTCTGAAATAGAAGCTGGGGCGGCTCAAGCATGACTATAATGACATGGGCCAGTTGATGGCGGCCCTGGTCAAATATGCTAATTCTGACAGTACCAAGGATCACGTGTCTGATGAAGAAAAAACAGGGAAGGGAAAGAAGAACGGCAATGGCAAGGGTCACCAGCATAACCCGGCGAATCAAGGAGGTAATAAACGCAAGGCTGACGAGTTTGTGGCTAACACCAATGCACAGGGCAACAACCAACGGCGCAAGGGTAGGCCACCTCCTCGGTCAGGCGGGTCAGGTCCCACCCTCAAACAACTACTGAATGAACCTTGTCCAAGACATGGCACCCGGGAGAAGCCAGCTACCAATCTGTGGAAGGACTGTACGATCATGAAGGCATTTAAAAATTCCAACATGTTTGATGGTAGCCACGGACCTGGCGGCAGTCAGGCGGAGGCGGCTTTCTTGGCCCGGGCGCCGGTTCAGGTGGGGGCGGTTTTCACAGTCAGGGCCATCCGGGTAACCAGGGTGGCTATAATCAGCAACCCGGCCAAAGTAATCAGCAGCAACAGTCCGGGTATCAGAGTAATCCAAAATAGTTGAATAGTGGGCAGTACCACATATTTACCACTAGTTTATGCAAAAGGGACTAGAAGCTTCATAAGAGGGCTGCCAATGCCGTTGAGCCGGCGATTCCACGTTATTTGAGGTGGTTAGAATAGCCTATTGTGTGGAGCAGGGAAGATCACCCTCCCCGGGTTGATAATCCAGGTCACTTGGCCTTGGTGGTGGCACCTCAGGTTGGTGGATATAAATTCACTAAGGTGCTCATGGATGGAGGCAGTAGCATCAACATCCTCTATTATGAGACGTTTCGTCGGATGGGGTTGACTGATAAGAGTCTTAAACAATCCAACACTGTTTTTCATGGTGTTGTCCTGGTAAGTCGGCATACCCAGTTGGTAAGATTGAACTGGAAGTAGCCTTTGGGGATGAATATGATTCCAGGGCTGAGAAGTTAACTTTTGAGGTGGTTAAGATCAAAAGCCCATATCATGCTCTGTTTGGACGGCCTGCTTATGCCAAGTTCATGGCTCGGCCGTGTTATGTGTATCTACAGCTTAAGATGCCGGGTTATAAAGGCACCATCACAGTACATGGAAGCCAGAAAATAGCCCTGGAATGTGAAGAAGGAGATGTCACTTATGCTGAGTCTTTTTCTGCGACAGAGGAGTTAAAGTTTTATAAAGATAATGTTGACCCAACAGACATGACGTCTTTGAAGAAGCCAACTACGGAGCATGAACCGGTGTTGAAATTCAAGTCAGCTGATGACACCAAGATGGTTGATTTTGTGCCTGGCGACTCATCCAAACAGTTCATCATCAGTGCCAACTTGGATCCAAAATAGGAAAGCGCGCTCATCGAGTTCATCCATGAGAACCGGGACATCTTTGCATGGAAACCTTCTGACATGCCGGGTGTCCCGAGAGAACTCGCTGAGCACACTCTTAACATTGATCTGAAGTTTAAGCCGGTCAGGCAGTTCCTTCAGCGGTTTAACGAGGAAAGGCGCAAGGCCATCGGAGAAGAGGTGGCCTGGCTCTTGGCGGCCGGGTTCATTGTGGAAGTTTTTCACCCAGAGTGGTTGGCTAAGCCAGTGCTTGTACTCAAGAAAAACGGCACCTGGCGTATGTGTGTGGATCACACCGATTTGAACAAAGCTTGTCCGACTAACCCTTTTGCTCTCCCTCGTATTGATCAGATCATTGATGCTATGGCGGGTTGTGAGTGTTTGAGTTTTCTGGATGCCTATTCAGGTTATCATCAAATCAATATGGCAGTCAAGGACCAGGAGGAGATAGCTTTCATCACTCCGTTCGGAACCTTCTGCTATGTGTCTATGCCTTTTGAGCTTAAGAGTGCCCATGCGACTTATCAATGGTGTGTGCAGAATTGCCTTCACAGTCAGATTGGGCGTAATGTTCATGCTTATGTGGATGATATAGTGGTGAAGTCCAGAGAGAAGGAAACCTTGGTAACAGATCTGAAGGAAACCTTTGATAACCTCCAGGTCTATAAGATGATGCTTAACCCGACCAAGTGTGTTTTTGGAGTCCCAGCTGGCAAACTCTTGGGTTTTTTGGTGTCTAACAGAGGTATTGAGGCTAACCCGGAGAAAATTAAAGCAATCACATCTCTGGCCAAACCGGTGTGCATCAATGACATTCAGCGGCTGGCGGGTCGCGTCGCTGCCTTAAACCGGTTCATAAGCCGGTTAGGGGAGAAGGAGATGCCTTTGTATCAAATGATGAAACAGGCGGATGACTTTGTCTGGAGTGATGCTGCTAACTCTGCTTTTGAGGATCTGAAGAAACAGCTCGATGAGCCGCCGGTTCTTGTTGCTCCCGTTGAGAAAGAGCCGTTGTTATTATATGTAGCTGCTAACTCACGTGCTGTTAGTGTGGCCATTGTTGTGGAGCGCAAGGAGGCTGGCAAGGAACATCCGGTCCAACGGCCAGTTTACTACGTCAGTGAGGTGCTGATTGAATCTAAGCAAAGATATCCACATTGGCAGAAGCTCATTTATGGGGTGTTCATGGCAAGCCGGAAGCTCAAACATTACTTTCAGGGTCACCCAATCACTGTGGTTAGCTCTGCTCCTCTAGGAGACATCATTCCATATAGAGAAGCCACAGGACGAGTCGCCATGTGGGCTATTGAACTTGGGTCTCTTGGTTTGAAATATATGCCACGTACTGCGATCAAATCTCAAGCGCTAGTTGACTTCATTAACGACTGGACAGAGTTGCAGATGCCAGAGGAGAAACCAGACAACACATATTGGACGATTCATTTTGATGGGTCCAAACAGTTGGAAGGCTTGGGGGCTGGAGTTGTTTTAACTTCTCCTCGAGGGGACAAGTTTTGTTATGTGTTGCGATTGATGTTTCCTTGTACTAACAATGTGGCAGAATATGAAGCCTTGCTCCATGGTCTTCGAATGGCTAAAGAGATGAATTTGAGCCGGGTCCGGTGCCTTGGCGATTCAGATTTGGTGGCTCAACAGGTGTCAGGTAAGTGGGATTCCAAGGATCCTCTCATGGCGTCTTATCGACGCGAGGTCGACGCTGTTGCAGGGCATTTTAAGGGTTATCAAGTGGAACACATTGACCGTAGAAAGAACGAAGCAGCCGATGCCTTAAGCTGGTTGGGATCTCAGCGTAAGCCGGTACCCCCTAACACCTTTTTGGATGTTTTGCATAACCCGTCTGTTAAGTTGCCTACAGAGGAAGATTTGGCCATTCCTGACCCGGAGGCACAGTTAGTGGCGGCTACTCATGTTATTCCAGATTGGACAGTACCGTTCCTAGCTTAGATGACCCGGGGCGAGTTGCTAGAGGACGAGACCCTGGCCTGACAGATAACCCGGCGGTCCAAGTCAATGACGATTTTTGACGGAGAGTTGTATCATCGTAGTGTCACTGGAGCATTTCAGCATTGTGTTTCTCCTGAAGAAGGTCAAGAAATACTTCGTGAGATCCATGAAGGGGATTGTGGTTATCACGCCGGGTCAAAGTCTCTTGTGACCAAAGCTTTTCGTCATGGTTTTTACTGGTTAACGGCTCATGTTGATGCAGAGGATCTAGTCAGTAGGTGTGATGGATGTCAAAAATTTGCACGACGAACGCATGTGCCGGCTCAAGAGTTGCGGATGATTCCAATCACTTGGCCGTTTGCAGTTTGGGGGTTTGACATGGTTGGACCTTTCAAAAGGTCTAAGGATAAACAGACACATCTTTTAGTGGCAGTTGACAAATTCACAAAATGGGTTGAGGCAGAGCCAGTGAGTAAGTGTGATGCAGCCACGGTGGTTTAGTTCATGAAAAAGGTGATTTTTCGCTTTGGTTTTCCACATAGCATTATCACTGACAATGGCACTAATTTGTCCCAAGGTGCTATGGAGGAGTTTTGTCAACGTGAGCATATCTGGCTTGGTGTTTCTTCCGTAGCTCACCCTCAATCTAATGGTCAGGCTGAGAGAGCAAATCAGGAAATTTTAAAAGGTCTCAAGCCCCGGCTTATGGTTCCCTTACAACGGACGCCGGGTTGTTGGGAAGAGGAATTACCCTCGGTGTTGTGGAGTATCAACACCACTCCTAACAGGTCTACAGGTTATACACCTTTCTTCATGGTTTATGGAGCGGAAGCGGTGCTGCCCAGTGACATCCGTCATGACTCGCCTCGCGTGGCGGCTTACGTTGAAGCTAATAATGAACAAGCCCGACAGGATGCACTTGACTTGTTAGATGAGGAAAGAGACTTGGCGGCGGCCCGACAGGACCAGCGTCGTTATCACAGCCGCCGGGTTAAGTCCAGGACCTTTCAAGAAGGTGACCTGGTGCTCCGGCTCATTCAGGATCTGTCGGATGCACACAAACTATCCCCGCCTTGGGAAGGACCTTTTGTGGTCAGTAAGAATTTAAACAACGGGTCATATTACCTCATTGACGCTCAAGAGCACAAAGACTCACGGAAGTCGGAGGAGGAGACCCGCCGGCCATGGAACATTGCTTAGCTTTGGCCATACTACACCTGAGCTACTGGCTCTCGTCATGTACATACTTTGACGTTGTATATATTATGATAAGTAATAAAGCAGGACCTCTGCCTTTTTCCTCTTCAAAGATCATATATCTTTACTATTTTCATGACTATTAAGGAGCTGATCATATCTGAATCTAGCTTAACCTTTCTGGTCCGGCTTATGATCGTATTCAAATCTAGCTGTAAATCTCATGATCACTTGGGGGCTTCCTCTTCAAACATAGGTTGTACTCGAACCAAAGAGAACATAGTTGTCGTAACCATCTTGATCGGCTCAAAGAAAAACTCACTAGGGGGCTTCTTGATCGTATCTGAATCATAGCATAACCCCTTTTGGGTCTGACTTGCATCGTATTCGAATCAGGGTCGTTAAAAACCTCTCAAGGTTATTTGGGGGCTTCCTATTCAAACATAGGTCGTATTCGAACCAAAGAGAACATAGCTGTCGGTACCCTCTTGATCGGCGCAACGCCAAAGCCACTGGGGGCTATATGATCATATCTGAATCTTAGCTTAACCCCTTTGGTCCGGTTTACTGATCGTATTCGAATCAGAAACCCCCAAATTTCAGTTAAAAAGTTAATTTATGTTGTTTGAAATCTGCTATTTTTTACTGGTCTTTGTTGTCTCAAATCTAAACGATCAGCACGGTTTTTTCACCGGCTTGACTATTTGACAATAAACCGCCAAGGCATGATAGTCATCAGGCATATAGAAGCATTGACTTCTCCAAAAAAACTAGGTCATCAACCTCATCACCCGGGTCATATAGACTGGTAGTCCAGATGCAAAGAACACAAGTATGACTGTGTTATTCATGAACAGATTTTTCTATGTTTTTTCATTAATCAAAGGTTGTTTCAACCTTGTTTATTTCACGTCTGGTTCTATGTTTTCTACTATGGTAAAATCATTGGTCCTGTACTGGGTTTTCTGACCCGTCCGGTGCTAAACCGCCAAGCTAGGTTTTTCTTTTTCTATAGGAATAGAGTTGAAATATTACTGATGTAACCATAGATGTGACGCATATATTAACATCAGGAGCAAAGAATCACACACGGCATCTTATGCATGATGGCATAGGCAAAATATGCAGTTTTTTAAACGAACCTATTACAAGGCATTAAGAGCCCAAAAGGTTACTGTTTCTCTCTCTTAAGACAGGTCCTAAGCTAAAAGCTTGATTGTTCAAATGGTTATGACTCCCCCTGACCGGTTCACCTCCCTCCAGTGGTTGAAAGCCGGGATTGGACCAATCAAAGTCGTTCAGAGCAATGAATTCAGCATCGTCATCAATTAAGCCGGCTGGGTCAATCTCTGGGGCAAATGTATGTGGGCGAACCGGCGGGATAAGATCCGTCACTTTATAAGAGGGAGTCGCCATCTTCTTATTCTCCATATCAAAACCTGGCTGATATTTATCGATGTTGGTCTCATCTCCAAGGACGGTAGCTTGAGGTCGAACTCCCCTCATGCAGGCAATGAAGTCATCTTGCTCAAATAGAGTCCCGTCTTCCTTCACGGTAGGGTACCCCTTAGCTACATCCGCTGGGTCTAGACCTGGCACCCAGGCTTTGGAGCGGCTCAGGGCAGTCAGGGCTCCGGCTCTGGCATAGGATCGTTTGACCTCTTGAAACCTGGCAGGTAAGATCGATAATTTCTTCAAAATGTCACTCAGCCGGTTGGGTCCTTGGTTGGTAGGCGAGATAGCAGCAAGTGCTCGTTGAGCACCAGTATACAACTGCTTCACTAAGGTATAAACCGCCTTCAGTTTGGTCACACTATATTGGCTCAGATTTTGGCTTCGTGGACCTACGAGTTATTTTCAACAAAGGTTCAGCAGGTGGTTTATATTCCTGGTCACAATAAGGTATAAGTGATTAATACAAATGACTTACCGAAGATGGCGGAGACCATTTGAGAGACACGGTTCTTTAAGCCGGTGAGCTCTGAGGTAACCTCTTCAAGAGCCGCCTCAGCTGTTTCGGCACATTGAACCAGTAACGTCTTTTCTTCGGCCCAGGATTTCTTCTTTGCAGTCAAGCTGGTCTTTAATTTTTCTGTCTCGGAAAGACTCAATTGGAGTTTAGAGTCAGTAGTTTTGATTTCTGCCTCTTGATCCACTAGCTGGGTATTTGCTTCAGTTAATTGGGAGCCCAATTCAGATACGGCGTTCTGCAAAACATACACAGATATGTCAAGGCTTAAACTAAAAGTTATAAGGGTTCAAGTCTCAAGTACTTTGAACCGCAATACCACTTGACACTTGGGGGCTAATGTCTGCCAAAGAATTTTTTTTATGACTCTTATATGTTTCAAATCCCAAGTGTTTTACAAAGTAACAACACTTGGCACTTGGGGGCTAATGCATGATATTCAGAAAGTTTTTCATGATTGAGTCGGATTGCAGTACTTATTGGGACTAGTAAAAGACAATTATAAAGTTAAGTACCGGTTCATTTATGATAAATTGAGCCGCCCCTTGGGGACTATAGGTCAAGTTTATGCTACTCTATTAGAGTTTCAGAGGCAAAGTTTCAGCCTATATCATAAAGTCTACAGATCATTCAGGATCATCATCTGAAGACTTGGGGGCTCACAGAGTATAAATAATCCAGAAAACATACCTCATATTTTAGCTTCAATTGCTTGACCATCTCAATTTCTAACTCACGGCTGGAATGCACATGACTGAGATAGCCGGACAATATGTCACTAGCATTCAGATGAGTATAGCGAGAGATATCAAACTGTACTTTCTGCCTTTGTAAGGCATCCTGTTTGGCAGAATGCCTGGCTAGCACAGTTGGATTACCCGGCGCAACAAATCTACTGCCAGTGATCAGAACGACATGATCAGAAGATGTTGGCGGGTTAGCTGAACTGGATCGTCTGGCGGTAGAGGGATTAACAATGGTATCATCAGCTGACGGCTCGGGAGGATCCAATTGAGTATCAACAGCCGGGTCTTCTGGTGCTTCAGTTCGAGGGGGAGAAGTTGGCATGGTCGGTTCAGGTGCAAGAACTGACGGGTCTTCCGCCGGTTTAATCACCTTGGCCTTCTTGGACTCGGCGTGACCACTAAGAAAGATTTTATGAGACAGTTAGTACAATGATGCAGTTTTAAAGATACAGAGGAAAACTGATTTTTCCTTACCCAGGAGCAGTTTTGAAAGCCGGACACTGAGTCTGAGATGAGTCGCCAGAAGAGCGAGAAACCTCCTGCAAAAGGTAAAATAAAGTCAGTGAGGCAAGGGAATAGATTCATTAATGAAAGCAACAGATGAAGATGAAAGAAACCTCATTCTGGCGCTTTCGAGGAGTTTGTTGTAAAACGGAAGGCGGTTCATCGTCGTCATTATTCCGGGCCTGACGGCGGCTCTCATGTTGCTGTTTTTTCAAAAGAAAATGAGGATACAAATAAGCCAAAGGGTGCGAAAACGTTACTTTCCGGGTTACCAGTCGAAGTTTTTGTCTTGGCAAATGGGCTGAGTTGGAGGAAATAGTTACCTTTTCTTCTACGGCCTGACTGGCCCCCATGCCCTCCTGGAAATAGTCATTGTCAATAAGGTTATTAAAAAACTGGCCAAGGGAGTCAAGGGCTACCTCCGACTCAGAATCATCGTCAAGCTTTAACAGATCCGAAGCAGTGCTCCTTTTCTTCTTGGACCTCCGAGTCATCTTCCTGGCGGCTATGGCGGCGGCTCTAGCCTTCTTGGCAGCTTCATGGTCATACATGGATTTCCAGAAGTCGGATTTGGCCTGTATACAAATAAACAGGATAAAAGGTCATGCAAGTATTTAAAACTACTGAGGAAAAACACAAAAATAGGTCAGGGGTTTTCTCACCTCTCGTGCTGGGTTAAGTTTACATAAGGGGTTTAATCCAACCTTACTGCAGTCCTCATACTTGTCGTTCACAAGGATGGTTGACATTGAAACAATATCTTCTTCAGTTAGTTGTACACAGTTGTAACGCAGAGAGTCATCTGGGCCTCCTCCATATTCATACATCAATTTGGATCGACGGCTTAGAGGAATGACCCACCACGAGATCTAGCAGCGGATCAAGTCAACTCTGGTTAAGCCATTCCCAAGTAAGGCATTGATCCTTTTAATAGATGGAATAAGCTTCTTGCGTTCAGCAGCAGTAAGCTTATCAGGGAGCACAAACTTGGAGTCCAGACGCTCTGCACGGTAACCCGGCAGTGGTTTCTCATTGGCTGGAGACGTATCTTGGAAATAGAACCAGGTCTGATTCCAATCTTTGGGATGACTCGGTAAGACTATTAGGGGAAAGACGACGCCCTGTCGGCGCTGAATTGAGATTCCACCAAGTTCCAAGCTAGGGCCATTGGTACACTCATTCTGGCGGTTCAGATAAAAGTACTCTCTGAAGAGTTCCACAGTCGGCTCTTCTTGAAGATACACCTCACAGAGAACTTGAAAATTGCAGATGTTGGATATGGAATTGGGTCCAATATATTGAGGGTGAAGTTTGAAAAAATGAATAACGTCTCTGAAGAACTTTGAGCCGGGTGGTGTAAAACCCTGATTCATGTGGTCAGAGAAGACAATAACTTCACCGTCTTTGGGATTAGGCTGTTCCTCGTCCGGGTCAGGTGCACGATAATACATAACATTTTTCCCTGGTAAAACCCTATGGTGAAGAATTCCTTCAAGGTATCTTCAGTGACTATGGAAGGGACCCAGTTGCAGACAGTCGGTGCTTTTGACGGCATGATGATCAAAGGACAAACTGAAAAGAAAGTAACGTGCCGGTTCAATTCAATGGTGAAGTTAAATGATGATGGTCCAAATGAGTAATGGCGGCTTAAGTAAGGGCTAATGTCATATAAGGGAAAAGTGAGCCGGCATAATAAGCCGCCATGACTACACATATTTGAGAAATGCCAAAAACAGAATTGGCCAAGTGTTGAGGCAAACAAGTTTCCTAATTTCTTGATATTATTCTGGATCAAATGGCCGTTCAAAATGGAAAATATTCTAGACCTGAAAATCTAGCACAGATGAGTTCGTGAGTTCTAATGAGGTCTTTGTACCAGAAAAAGGGATCTACTGGTATCAAGAATGGGTACAAAACAACTACCGCACGAGTATATGTTCTTTTTGGATCAAGAAGAAGCTGCAGTGGAAGAACTACGAAGAAACTGTGATGAACTATGAAGAACACGCAGAAACCTAGAAACCCTAATGCGGATCTGAGGAGCAGGAAGGTAAAACACTTATAGCCACGGATCAACGGTGGAGGGTCGCCGCCGTTCTCTGAACCGATTCAGGTTGATGCAGCGGCCACGGTCGACGAAGACGAGGTGCTCTGCGATGGCGGCGGAGCTCGGGCAGCAGTAGGGTTGCGAGAGGAAAAAGACAAAGAGAGGGAAGAATGAGAAAAGACCAGGTCGTACCTATTTATAAGGGGATAAGTGAATAGGCAGGCGCGAAAATCGAGGAAGACCCAAATAATGATTATCCAACTAAACGGATGCCTCGATTCTCGGAAGACATTTAAGGATAAAGATCCATTGAAGATGACCTCATAGCAGGCTTTCGTGTTTTCAGAAGATGACGTCATGGCGGGTTACAGAGTTTTTATAGAGAGAGGAAGATGGATTTCGTTTAAGTAGTGAAGATTGACAAAGAACAAAGTTCAAGTCAACCTAGGGCCTAATGTTGGGAATATAGCTACCAGGGAAGACCCGCCCAGGAGGGCTCGGGTCAACCCCAATGGCGGATTACAAAAGAAGCCCAGTAATATTCAAGGTGATAGTTTATTAAGACTTGTAGAAGGCCTAAGCCCAGAGGCGGCTTAAGGCCCGATATTGTAAACCGCCGTATGAAAAGAAAGACTTGTAAAGAAAGGCATATAAAATAAGTCACCGAGCCGGACACGTTTTATGAGCCAGCCGGGACTCTGTAGGCCGCCAAGCGTCAACCCATCTATATAAGGGGACGACCCGGCGACGGCTTAAGACAAGAAACAAGAGATCAATAGCCAAGCTAGCGGATTAGCTCCTTGGTCATCAAAACCCCAGCAATTCCAACACAATTAGACGTAGGCTTTTACCTTCATCGTAAGGGGCCGAACTAGTATAAACCTCTCGTGTCCTTTGTCCCGATAAACCCCTTTAAGCTTCCTAGTTGCGATGGCCCTACAACTAAGTCCTTTTGCTAGGACATCTGTCGTGACTATTCCACGACAGAACCAGTATCAAATACCCAGGGGCTACTATGAACACTAGTAAGTACACATCAATAACATGTATATCATATATACTTTTGTTCACTTTGCCATCCTTCTTATCCACCAAATATTTGGAGCAGTTCCGCTTCCAGTGACCATTTCCTTTGCAGTTGAATCACTCAGTTTCAAGCTTGGGTCTAGCTTTGGGCTTCTTCATGGGAGTGACAACTCGCTTGTTATTCTTCTTCTTAAAGTTCTCTTTCTTTCCCTTGCCCTTTTAATTGAAACTAGTGGTCTTGTCAACCATCAACATTTGATGCTTTTCTTGATTTCTACCTTCGTTGATGTCAGCATCACGAAGAGATCGGAAATCGTTTTCGTCATCCTTTGCATATTATAGTTCATCACAAAGTTCCAGTAACTTGGCGATAGTGACTAGAGAACTCTGTCTATCACTATCTTATCTAGAAGATTAACTCCCACTTGATTCAAGAGATTGTAGTACTCACACATTCTGAGCACATGCTTACTGGTTGAGCTATTCTCCTCCATCTTGTAGGAAAAGTACTTGTCAGAGGTCTCATACTTCTCGACTCAGGCATGAGTCTGAAATAACAATTTCAGCTCTTGGAACATCTTATATGCTCTGTGGCATTCAAAACGTTTTTGAAGTCCCGGTTATAAGCCATAAAGTATGGCGCACTAAACTATCAAGTAGTCATCATACCAAGCTTGTTAAACGTTCATAACGTCTGCATCTGCTCCTGCAAAAGGTCCGTCACCTAGCGGTGCATCAAGGACATAATTCTTCTGTGCAGCAATGAGGATAATCCTCAGATCACGGAGCTAGTCCGCATCATTGCTACTAACATGTTTCAACATAGTTTTCTCTAGGAACATACCATAAATAAAATGGGAAAGCTATACGCGAGCAATTGATCTACAACACAGATATGCAAATACTATCAAGACTAAGTTCATGATAAATTTAAGTTCAATTAATCATATTAATTAAGAACTCCCACTTAGATAGACATCCCTCTAGTCATCTAAATGATCACGTGATCCATATCAACTAAACCATGTCCGATCATCACGTGAGATGGAGAAGTTTTCAATGGTGAACATCACTATGTTGATCATATCTACTATATGATTCACGCTCGACCTTTCAGTCTCAGTGTTCCGAGGCCATATCTGCATATGCTAGGCTCGTCAAGTTTAACCCGAGTATTCTACTTGTGCAAAACTGGCTTGCACCCGTTGTATGTGAACGTAGAGCTTATCACACCCAATCATCACGTGGTGTCTCGGCACGACGAACTATAGCAACGGTGCATACTCAGGGAGAACATTTATACCTTGAAATTTAGTGAGAGATCATCTTATATTGCTACCGCCGTACTAAGAAAAATAAGATGCATAAAGGATAAACATCACATGCAATCAATATAAGTGATATGATATGGCCATCATCATCTTGTGCCTTTGATCTCCATCTCCAAAGCACCGTTATGATCACCATCGTCACCGGCTTGACACCTTGATCTCCATCGTAGCATCGTTATCGTCTCGCCAACTATTGCTTCCACGACTATCGCTACCGCTTAGTGATAAAGTAAAGCAATTACATGGCAATTGCATTTCATACAATAAAGCGACAACCATATGTCTCCTACCAGTTGCCGATAACCGTGTTACAAAACATGATCATCTCATACAACAATTTATATAATCACGTCTAGACCATATCACATCACAACATGCCCTGCAAAAACAAGTTAGACGTCCTCTACTTTGTTGTTGCAAGTTTTACGTGGCTGCTACAGGCTTAGCAAGAACCGTTCTTACCTACGCATCAAAAACCACAACGCGGTATAGTGATTGCTTTTTGATCTTCAGAAAGAACCCTGTTCAATGAATCTGATTCAACTAAAGTTGGAGAAACTGACACCTGCCGGCCACCTGTGTGCAAAGCACGTCGGTAGAACCAGTCTCATGAACGCGGTCATGTAATGTTGGTCCGGGCCGCTTCATCCAACAATACCGCGGAATCAAGAAACAACTAGTGATGGCAAGCAATATGTATATACCCACGCCCACAACTCCTTTGTGTTCTAATCGTGCATATAACATCTACACATAGACCTAGCTCGGATACCACTATTGGGGAACACTGTATTTCAAAAAATTTACCTCCGATCACACAAGATCTATCTAGGAGATGAATAGCAACGAGAGGGGGAGAGCATCTTCATACCCTTGAAGATCGCAAAGCGGAAGCGTTTATCAACGTGATTGATGTAGTCATACACCTTCACGGTCCATCCCGATCAAGTACCGAATGTACGACACCTCCGCGTTAAACACGTGTTCAGCTTGACGTCCTCGCCTTCTTGATCCAGCAAGAGGGGCGAAGTAGTAGATGAGTTATGGTAGCATGACGGCGTGGTGACGGTGTTGGTGAAGAACAATCTCCACAGGGCTTCGCCTAATCACTACGAAAACTATGACGGAGGATAAAATAGAGGGGACGGGATTGCCGGCACACGGCTTGGTGTTTCTTGATGTGTCTTTGGTGCAAGCCTTGCCCCTCTATTTATATGTTGAGCCGTGGGGTCGAAACTTGGACAAAAGCCTCCTCAAAGTCGGTTTTGCCCGTAACGCAAGAGTCCCACTCAGACTCCAGGACCAAATGCCACAGTCCTTGGCATCTGGCCCAGACGCCATGGGCCTCGGAGTCTGGCCCAGGGCCAGACGCCAGGGTCTTCGGTGTTTGGCCTCTGACCTCCACAAAACTTTCTTTTGCACCGATTTATAGCCCCATGGGCCTGACCCCTTGGCCTAACCAGATCATCCAATATATGAATCTTTACCTCCGGACCATTCCGGAGCTCCTTGTCATGTCCGTGATCTCATCCGGGATTCCAAACAACATTCGGTCACCAACATACATAACTCATATAGTACTATATCGTCCATGAACGTTAAGCGTGCGGACCCTACGGGTTCGATCTATGTAGACATGACCAAGACACCTCTCTAGTCAATAACCAATAGCGGAACTTGGATGCCCATATTGGTTCCTACATATTCTATGAAGATCTTTATCGGTCGAAACGCATAACAACATACGTTGTTCCCTTTGTCATCGGTATGTTACTTTCCCGAGATTCGATCATCGGTATCATCATACCTACTTCAATCTCGTTACCAGCAAGTCTCTTTACTCCTTCCGTAATGCATCATCCCGCAACTAACTCATTAGTCACATTGCTTGCAAGGCTTATAGTGATGTGCATTACCGAGAGGGCCCAAAGATACCTCTCCGACAATCGGAGTGACAAATCCTAATCTCGATCTATGCCAACTCAACAAACACCATTGGAGACACCTGTAGAGCATCTTTATAATCACCCGGTTACGTTGTGACGTTTGATAGCACACCAAGTGTTCCTCCGGTATTCGGGAGTTGCATAATCTCATAGTCATAGGAACATGTATAAGTCATGAAGAAAGCAATAGCAACAAACTAAACGATCATAGTGCTAAGCTAACGGATGGGTCTTGTCCATCACATCGTTCTCTAATGATGTGATCCCGTTCATCAAATGACAACACATGTCTATGGCTGGGAAACTTAACCATCTTTGATTAACGAGCTAGTCAAGTAGAGGCTGTTGGGGAACGCAGTAATTTCAAAAAAAATCCTATGCACACGCAAGATCTATCATGGTGATGCATAACAACGAGAGTGGAGAGTGTGTCTACGTACCCTTGTAGACCGAAAGCGGAAGCATTTTATCAACTTGGTTGATGTAGTCGTACACCTTCACGATCCGTCCCGATCAAGTACCGAACGTACGGCACCTCCGCGTTCTGCACACGTTCAGCTCGATGACGTGCTTGCCTTCTTGATCCAGCAAGAGGGGCGAAGTAGTAGATGAGTTCCGGCAGCACGACGGTGTGGTGAAGGTGTTGGTGAAGAACAATCTCCACAGGGCTTCGCCTAAGCACTATGAAAACTATGACGGAGGATAAACTAGAGGGGACTGGGTTGCCGGCACACAGCTTGGTGTTTATTGATGTGTATTGGGTGCTAGCCCTACCCCTCTATTTATATGTTGAGCCTTGCGGTCGGAACTTGGAGTAAAAGCCTACACAAAGTTGGTTTCACCCGAAAGGCAAGAGTTCTTCTCGGACTCCAGGACAAGACGCCAGGGATCCCTATGTCTGGACCCAGACGCCAGGTTCTGGACTCCGCAAAACTTCCTTTTGCTCTTTCCGAAAACCTTGTGGGATTTCCCCTTTGGCCCAAATAAAGTGTTCTCGTACCCAAACATTTCAGGAAATATCGGGAGCCCCTTCCGGTGAATTCCGGAACCCTTCCAGAGACCAAACACTATTATCCCATATATCAATCTTTATCTCCAGACCATTTCGGAGTTCCTCGTCATGTCCATGATATCATCTGGGACTCCAGACAACATTCGGTCACCAACATACATAACTCATATTGTACTATATCGTCAATGAACGTTAAGCGTGCGGACCCTACGGGTTCGAGAACTATGTAGACATGACCGAGACACCTCTCTGTTCAATAACCAATAGCGGAACCTGGATGCCCATATTGGCTCCTACATATTCTACGAAGATCTTTATCGGTCGAACCGCATAACAACATACGTTGTTCCCTTTGTCATCGGTATGTTACTTGCCCGAGATTTGATCGTCGATATCTCAATACCTAGTTCAATCTCGTTACAGGAAAGTCTCTTTACTCGTTCTGTAATGCATCATCCCGCAACTAACTCATTAGACACATTGCTTGCAAGGATTTATAGTGATGTGCATTACTGAGAGGGCCCAGAGATACCTCTCCGACAATCGGAGTGACAAATCCTAATCTCGATCTATGGCAACTCAACAAACACCATCGGGGACACCTGTAGACACTAGTAGGAAACAGGGCTATGGTCCAGGCCGGCTCAGCCCATTAGTCCCGGTTCAATGTAGAACCGGGACTAATGTGCCCATTGGTCCCGGTTCGCGAGCCCAGGGGGCCGGCCGGGCCACGTGGGCCATTGGTCCCGGTTCGTCTGGACCTTTTGGTCCCGGTTGGTGGGACGAACCGGGACCAATGGGCCTCGCTCCTGGCCCACCACCATTGGTCTCGGTTGGTGGCCTGAACCGGGACCAAAGGCTCCCCTTTAGTCTCGGTTCTTGCCACAAACCGGGACCAATGAGGTGCCTATATATACCCTCGCCCGCGAGCAGAGCACTCCAGTGCTCTGTTTTTCTCCGGCCGGCGAGGGGAGGGGTTTGTGGTGCTCTAGCTCACCTCCTATGCACATGAGGTGTTTGATGGAATGCCCGAGCCACACTACTTAAACTTTCTCCTCTCGAAGCTCGACCTCCAAGCTCCATTTTCCTCGAGATTTGTCTAGATTTAGCGGTCCGTCACGCCCCGTCCCCGTCTTCACCGCCGTCGATCACCCGCGCTGATCTCATCACCAACACCACCGTGGTGAGCCTCTTGTTCTTATCTTCTTTCTGAAAGGAAAAATATTCTTACTTGTCTGTTTAGATAGATACTTGTATCATTTTCTTACATTTATTATTGCATCTTATATAGTGCGATGGTTTTGGTATCCGCCCCCGTCGGCCCTCATCCTGTCTATGATTCGGATTTGGTATGTATATTATCTTCATAACTATTGGTTCATTTATTGTTTATGAAAATTATGCCGACCAACGTGACATAGATTTTATTTATCTAGGATGTATGTGAATCGGAAATGCCAACCGACCCTATTGTCGAGAGGTTAAATTTAGTTGAAGAAGAAAACAATTTGTTGAAGGAAAAAATAAAAAAATTGAGGAGGAGAAGATGATATTGGAGTTGCATGTTGCGGATGTCGTCGATGATCACAAGATCAAGATGGATGCAATGCGCTTGAAGATTAGAAAGATTAGAAAATATGCCATTCATACCGAGGCTTGGTATCATTATGCCGTTGGATCAATTGTTACCTTGGTTGCGATTATGATTGCATTTGTTTTCGCATTGAAATGTTTTACATAGTTTCAATGTATGGTTTAATTAATTAGATGCTCTGGAGAGCTATATGTTGTTAGATGAGAACTATGTATGCACTTTGGTTTTAATGTGATGATGAACTTCTATTAATTTGGACACTTAATTATATATAATGCACGCAGATGAACCGGCAATGGATGTACGGTGACAGACACACCCGCGAGTACATTAAGGGCGTGCATGAGTTTCTCGATGCGGCTGATGCAAACAAGCAGAATGGTTTTATGTGTTGTCCATGCACTGAATGTGGGAATACGAGGTCTTACTCTAACCGGAAAATCCTTCACTCCCACCTGCTTTACAAGGGTTTCATGCCACACTATAATGTTTGGACGAGGCACGGAGAAATAGGGGTTATGATGGAAGACAGCGAAGAAGAAGAGTACGATGACAACTATGTGCCCCCTGAATACGGTGATGCTGCAACGGGGGGAGCTGGTGAAGATCAAGAGGAACCAGACGATGTGCCCAATGATGCTGCCACGGGTGAAGCTGCTGAAGATCAAGAGGAACCAGACGATGTACCCGATGATGATGATCTCCGCCGGGTCATTGTCGATGCAAGGACGCAATGCATTAGTCAAAAGGAGAAGCTGAAGTTCGATCGCATGTTAGAGGATCACAAAAAAGGGTTATACCCCAATTGCGAAGATGGCAACACAAAGCTCGGTACCGTACTGGAATTGCTGCAGTGGAAGGCAGAGAATGCTGTGGCTGACAAAGGATTTGAGAAGCTACTGAAAATATTGAAGAAGAAGCTTCCAAACGATAACGAATTGCCCGACAGTACATACGCAGCAAAGAAGGTCGTATGCCCTCTAGGATTGGAGGTGGAGAAGATACATGCATGCCCTAATGACTGCATCCTCTACCGCGGTGCATACAAGGATCTGAACGCATGCCTGGTATGCGGTGCGTTGCGGTATAAGATAAGACGAGATGACCCTGGTGATGTTGACGGCGAGCCCCTCAGGAAGAGGGTTCCTGCAAAGGTGATGTGGTATGCTCCTATAATACCACGGTTGAAACGTCTGTTCAGAAACGAAGAGCATGCCAAGTTGATGCGATGGCACAGTGAGAACCGAAAGAAAGATGGGAAGTTGAGAGCACCCGCTGACAGGTCGCAGTGGAGAAAAATCAAGAGAAAGTACTGGGATGAGTTTGCAAAGGACCCAAGGAATGTATGGTTTGCTTTAAGCGCGGATGGCATTAATCCTTTCGGGGAGCAGAGCAGCAATCACAGCACCTGGCCAGTGACTCTATGTATGTATAACCTTCCTCCTTGGATGTGCATGAAGCGGAAGTTCATTATGATGCCAGTTCTCATCCAAGGCCCTAAGCAACCCAGCAACGAAATTGATGTGTACCTAAGGCCATTAGTTGAAGAACTTTTACAGCTGTGGAATGGAAACGGTGTACGTACGTGGGATGAGCACAGACAGGAGGAATTTAACCTTAAGGCGTTGCTGTTCGTGACCATCAACGATTGGCCCGCTCTCAGTAACCTTTCAGGACAGACAAACAAAGGATACCACGCATGCACGCACTGTTTAGATGACACTGAAAGTATATACCTGGACAAATGCAGGAAGAATGTGTACCTGGGCCATCGTCGATTTCTTCCGACCAACCATCAATGTCGAAAGAAAGGCAGGCATTTCAAAGGCGAGGCAGATCACCGGAAGAAGCCCGCCATGCGCACCGGTGATCACGTGCTTGCTATGGTCAATGATTTACACTACGTAATCTTTGGAAAGGGTCCCGGTGGACTAGTTGTTCCGAATGACGCTGAGGGACACGCACCCATGTGGAAGAAGAAATCTATATTTTGGGACCTACCCTACTGGAAAGACCTAGAGGTCCGCTCCTCAATCGACGTGATGCACGTGACGAAGAACCTTTGCGTGAACCTGCTAGGCTTCTTGGGCATGTATGGGAAGACAAAAGATACACCCGAGGCACGAGAGGACCTGCAACGTTTGCACGAAAAAGACGGCATGCCTCCGAAGCAGTATAAAGGTCCTGCCAGCTACGCTCTTATGAAAGAAGAGAAACAAATCTTCTTTGAATGCCTGCTCAGTATGAAGGTCACGACTGGCTTCTCGTCGAATATAAAGGGAATAATAAATATGCCAGAGAAAAAGTTTCAGAACCTAAAGTCTCATGACTGCCACGTGATTATGACACAACTGCTTCCGGTTGCATTAAGGGGGCTTCTACCGGAAAACGTTCGATTAGCCATTGTGAAGCTATGTGCATTCCTCAATGCAATCTCTCAGAAGGTGATCGATCCAGAAATCGTACCAAGGCTAAGGAGTGATGTGGCGCAATGTCTTGTCAGTTTCGAGCTGGTGTTCCCACCATCCTTCTTCAATATCATAACGCACGTCCTAGTTCATCTAGTCGACGAGATTGTCATCCTGGGGCCCGTATTTCTACACAATATGTTCCCCTTTGAGAGGTTCATGGGAGTCCTAAAGAAATATGTCCGTAACCGCGCTAGGCCAGAAGGAAGCATCTCCATGGGCCATCAAACAGAGGATGTTATCGGGTTTTGTGTTGACTTCATTCCTGGCCTTAACAAGATAGGTCTCCCTAAATCGCGGTATGAGGGGAGACTGACTGGAAAAGGCACTCTGGGAAGAGACTCAATAATATGCAGGGACGGATATTCTTGGTCTCAAGCACACTACACAGTTCTACAGAACTCTACCTTGGTGACCCCGTATGTCGATGAACACAAGAACAGTCTGCGCTCCAAACACCCGGAGCAGTGCGACAACTGGATTACATGTGAACACATCAGGACTTTCAGCAGTTGGTTGGAAACACGTCTCAGAGGTGACAACACTGTTTGTGATGAGTTGTACTTGTTGTCCAGGGGACCATCTTTGACTGTATTGACTTACAAAGGATACGAGATAAATGGGAATACATTTTACACGATCGCCCAAGATCAAAAGAGCACCAACCAAAACAGCGGTGTCCGCTTTGATGCAGCAACCGAGAGCGGAAAGGACACATATTATGGTTACATAGTGGACATATGGGAACTTGACTACGGACCTGATTTTAAGGTCCCTTTGTTTAAGTGCAAATGGGTCAATCTGTTAGGCGGCGGGGTACAGGTAGACCCACAGTACGGAATGACAACAGTGCATCTGAAAAATCTGGGGTACACTGATGAACCGTTCGTCCTGGCCAATGATGTGGCACAGGTTATCTATGTGAAGGACATGTCTACCAAACCGAGGAAAAGAAAAGATAAGGAAGCGAATACATCATACGATGAGCCAAAGCGCCACATAGTTCTTTCAGGAAAAAGGGACATCCTGGGAGTGGACGGCAAGACAGACATGTCTGAAGATTATGAAAAGTTTCATGAAATTCCTCCCTTCAATGTCAAGGCTGACCCAAGCATCCTGATAAACAATGAAGATTATCCGTGGTTACGGCGCAATAAGCAAATGACACGAGCGAAGAAAAAGTGAAGACTTTCTCCCGCAATAAGCAAATGCTATGTGGGTGAAATTATGATACCATCCCAACTTTCAACTTTTTCAGAGTTCATTTGAAAAGCTTTCATGTCTTATGGTTCGAAACTTTGATACTTCGAAAGTGATTGTCCATTTTGTACACAAAGTGCATGAAGTTTTTGTCATAACCCTCTCTACTTTTTGGAACATGCTATGTGGGTGAAATGATGATACCATGCCAACTTTCAACCTTTTCAGAGTTCATTTTGAAATCCTTTCCAATTTCGGAGTCATTTAGCTCAAAGAATAAATTAATAGCAAACAGAATGAACTACAAAACTTTTATGAAAATAAAAACAATCAATTAAAATATTATGTTATGATCAACTAAAATAAAACTATAATATTCTTCAATAGCAAAAAGAATATAATTTTTGTGACCTAAAATCAAACTATAAGTATTTAATTGTAAGTATAAATAAAAAATAAATAGCAAAGAAGAAAAAATTTCTATTTTTGTAGTAAAGTTATTCATAAACTAGTGATTCACACAAATTTTATAAAATTCAAATTTAAACTATTCAAAATTTTAAAACTAATGGCACTAACAGAAAGATTATAATTTTTGTGACCTAAAATCAAAAAGAAATCACTAAAAAACTATAAGTATTTAGTTGTAAGTATAAATAAAAAATAAATAGAAAAAAATTCTATTTTTATAGTAAAGTTATTCATAAACTAGTGATTCACACAAATTTTTAAAAATTCAAATTTAAACTATTCAAAATTTAAAAACAATGGCACTAACAGAAAGTTTATAATTTTTGTGACCTAAAAGCAAAAAGAAATCACTAAAAAACTTTAAGTATTTAGTTTTAAGTAGAAATAAAAAAATAAAAAACCAAAAAAATGTAGAAATAAAAAAGAAAAAACCAAAAAAATGCCACCTACTGGGCCTCCACGGCCTGAATACGACTAGAAACCCTACATGGGCCAGGATTCAGGCCCGCAGAGGCCCAATAGGCCCACAGGCAGTAGCAAGTTTAGGCCCGAAAGCCTGCATTAGAGAGGAGCTCGAAGGGGGAGGCAGAGCAGCGCTTATAAACCAGTGCCGGCGCCCTTCAGCTAGCGATGTGGGACTAAACTTTTGGGCGCGGGGCGCACAAGGGCATTGGTCCCGGTTGGTGGCACCAACCGGGACTAAAGGGGGCATTGGTCCCGGTTCGTGGCACCAACCGTGACCATTGCCCCCCTTTAGTCCCGGTTGGTGCCACCAACCGGGACCAAAGGCCGCCGCTTCCCGCCCTTTGGGCTGCCGAAAATCGGCCTTTGGTCCCGGTTCATGGCACCAACCGGGACCAAAGGGGGGCATTGGTCACGGTTCGTGCCACGAACCGGGACCATTGCTCTGGCTATATAAGCCAACACTTGCGAAATTTTGGCCAACCGCTCTCATTCGCCCCGACGCCGCCCCGAGCCCGTCGTCGTCGCCGCCGCCGCCGCCCCGAGCCCGTCGTCGCCCCGCGCCCGCCGCCGTCGCCCCGCCCCGCCGTCGCCCCGCCCCGCCCCGCCGTCACCCCGCCCTGCCCCGTCGCCGCCCCGAGCCCGTACGTCGTCGCCCCACGCCGTCGCCCCGAGCCCGTCGTCGCCCCGCCCTGCCCCGCCGTCGCCCCGCCCCGTTGCCGCCCCGAGCCCGCCGCCGTCGCCCCTCCCGGCGCCGCCCCGAGCCCGTCGCCGCCCCGCCCCGTCGTCGCCCCGCGCCGGCGCCGGCCCTAGGTTGATGATATGATGATGTTGATGATGTTTTTTTTCTGCTGATGATATGATGATGTTTTTTTCTGTTGATGATATGATGATGTTTTTTTCTGTTGATGATATATGTGATGATGTTTTTTTTCATACATGCATTTTTTCATATATGTAGTAATTTTTTTTAAGTTGTTATAGTAGATATCGATTTTAGGTTAGTGCATTTTATCACTGATTTTAGGTTAGTTGAGCCTCTTTAGTGCATTTTATGTTTGTTGCATTTTAGGTTAGTGCATTTTATGTTAGTGGAGAGGAAAAAGTAAAATAAGGAAAAGGAAAATAAGTAGAGAAAGAAGGAGAAGAAGAAGGAGAAGACGAGGAGAGGAAGAAAAGGAAGAGGAGAAGAAGAAAAGAATAGAGGAGAAGAAGAGAAAATTAGAATATATATATTATATTTTCTCTTTTCTCCTCTATTCCTTTCTTCTTCTCCTCTTTTTTTTCTTCTTTTTTTTCTTCGACACATGGGGGGGGTCAAGAACGTCGGACATTCATGAGAGAGGCGAGGAAGAAGGGGAAGAAGAGGGAGAAGAAGAGGAGAGGAAGAAGAGGGAGAAGAAGAGGAGAGGAAGAAGACAAGGAGAAATAAATAAGAAGAAGAAAAAAGAAGAAAAAGAAGAGGAGAAGAAGAAAGGAATAGAGCAGAAGAAGAGAAAAATAGAATATATATTCTATTTTCTCTTTTCTCCTCTATTCCTTTCTTCTTCTCCTCTTTTTTTTCTTCTTTTCTTCTTCTTATTCTTCTTCTTCTTCTTATTCTTATTAGCCGGAAGTAGAGAGAAGTTTCCTAGTGTCAAAGTATTGAAGAAATCCATGCCTTCATCATTAGCCGGAAGTAACCAGGGCATGTTGGTACGAAGTTCTGCAAAGTTGTTTTGGAATGGAGTCCCGGATAGAATAATCCGTCTTTTGGTACCAATTCAGCAAAGGCCTTCCAAATAGCGATATTCGGAAGGCTCTTGCTGAACTTTGTACCAAAAGGCGGATTATCCTATCTGGGAGTCCGTTCCAGAACAACTTTGAAGAGCTTCGTACCATCATGCACATGTTACTTTCGCCTAATGATGAAGACATGGTTTTGTTGAATCCTGAGACACTAGGCAACCTCCCGACCCCTCGGCGATCCTATCGAACATGAGAGGAAGAAGAGGATAAAAAAAGAAGAGGAAGAAGAAAAAAAGAGGAGAAGAAAGAATAGAGAAGATCTTCTCCTCTATTCTTTCTTCTCCTCTTATTTTTCTTCTTCTTCCTCTTTTTTTTATCGGGAACGAGGGTCGTCGAGGGACATAGATGTAGTGTCGTCGTTGTCGATATATACCCCCTCCCGATAGCTTAGTATGATTAGGTAGCTAGTTCTACGTTTGGCACTAATATATCCATCTATCATGTTTGAATAATAATTGCCATGTTGTAAATATTTGTAGAAACTATGGACACCGCCCTAGACGAAGCAACAAAAGAAGCGTTGTTGAGGGACATAATCGCAGAAGGAAGTGATGCCATCTCGTTGTTTCTCAACGAAACCGATGGTCTGGAAGGAGAGGGTGAACAAGCTGGCTATGGTGACCTAATGCCGGTGCAAGAAGAACATGACGACGGCTCCGGTGACCCAATGCCGGTGCAAGAAGGAGACCGTGATGATGGCTCCGGTGACCGAACCGAGTCCGGCCAGGTATATATATTAGTTAAGCCTATGCTGACTAGCTGATTGATGCATTCATTGTTTTGGTATGTACACATATTAATTAAGTCTTTGTTCTTTTTTCTAGCCCTCCGAATCGAGCACAACTTCGGTAAAGAGACGAGGCCCGAAGAAAAAGTTGAGCTCGGATGAAAAGTTTGAGATCATAGCAATCGCGCCCGACGGCCAACCTATTGAACCCCTCCGGACAAAGAGCGCATTTGTTGCTCAGTGCGGGGTTCTGGTTAGGGACAAGATCCCGATAAACATCCAGCAATGGTTTAAGCCAGCTACAGAAGACCCTGAGGTGTCTTACGTCAATGATATGCAGAAAAATGATCATTGGACTGAGCTGAAGTCAAATTTCACCCTACCGCCTGAGGAAAATCCAGAGAACCCAGTTAAAAAGAAATTAATCAAGTCTTTTGCTCTGAAGAGGATGGCAAAACTATTCAGGAGGTGGAAGAAAGAGCTGAATAAGTTTGTTGAAAATAATGAGACACCAGAATTCAAGGGCAGATATGAGAAGATCAGAGATCACTGGCCCGCATTTGTGGCCCACAAGACATCAGAAAAGAGTAAGAAGATGTCGGCGACAAACAAGCAAAATGCTGCGAAGAAGAAGCTTCACCATCGCACGGGGTCAGGTGGCTACCTCGTAGCCCGGCCTAAGTGGTCCAAGAGTGAGAATGATCTGGTTCATAAATTGATCGAACCAGAGACAAATAACTGGCCAGACCGTTGCCGGACTTGGTTCTTTGGGGCTGGCGGAACCCTGGACCCTGAAACAGGGAAGTGCATTTGGACGAACGATCAAATGGACATACCAGTCAGTAAGCTTAAGCAGTATATCGAAGCAGCGCAGGAAGGGACGTTCTTTCCAGAAAGAGAGAACGACGAGCTCACAATGGCCCTCGGGAATCCTGACCACCCTGGACGGACACGAGGCACGCCAGGCTCCGTTCCGTGGAAGGTTGGGTTTCCGGACGCAGGCGGTTACAAATCCCATGAGAGGAGGAAAAAAGTGCAGCAGACCCAAATGCAGGCGCTGCAAGCAAGGGTGGACGCGATAGAGGAACGAGAAGCAAATCGCAGCAAACGTACTGCCGAAGCCTCCCCCGAAGCTACCCCGCCATCTCAGCGCAGAAGAAGCGTGGCTTCCACCGAGCTGCTTCAGCCAGAGCATGCCTTGACGGCTCCTGCCAGCTATCCCGTGGATGCTATCACGGAGTCTCAAAATTGCCACCTTATGACGCAATGGATGAATTTGAAGGTCAAGGCGGCTGTTGGCTCTGTTTATCCTACTGAACCCGGCGCAACTTTTCACTGCCGGCCGATTCCAGAAGGATATGCTAGGGTGATGGTGGATGATATAACGGAGGGATTTGAGGACCTCCAGCTTGACCACCCTACCAGTGAAGGGGAGACTCGGCTGGGGTCTGCTTTGAAGACTCCATGCCTATGGCGGAAGGAGCTCATCAACCTTCCGAACTGGACGCCTCCGCCTCCTCCTCCTCCTCCGGTGAGTCAGGGCACTCCGCCTCCACCGCCTCCTCCTCCTCCGGCGAGTGACGATCAGGGCCCTCGGCCGGCTCCTTCTCCGGCGCGCGGCGGCACTCCGCCTCCTTCTCCGCCTGCGCCGACGCGCCCGAGCAGCCAGCCTCCTCCTTCTCCGCCTCGTCAGCAAGGGCGGAAGAGACCTGCCGCCGCTCCAGCTGCTCCGGCGCGTCGTAGTCCTTCTCCTCCGCCGCTTAAGCAAGTAAAGAAGACAACCGCTACGTCTGCTCGGTCGGCGTCTAGCAGTACAACCAGAGGCGGGAGGACATACAGATTCGGTCCTTCTCTGAAGACTCCAGAGAAGTTACCATACGAGAGGACCCAGGAGGAGAACACCGAGATCGCGCGAGAAGAAGTGAAGAAATTCTTTGAAGGGGTGAAAGCAAAGAAACATCCACCTCCGGAGGAGAAGGTAGATCGGGTGAAAGTGAAGCGCACTCTGGCTGCCGTGACAAAACCACCGAAGTCTGATCCGCCGAAAGGAAACTATGACCGCATTATTGGAAAGGAATTTGCCGAAGCGGAGCGGTCGGGAAGTACTGTCAGTGATCAAAGGCTGAAAGAACGACGAGCTGGGAAACAAATTGCCCAGCTCGGCGAACAAGCGAAGCAATCGTGCCCCCCGCTCAAGGTGCCTAGCCACAACGTCGATAATGATCCGAGGATGGTGCCCGGTTATAGCAATCTTGCAGATTACCTGCCCGACGAAGTACATTATGAACCCATGGACGTGCAGATACAAAGATACGAGTACGGGAAGCCTCTCGTCAAAGATGAAAGATCTCTATCAACGATGATGTGAAGATTGCATGATTGGTACTTGAAAATCTACAGAGACTCTGGGGGAGGAGTACTTTGTATTTGAAAGTTAAAAAGGAGCATGACCTCGTTGGAATTGATCTGTTGCCTGTTCCATTTGAGGAGTTCTATCAGTTTTTCAATCAATTGGCCCTCGATAAAGCAACGGTCACCTGCTACTGTCTGTAAGTACTACTACTTCTGTCATTAAGTCTCTCCATATAGCTCAGCTCTTTCATTGCATGTATTTATAATCATCCTCACTATATTATGCAGATTGAAGATCGTCGAATTGAAGAAAAGACAAGTCGGTGATATTGGGTTCATTAACACATATCTCATAGATGCAACTCAGGTTAAATTTCATGCCGCAGAAACCGAGGCCAGCATGCTAGAATCGTTGATAATAAATCAAAACAAAGATATAATACTCTTTCCCTACAACTTCAAGTGAGTGTTACTGTCTTGTGCGTATTCGGTTTCCCTTATATATTAGTCAAGGTTATAGTAATGTAATTGATGAGTTATGCATGCGTGTGCAGTTTCCACTATATTCTCCTACATATTAAGCTTGAGCAGGGACTAGTAACCGTCTTAGACTCAAGACGAAAAGATCCCAAGGACTATGCAGACATGACTCAAATACTCGAGAAGTAAGTTAAATCGATCATTATCCACCATATCAGCAACTTTGTTCATTTCCTGATATATCAAGTAATTGTTTTCTTTGTCCGGCAGGGTTTGGTGAAAATTCACCAGAAAAGCTCCGGGACTGCCGAAGGAGCTGCAATTTAGACACCCGAAAGTAAGTACTAGCTATAGTAGCATTTTAAGCGCATCTACTAGTCATTCAAGCGCTAGTTTCATCAATACCATTTGGCATTCTTGCTTATCAGTTTGATTAACCTCTATTTCTTGTAAAGTGGTTGTGGCAGCAACAAGGGAATGATTTCTGTGGATACTATGTTTGCGAGTCCATCCGCCACACGACCTGTGAGCGGGGCTACACTGACGAACAATATGAAGTACGTAAATAACAACATTCACAATTTTATTTTATTACCATCATTTGTGTTGAGTTTCATTCATTCATATATATATGTATTGACCCCCTTCTTTAAATTAGATATTTCGGAAGCGGGATGAACTCCTAGCACGAGCTCGCATGCGAGGAATTCAAGAGGAATTGGCGGCATTCTTTCTTGACCATGTGATCCCTGAAGATGGAGAATTCTATGTTGACCCTGAATCCGTATGATTATATTTGTAAGAGATAATTACTGTATATATGTAGCCGGTAGTGTCAGATAGATATACGAGAACTTGTTGTTCGACCAATCTCTCGGAGAAAGAGAGGTGGTCGATATCACTTCTCTTTGTATGCATATATGTTCATCACGATCTTCTGTTTCCTTCGTTTGCTTACTAGCTAGCCAGCGTGTCTAGTCCTCTCTATACGTATGTATAGTACGTAGCGTCGACCCAGCACGGACATAAGAGAGGAAACTTCTCTCTATTAATTATAGCTAGCTAACACAATATATGAAACACCTAAATTAACCCCCCAAAACCCCCAACCCCCCCCCCCCCTTCAAAAAAAACAAAAACCCCAGCCATAGAAATGCTGACGCGTGGATGCCTATTGGTCCCGGTTGGTGCCACCAACCGGGACCAAAGGGTCTCCTGACGGGGCTCTGCGCACTGCCCATGTGGAGGGCCTTTAGTCCCGGTTCTGGATTGAACCGGGACTAAAGGGGGGAGGTATTAGTACCGACACTTTAGTCCCGGTTCCGGAACAGGGACTAAAGGCCCTTATGAACCGGGACTATTGGCCCTTTTTCTACCAGTGAGAGAACCTTTATAATCACCCAGTTACGTTGTCACATTTGGTAGCACACAAAGTGTTCCTCCGGTATTCGGGAGTTGCATAATCTCATAGTCATAGGAACATGTATAAGTCATGAAGAAAGCAATAGCAATAAACTAAACGATCGTTATGGTAAGCTAACGGATGGGTCAAGACAATCACATCATTCTCTAATGATGTGATCATGTTCATCAAATGACAACTCTTGTCCATGGCTAGGAAACTTAACCATCTTTGATTAACGAGCTAGTCAAGTAGAGGCATACTAGTGACACTTAGTTTGTCTATGTATTCACACATGTACTAAGTTTCCAGTTAATACAATTCTCGCATGAATAATGAACATTTATCATGATATAAGGAAATAAATACTAACTTTATTACTGCCTCTAGGGCATATTTCCTTCAGTCTCCCACTTGCACTAGAGTCAATAATCTAGTTCACATCGTCATGTGATTTAACATCAATAGTTCACATCTTAATGTGATTAGTTCACATCTCCATGTGACTAATACCCAAAGGGTTTACTAGAGTCAATGATCTAATTCACATCGCTATGTGATTAACACCCAAAGAGTGATCATGTTTCGCTTGTGAGAGAAGTTTAGTCTACGGGTCTGCAACATTCAGATCCGTATGTATTTCGGAAATTTCTATGTCTACAATACTCTGGATGGAGCTACTCTAGCTAATTGCTCCCACTTCCAATATGTATCCAGATCGAGACTTAGAGTCATCTAGATCGATGTAAAAATCTTGCATCGACGTAACTCTTTACGACGAACTCTTTTATCACCTCCATAACCGAGAAATATTTCCTTAGTACTCTAAGGATAATATTGATCGCTGTCCAGTGATCTACTCCTAGATCACTATTGTACTCCCTTGCCAGAATCATGCTAAGGTATACAATAGGACTGGTACATAGCATAGCATACTTTATAGAACCTATGACTGAGGCATAGGGAATGACTTTTCATTCTCTTTCTATTTTCTGTTGTGGTCGGGTTTTGAGTCTTTACTCAACTTCACACCTTGCAACACAGGAAAGAACTCCTTTGTTGACTGTTCCATTTTGAACTACTTCAAAATCTTGTCAAGGTATGTACTCATTGAAAAAACTTATCAAGTGTCTTGATCTATCTCTATAGATCTTGATGCTCAATGTGTAAGCAGCTTCACCGAGGTATTTCTTTGAAAAATTCTTATTCAAGTATCCTTTTATGCTATCCAGAAATTCAGTATCATTTCCGATCAACAATATGTCATCAACAAATAATATCGGAAATGCTACAGAGCTCCCACTCACTTTATTGTAAATGCAGGCTTCTCCAAAAGTATGTATAAAACTATATGCTTTGATCAACTCATCAAAGCGTATATTCCAACTCCGAGATGCTTACACTAGTCCATAGATGGATCGCTGGTGTTTGCACACTTTGTTAGCACCTTTAGGATTGACAAAACCTTCTTGTTGCATCATATACAACTCTTCTTTAAGAAATCCATTAAGGAATGCAGTTTTACAAATATTTGCCAGATTACATAAAATGTGGCAATTGCTAACATGATTCAGACAGACTTTAAGCATCGCTACGAGTGAGAAAATCTCATCATAGTCAACATGTTGAACTTGTCGAAAACATTTTGCAAAAATTCGAGCTTAGTAGATAGTAACACTACTATCAGCGCCCGTCTTCCTCTCGAAGATCCATTTATTCTCAATGGCTTGCCGATCATTGGGCAAGTCAACCAAAGTCCAAACTTTGTTCTCATACATGGATCCCATCTCAGATTTCATGGCCTCAAGCCATTTTGCGGAATTTGGGCTCATCATCGCTTCCTCATAGGTCGTAGGTTCGTCGTGGTCAAGTAACATGACTTCCAGAAAGGATTACCGTACCACTCTGGTGCAGACCATACTCTGGTTGACCTACGAGGTTCGGTAGTACCTTGATCTGAAGTTTCATGATCATCATCATTAGCTTCCTCACTAATTGGCATAGGAATCACTAGAACTGATTTATGTGATGAACTAATTTCCAATTCGGGAGAAGGTACAATTACCTTATCAAGTTCTACATTCCTCCCACTCACTTCTTTCAAGAGAAACTTCTTCTGTGGAAAGGATCCATTCTTAGCAACGAATATCTTGCCTTCGGATCTGTGATAGAAGGTGTACCCAACAGTTTCCTTTGGGTATCCTATGAAGACGCATTTCTCTGATTTGGGTTCGAGCTTATCAGGTTGAAACTTTTTCACATAAGCATCATAGCCCCAAACTTTAAGAAACGACAGCTTAGGTTTCTTGCTAAACCACAGTTCATATGGTGTCGTCTCAATGGATTTAGATGGTGCCCTATTTAACGTGAATGCAGTTGTCTCTAATGCATAACCCCAAAATGATAGTGATAAATCGGTAAGAGACATCATAGATCGCACCATATCTAATAAAGTACAGTTATGACGTTCAGGCACACCATTATGCTGTGGTGTTCCAGGTGGCATGAGTTGCAAAACTATTCCACATCGTTTCAAATGAAGGCCAAACTCATAACTCAAATATTCGTCTCCGGTCATATCGTAGAAACTTTATTTTCTTGTTACGATGATTTTCCACTTCACTCTGAAATTCTTTGAACTTTTCAAATGTTTCAGACTTATGTTTCATTAAGTAGATATACCCATATCTGCTCAAACCATCTGTGAAGGTCAGAAAATAACAATACTCGCCGCGAGCCTCAACACTTATCAGATCGCATACATCAGTATGTATTATTTCCAATAAGTCAGTTGCTCGCTCCATTGTTCCGGAGAACGGAGTCTTAGTCATCTTGCCCATGAGGCATGGTTCGCAAGCATCAAGTGATTCATAATCAAGTGATTCCAAACGTCCATCAGCATGGAGTTTCTTCATGCGCTTTACACCAATATGACCTAAACGGCAGTGCCACATATAAGTTGCACTATCATTATTAACTTTGCATATTTTGGCTTCAATATTATGAATATGTGTATCACTACGATCGAGATTCAATAAACCATTAACCTTGGGTGTATGACCTCAGAAGGTTTTATTCATGTAAATAGAATAATAATTATTCTTTGACTTAAATGAATAACCGTATGGCAATAAACATGATCGAATCACATTTTGCTCAGCGCAAACACCAAATAACATTTATTTAGGTTCAACACTAATCCCGAAGGTAAAGGGAGTGTGCGATGGTGACCTTATCAACCTTGGAATCACTTCCAACTCACATCATCACCTCGCCCTTAACTAGTCTCTATTTATTTTGCAACTCCCGTTTCAAGTTACTACTCTTAGCAACTGAACTAGTATCAAATACTGAGGGGTTGCTATAAACACTAGTAAAGTACACATCAATAACATGTATATCAAATATACTTTTGTTTACTTTGCCATCCTTCTTATCCACCAAGTATCTAGGGCAGTTCCACATCCAGTGACCATTTCCTCTGCGGTAGACGCACTCAGTTCCAGGCTTGGTTCTAGCTTTGGGATTCTTCATGGGAGCAGCAAATTTCTTGCTATGCTTCTTTGAAGTTCCTCTTTCTTTCCCTTTGCCCTTTTCTTGAAACTAGTGGTCTTGTTAACCATCAACACTTGATGATATTTCTTGATTTCTACCTTTGCCGATTTCAGCATCGCGAAGAGCTTGGGAATTACTTTCGTTATCCCTTGCATATTATAGTTCATCACTAAGTTCTAGTAACTTGGTGATAGTGACTAGAGAACTTTGTAAATTACTATCTTATCTGGAAGATTAACTCCCACTTAATTCAAGCAATTGTAGTACCCAAACAATCTGAGCACATGCTCACTCGTTGAGCGATTCCCCTCCATCTTGTAGGCAAAGTACTGCTAGAGGTCTCCTACCTCTCGACACGAGCATGAGTATGAAATACCAATTTCAACTCTCAGAACATCTTATATGCTCTATGGCGTTCAAAAACATTTTTGAAGTCCCGGTTATAAGCCGTAAAGCATGGTGCACTAAACTATTAAGTAGTCATCATACCAAGCTTTGTCAAACGTTCATAACGTCTGCATCTGCTCCTGCAATAGTTATGTCACCTGGCGGTATGAAGGAAATATTCCCTAGAGGCGATAATAAAGTTATTATTTATTTCCTTATTTCATGATAAATGTTTATTATTCATGCTAGAATTGTATTAACCAGAAACATAATACATGTGTGAATACATAGACAAACAGAGTGTCACAAGTATGCCTCTACTTGACTAGCTCGTTGAATCAAACATGGTTAAGTTTCCTAGCCATAGACATGAGTTGTCATTTGATTAACGGGGTCACATCATTAGAGAATGATGTGATTGACTTGACCCATTCCGTTAGCATAGCACTTGATCGTTTAGTTTGTTGCTATTGCTTTCTTCATGACTTATACATGTTCCTATGACTATGAGATTATGCAACTCCCGTTTACCGGAGGAACACTTTGTGTGCTACCAAACATCACAACGTAACTGGGTGATTATAAAGGTGCTCTACAGGTGTCTCCAAAGGTACTTGTTGGGTTGGCGTATTTCGAGATTAGGATTTGTCACTCCGATTGTCGGAGAGGTATCTCTGGGCCCTCTCGGTAATGCACATCACTCAAGCCTTGCAAGCATTGCAACTAATAAGTTAATTGTGGGATGATGTATTACGGAACGAGTAAAGAGACTTGCCGGTAATGAGATTGAACTAAGTATTGGAATACCGACGATCGAATCTCGGGCAAGTAACATACCGATGACAAAGGGAACAATGTATGTTGTTATGCGGTCTGACCGATAAAGATCTTCGTAGAATATGTAGGAGCCAATATGAGCATCCGGGTTCCGCTATTGGTTATTGACCGGAGACGTGTCTTGGTCATGTCTACATAGTTCTCGAACCCGTAGGGTCCGCACGCGTAAAGTTCCGTGACGATCATAATTAGGGTTTTTGTGTTTTTATGTACCGAAGGTTGTTCGGAGTCCCGGATGTGATCAAGGACATGACGAGGAGTCTCGAAATGGTTGAGACATAAATATTAATATATTGGAAGCCTATATTTGGATATCGGAAATTTTCCGGGTGAAATCGGGATTTTACCGGAGTACCGGGGGGTTACCGGAACCCCCCCGGGGGTTAATGGGCCTACATGGGCCCTAAGGGAGAAGAGGAGGGCCGGCCAGGGCAGGCCACACGCCCCCTCCCCCCTTAGTCCTAATAGGACTAGGAAGGGGGGCGGCGCCCCCCTTTCCTCTTTCCCCTTCCCCTTTCCTTCTCCAACAAGGCAAGAGGGGGGAGTCCTACTCCCGATGGGAGTAGGACTCCTCCAGGCGCACCCCTAGGGCTGGCCGCACCTCCCCCTCTCCCTCCTTTATATATGGAGGCAAGGGGGCACCCCATGACACACAAGTTGATCTTTGTGATCGTTCCTTAGCCATGTGCGGTGCCCCCTTCCACCATATTCCACCTCGGTCATATCGTAGCAGTGCTTAGGCGAAGCCCTGCGTCGGTAGAACATCATCACCATCATCACGCCGTCGTGCTGACGAAACTCTCCCTCAACACTCGGCTGGATCGGAGCTCGAGGAACGTCAACGAGTTGAACGTGTGCAGAACTCGGAGGTGTCGTACGTCCGGTACTTGGATCGGTCGGATCGGGAAGACGTACGACTACTTCCTCTACGTTGTGTCAACACTTCCGTTGCCGGTCTACGAGGGTACGTAGACAACACTCTCCCCTCTCGTTGCTATGCATCACCATGACCTTGCATGTGCGTAGGAATTTTTTTGAAATTACTACGTTCCCCAACAGTGGTATCCGTGCCAGGTTTTATGCGTTGATGTTATGCACGAGTAGAACACAAGTGAGTTGTGGGCGATATAAGTCATACTGCTTACCAGCATGTCATACTTTGGTTTGGCGGTATTGTTGGATGAAGCGGCCCGGACCGACATTACGCGTACGCTTACGCGAGACTAGTTCTACCGACGTGCTTTGCACATAGGTGGCTGGCGGGTGTCAGTTTCTCCAACTTTAGTTGAACCGAGTGTGGCTACGCCCGGTCCTTGCAAAGGTTAAAACAGCACCAACATGACAAACTATCGTTGTGGTTTTGAGGCATAGGTAAGAACGGTTCTTGCTAAGCCCATAGCAGCCACATAAAACTTGCAACAACAAAGTAGAGGGCGTCTAACTTGTTTTTGCAGGGCATGTTGTGATGTGATATGGTCAAGACATGATGCTAAATTTTATTGTATGAGATGATCATGTTTTGTAACCGAGTTTTTGGCAACTGGTAGGAGCCATATGGTTGTCGCTTTATTGTATGCAATGCAATCGCGCTGTAATGCTTTACTTTATCACTAAGCGGTAGCGATAGTCGTGGAAGCATAAGATTGGCGAGACGACAACGATGCTATGATGGAGATCAAGGTGTCGCGCCGGTGACGATGGTGATCATGACGGTACTTCGGAGATGGAGATCACAAGTACAAGATGATGATGGCCATATCATATCACTTATATTGATTGCATGTGATGTTTATCTTTTATACATCTTATTTTGCTTAGTTCGACGGTAGCTTTATAAGATGATCTCTCACTAATTATCAAGGTACAAGTGTTCTCCCTGAGTATGCACCGTTGCGAAAGTTCTTCGTGCTGAGACACCACGTGATGATCGGGTCTGATAGGCTCTACGTTCAAATACAACGGGTGCAAAACAGTTGCACACGCGGAATACTCAGGTTAAACTTGACGAGCCTAGCATATAACAGATATGGCCTCGGAACACGAAGACCGAAAGGTCGAGCGTGAATCATATAGTAGATATGATCAACATAGTGATGTTCACCATTGAAACTACTCCATCTCACGTGATGATCAGACATGGTTTAGTTGATATGGATCACGTGATCACTTAGAAGATTAGAGCGATGTCTGTCTAAGTGGGAGTTCTTAAGTAATATGATTAATTGAACTTTAATTTATCATGAACTTAGTCTTGATAGTATTTGCATATCTATGTTGTAGATCAATAGCTCGCGTTATTGCTTCCCTATGTTTTACATGTGTTCCTAGAGAAAACTAAGTTGAAAGATGATAGTAGCAATGATGCGGACTGGGTCTGTGATCTGAGGTTTATCCTCATTGCTGCATAGAAGAATTATGTCCTTGATGCACCGCTAGGTGACTGACCTATTGCAGGAGTAGATGCAGACGTTATGAACGTTTGGCTAGCTCAATATGATGTTTACTTGATAGTTTAGTGCACCATGCTTAACAATTTAGAATCGGGATTTCAAAGACGTTTTGAACGTCATGGACCATATGAGATGTTCCAGGAGTTGAAATCAATATTTCAAGCAAATACCCGAGTTGAGAGATATGAAGTCTCCAACAAAGTTCTATAGCTAAAAGATGGAGGAGAATAGCTTAAGCAGTAAGCATGTGCTCAGATTGTCTGGGTACTACAATCGCTTGAATCAAGTGGGAGTTAATCTTCCAGATAAAATAGTGATTGACAGAATTCTCTAGTCACCATCACCAAGTTAGTAGAACTTAGTGATGAACTATAATATGCAAGGGATGACGAAAACAATTCCCAAGCTCTTTGCGATGTAAAAATCGGCGAAGGTAGAAATCAAGAAAAACATCAAGTGTTGATGGTTGACAAGACCCCTAGTTTCAAGAGAAAGGGCAAAGGGAAGAAGGGGAACTTCAAGAAGAACGGCAAACAAGTTGCTGCTCAAGTGAAGAAGCCCAAGTTTGGTCCTAAGCCTGAGACTAAGTGCTTCTACTGCAAAGGGACTGGTCACTGGAAGCGGAACTACCCCAAGTAATTGGCGGATAAGAAGGATGGAAAAGTAAATATAGGTATATTTGATATATAGATTAATGATGTGTATATTACTAGTGTTCGTAGCAACCCCTCGGTGTTTGATACAGGTTCAGTTGCTAAGAGTAGTAACACGAAATAGGAGTTGCAGAATGAACATAAACTAGTTAAGGGTAAAGTGACGATGTGCGTTGGAAGTGGTTCCAAGATTGATATGATCATCATCGCACACTCCCTATACTTTCGGGATTAGTGTTGAACCTAAATAAATGTTATTTGGTGTTTGCGTTGAGCATAAATATGATTGGATCATGTTTATTGCAATATGGTTATTCATGTAAGTTAGAGAATAATTGTTGTTCTGTTTACATGAATAAAACCTTCTATGGTCATACACCCAATGAAAATGGTTTGTTGGATCTCGATCGTGGTGATACACATTTTCATAATATTGAAGCCAAAAGATGCAAAGTTAATAATGATAGTGCAACTTATTTGTCGCACTGCCGTTTAGGTCATATTGGTGTAAAGCGCATGAAGAAAATCCATGCGGATGGGCTTTTGGAATCACTTGATTATGAATCAGTTGATGCTTGCGAACCATGCCTCATGGGCAAGATGACTAAGACTCCATTCTACGGAACAATGGAGAGAGCAACAGATTTGTTGGAAATCATACATACTGATGTATGTGGTCCGGTGAATATTGAGGCTCCCGGCAGGTATCATTATTTTCTGATCTTCACAGATGATTTGAGCGGATATGAGTATATCTACTTGATCAAACACAAGTCTGAAATATTTGATAAGTTCAAAGAATTTCAGAGTGAAGTGGAGAATCATCGTAACAAACATAAAAGTTTCTACGATATGATCGCAGAAGTAAAATATTTGAGTTACGAGTTTGGCCTTCAGTTAAAACAATGTGAAATAGTTTCAATACTCATGCCACCTGGAACACCACAGTGTAATGGTGTGTCCGAACGTCGTAACCGTGCTTTATTAGATATGGTGCGATCTATGATGTCTCTTACCGATTACCACTATCGTTTTGGGGTTATGCATTAGAGACAGCTACATTCACGTTAAATAGGGCACCATCTAAATCCATTGAGACGACACTGTATGAACTGTGGTTTGGCGAGAAACCTAAGCTGTCGTTTCTTAAAGTTTGGGACTGCGATGCTTATGTGAAAAAGTTTCAACATGATAAGCTCGAACCCAAATCGGAGAAGTAAATCTTCATAGGATACCCAAAAGAAAATGTTGGGTACACCTTCTATCACAGATCCGAAGGAAAGATATTCATTGCTAAGAATGGATGCTTTCTAGAGAAGGAGTTTCTCTCGAAAGAAGTGAGTGGGAGGAAAGTAGAACTTGATGAGGTAACTGTACCTGCTCCCTTATTGGAAAGTAGTTCATCACAGAAATCTGTTCCTGTGACTACTACACCAATTAGTGAGGAAGCTAATGATGATGATCATGTAACTTCAGATCAAGTTACTACCAAACCTCGTAGGTAAACCAGAGTGAGATCCGCACCAGAGTGGTACGATAATCCTGTTCTGGAGGTCATGTTACTTGACCATGACGAACCTACGAACTATGAGGAAGCGATGATGAGCCCAGATTCCGTGAAATGGCTTGAGGCCATGAAATCTGAGATGAGATCCATGTATGAGAGCAAAGTATGGACTTTGATTGACTTGCCCATTGATCGGCGAGCCATTGAGATTAAATGGATCTTCAAGAGGAAGACGGACGCTGATAGTAGTGTTACCATCTACAAAGCTAGAATTGTCACAAAAAGGTTTTCGACAAGTTCAAGGTGTTGACTACGATGAGAGTTTCTCACTCGTATCTATGCTTAAGTCTGTCCGAATCATGTTAGCAATTGCCGCTTTTTATGATTATGAAATTTGGCAGATGGATGTCAAAACTACATTCCTGAATGGATTTATGGAAGAAGAGTTGTATATGATGCAACCGGAAGGTTTTGTCGATCCAAAGGGAGCTAACAAAGTGTGCAAGCTCCAGTGATCCATTTATGGACTGGTGCAAGCCTCTCGGAGTTGGAATAAACACTTTGATAAGTTGATCAAAGCATATAGTTTTATACAGACTTGCGGTGAAGCCTGTATTTACAAGAAAGTGAGTGGGAGATCTATAGCATTTCTGATAAGTATATGTGTATGATATATTGTTGATCAGAGATAATGTAGATTTATTCTGCAAAGCATAAAGGAATGTTTGAAAGGAGTTTTTCAAAGAATGACCTCAGTGAAGCTGCTTACATATTGAGCATCAAGATCTATAGAGATAGATCAAGACACTTGATAAGTTTTTTCAATGAGTACATACCTTGACAAGATTTTGAAGTAGTTCAAAATGGAACAGTCAAAGAAGGAGTTCTTGCATGTGTTACAAAGGTGTGTGTAACATCCCGATTCTCGGAATGTTTAAGAAAAGTTTTCCAAAAATTAGGGTGAGAAAATTTCATTTGTTTTATTTGTTAACGAAGCTTAAATTGGACTTTTCTAATTTGAAGGATTTAATTTGAACTAATACCAACTTAAATTTAAAATTGAGTTTGTTCTTCTCTTTTAGTTAGGTTTGGGTTTTCTCCCTTCAGCATATTAAATTATGCGCATATGTATTTGTTACTTCTTTTGAATTTGTTAGCTTCTATTCTTTTTTCCCTAAGAAGGAAAATATATTTAATTTGTTTTCGCAAACTCTGGGCAATATCCAACGCCCAATCTACCTTCTCTATTTTCCTTGTGTTTCTTATTCCTCTCACGCGTATGGACCCAGCTCATCTCTTTTATTTTTCTTTCTCCATATCTCTTGGACTATAGCCCAACAACTCCCTCTCTCTATTTTTTCTCCTGCTTCCTCCTTCCTCATGGGCCTGGCCAATATGGCCCATCTCTCCCAACCAACTAACCCCTCTCCTCCTCCTACCTGTAAGTTCTCCTCCTCCTAGCTGTACGTTCACAACTCACATAAGAGGAAACATCAACAGCCACCTCCGTGCATACACAGGAAACCTCTGCACCTTCCTTTAATTCCTCCTCCCTTCCTATTCCTCTCCGTTGGGCATCTCCCCAACGAACGCCTCGTCTCCTTTCCTTCCTCTGTACGCTAGCACCTATAGAAAGGAAACGTCAACAGGCAGCCCGAGCGCTTCCTCTCCTCCTCCACTACACGCACACCAGTACAGAGAAGATCAAATGTACAGCAATGAATCGTCCCCTCCTCTAACTTCCTTATATCTCATCCCTTTCCAAAACTGAAGGAACCATCCGTGCGCCTCCAGCTCCTCTTCCACTTCACTAGTCTCCCTGCCCTCTCCCTTCTCTTTCTCTACAGAAACTCTCTCTTCTAAGAATGGTGCTCCATGGACGCCAGTGCTCGTTCCCGGTGACGTAGACCATCTCCATCAGCACCCTTGCGCCCCAAGGTCCATCTCCACACCACGAATCCATTCAGAGAAGAACGAACGCGTCCCGTAGACCACACGCGAAGAATTCAGCATGTTCGTCTACACTGTTCATCGAGTTCGTCGGATTGATTCGTCGCGCTCGGTGAGCTTCTATCCATTTCCTTTTGTGCACCTTTAAAATATCACTCAAGTTATCTCCTAGACATCATGGTTCCTCCTATTTTTAGCGTTGGTCGCATTGATGCTATTCGTCGCATAAACCGTAGGTCATGGTCATATTTCAATCGCTTTTGTTCATCGTTTGATCTTGACCACAATAGAGGAAATGTTTTATAAGGTTGTAGCAATCCCATAGTGGAGTTAGATTTCTTGTTTGGTTAATCGAGTTTTATTATAGATTTTTGGTTGTTGCTCGGACTATTTATTAATATGTTATTTTCTTGTGTTCTTGATACGGGTAGGAGTGTGTGCTAGCTATCTCATAATTTGCGTGTGTCATATGGTTTACTATATTTAGTTTACTCTTGTTTAAATTGCTAAAATAGTTGTACATCGTTTCGGCTCGATATTTTGTGGTAGTATGTATTTCCCATTTATGCATGCGTACTAATATTTATGAATTATAGTCATGTGTAGTATTTTGTGTTTTTAATATAGATTGATTTTGAGTTACTAAACATCCTATAATTTTGTAGTCATGTGTTATGTGAGTGTACAAGTTTTTGTGAATGTTTACCATGCGTAGAAGTTGATTGGTGTATTTAATTATCATTGTTCGTACGTGCTTGGTGGGTGTTATTATTTTAATTAGATTTAGATCATTATTAGTGAAATATTTTATTTATTATTTTAGTAGTATTTGGTGCTGTTTATTATTCTGTATTGAGAATGGGTACACATTTTTGGTGATATCTCCATGCGTAGAACATTGTAGAATTATTGTCTTTGCCTAATTTCTTTAATTGTGAAATACTTAATGTCTCGACTATTTAATTTTGTTTGGCATGGCGTTATCATAGATATGGTTTACATATTCATTTTCATCCATGGATCATGCCTTGTCTAAGATAGATGTTTAAATATTTTTGCATGTGTGTTGTATAGTTGTGATGTCATGCCATGTTGTAGGATATGATGTTTATTTTAATTGTGTGTGGTATCCAGTCGTTTACACTAGTAGTCATAAATTGGTATATTAACTTAGAACATTGCCATGCTTGTGGTGAATTGCTTGACGTGGAATTATTATTTTTGTATGATATGAGAGTCACACATTATTGCATAGTGTTCCTCTTATTTTATAGATGTTTGGAATCCAATATAGATAAATGTTGCATTTCTTAAATTGGTGTTATGTTGATATTGTCAAATTTATGTTTTACTTTACCATTGGTTGTTAATTATCCTAGGTGTTTAATTACCTAGAATGATAGTTGTTCATACTTAGTTGATTGAGATGCCATGTTAGTACTTACTCAAAGTAGAATGCATATTTTTGATTATATGCCTACCATGTGATATACAGTTGCTAGTTTTTATCTTATATTCATGCTTTTGGTTATACCTTACTTGGTAGGTATACATGATAGTAGTTTGATGATATCGCGTAGTTCTGTATCCTATGTCGTTGCAAGTGTAAGTGGTACTAGATAGGTAATGCAAGTCATCTTTGTTATTCCTGCTATGATATCTCATTGCTTGATGTTGTTGATGCCATGGCATAGATGTTCACTTGCTTACATGTTAATTGCTTACTCGTGTGCTTATTTGTCATAACCAGTATGTAAGATTATGTGATATTGCCATTCTTGATATTCATGTTAGTTGATACCAACTAAGTTATCTTATTGTTGTGAGTTGTATTCTATTGGTTTCATACTTTGGCATTCCGTGTGATGATCGTTCATACTTAGCATTATACATTTGTATCTTGTTATTGCATTGTTGTATGCCTAGCGTTTGATATATTTTGTTTGCCTTTCTATTGCATTATGATATGCCTAGACAGATTTCATGCAAGTAATCTTTCATGTCTTATGATGTTGCGTGTGTTATAGTTGCTTAGTTTAGTTCTTCCTTATAGATGTTTACCTTCATTACATCTTAGTCTTATGAGTGTTTTAATACTTGTTTCTATGACTCATATACTTAGGACGAGTCATATGTCATGTGAGTAAGTTGTGCTTTGATCACACTCAGTGTGTGCATCATGCTTTGTTATTGTAAGCATGTGGTGATAATATCATTGCTAGTGGTTACTGATATTAGTTATTCTTTATTATTAAGACCATGTAATAGTTTTGTATCTTCTCATGAGCACTTGTATGTTGAATCCTTGTGTTATTAGTAAATACATCTTTATGATCCTATACTCACATGCCGTGGGTTAGATGTGTAATCAGTTTGTACCATAGTTATTGGTTTACCTTTTGTTATATAAATGCTTACCAATAGCAGTTATGATTGGGGTTTAGTACTTGCTTGTTGTTAACCATTATACATATTTGGATTCATCCACATATTTATGTGTGGTCGATTATTACGCTTAATCATACCATGTCTAGGATAGTTGTTCATCCATCCGTTCCATGTGTTATATAGTTTCTTATTAATTGTTTGACAAATGAAATGGTTTGGTACAATGGAGTGATCATATTTTATCTAAATATTTATTTATGGTTAACTTTTAAGTTTATCATGTCATGTTGTGTTTGTGTAGTTAAATGCATAGGATAGTTCCTTTTCATGTGTGTTGATGCCATTGCTTTTGTTATATAGTTAGGTGTGATGTGTAGTGGGTACAACTAGTGGTTAGTACCATAGTTCGTATTAAAACATTAGTATTGTTGGCAAGCCTTGATTATCCATCATCAACTAAACCCTGTCAATTCATCGAGTCCTCTACTTACCTTCCAAACATGTTATCTCCTTTTGGAATCTCCATCTTGATCCGTATCTTGCTATCCATCCACTCTTAATTTGTTTTGGATGTTATTTGGATTTTCTATTACTTTGGTATTTATTGTTTTTCCTTTGCTATCGTTACGACGAGTAGGGAGTGACGACGATGTTGGACATGGGCATAACAGATTACCGAAGAAGGACTCAACAACGAAGGCATGCCTCCTTCTTTGATCATACTTATCCTATGATTTACGAAATTGCACTGAGTTTTATTGTTACTATTGTGCATGCTATTTTAAATCTCGTAGCTAGCATGTCGATTGACACATTACCATGATCCGGCTGTCGCCTATTTACTTGACACCTGAGTAGAAATATAAGGTTCCCGTAGAGTAGAAATGCTTAGCCATGCTTATCACCCTATAGGTGCCTTGTTGAATGATCTTTGAGTCATTGACAGTTGAAACTTAATGCTGAGCTAGGCCTGTTGGCCCTTGTTGACCTTCTCTACCCTCTTCTACTCTGGGTGAAACTTACCATCTGAATACTGGCGCGGGCGACTGCTGAATCAAGGATTGAAGGAGCAATTGGCCGCACTTCACGAGTTGAAGGGGGCAATCAGTCGTCTGTGCCGCATAAGGCCTAATAAGTCTTGGATTTGAAGATTGTGATAACAGTACAGCCACATGCTATATGGGCACTGGCTTGGTCAAGTAAGCTAGTCAGCCTTAGGTGTCGATGTTGCCGTACCGCAGATGGGATAACTGCCTTGCGAGGAGTATCCTCGGCACAAATGGGGGGACCGGTTTGAGGACGTACTCTCAGTTCCGTGTGCCAGACCCGGTGGGCATGTCACATCTTTGGGGGATCTAGTCCAAAGACCTCGTCACAATCTCCCTGCCGGTATACCAAATGGTGTACTATACCAGCGGCCACTGGTGGCATCAAGACAAGATTGTGTCGTGTGGGTAAAGTGTACGACCTCTGCAGAGTGTAAACCTATTCGAATAGCCGTGTCCACGGTCATGGACGACACATGAATCTTTCTTGACATACATGACCTGTCTTGCTTATTCCCTCTTTACCCCTATTCTTGGAATCTATGAAGAGTGTGAGTAGATCGAGGATCCTCACTTTGATGAAAGTTATTTTGGAGATAAAACATGTTTTCATCTAAAACTGCTTTTATCCAACTGCTTTATTTGTCAAACAAAATTAGCTTTATGCAAATGAGCCATACAGCCTTCCTTTGAAGCCACATGTAGCTATTAGGTCCTTCCCCGAGGGAGGCATGTTGAGTACGTAATGTACTCATGGCAATAATTTGGTTGACAACAGAGTTGCATGAAGATGAAGGTGATGACTACGACTACTATGGCGATCCGTAGGAGTGAGGTCACGTGGACTACATCGACTGCCTGTGGCTGAGATGGAGTCGCTACGCATTGTACTTTCCGTTGTTTTCCTGAATGTAATAAGTGTCATGAGACATTTATCTAGGTATGCCTTGTGGCAAGATATATTTAAAATTGTAATATCTTTTATGTATTGTGCAATGATATCATTTCACTGTGTTGTCAACAATGATCCTGGGGTTGACAAATATACACAGGAGGGTCTGGAAGTTAATTCCGGGTTCTCACAGTGTGAAGTTGAGTAAGACTCAAAACCCGACCACGGCAGAAGATAGAGAGAGAATGAAAGTCATTCCCTATGCCTCAGCCATAGGTTCTATAAATTATGCCATGCTGTGTACCAGACCTATTGTATACCTTGCCCTAAGTTTGGCAAGGGAGTACAATAGTGATCTAGGAGTAGATCACTGGACATTGGTCAAAATTATCCTTAGTGGAATAAGGATATGTTTCTCGACTATGGAGGTGACAAAAGGTTTGTCGTAATAGGTTACGTCAATGCAAGTTTTGACACTGATCCAGATGACTCAAAGTCTCAATCTGGATACATATTGAAAGTGGGAGCAATTAGCTAGAGTAGCTTAGTGTAGAGCATTGTTGACATAGAAATTTGCAAAATACTTACGGATCTGAATGTGGCAGACCCGTTGACTAAACTTCTCTCACAAGCAGAACATGATCACACCTTAGTACTCTTTGGGCATGAATCACATAGCGATGTGAACTAAATTATTGAATCTAGTAAACCCTTTGGGTGTTGGTCACATGACGATGTGAACTATCAGTGTTAATCACATGGTGATGAGAACTATTGATGTTAAATCACATGGCGGTGTGAACTAGATTATTGACTCTAGTGCAAGTGGGAGACTGAAGGAAATATGCCCTAGAGGCAATAATAAAGTTATTAGTTATTTCCTTATTTCATGATAAATGTTTATTATTCATTCTAGAATTGTATTAACCAGAAACATAATACATGTGTGAATACATAGACAAAGAGAGTTTCACTACTATGCCTCTACTTGACTAGCTCATTGAATCAAAGATGGTTAAGTTTCCTAGCCATAGACATGAGTTGTCATTTGATTAACGGGGTCACATCATTAGAGAATGATGTGATTGACTTGACCCATTCCGTTAGCATAGCACTTGATCGTTTAGTTTGTTGCTATTGCTTTCTTCATGACTTATACATGTTCCTATGACTATGAGATTATGCAACTCTCATTTACCGGAGGAACACTTTGTGTGCTACCAAACATCACAACGTAACTGGGTGATTATAAAGGTGCTCTACAGGTGTCTCCAAAGGTACTTGTTGGGTTGGCGTATTTCGAGATTAGGATTTGTCACTCTGATTGTCGGAGAGGTATCTCTCGGCCCTCTCGGTAATGCACATCACTCAAGCCTTGCAAGCATTGCAACTAATAAGTTAATTGCGGGATGATGTATTACGGAACGAGTAAAGAGACATGCCAGTAATGAGATTGAACTAAGTATTGCAATACCGACGATCGAATCTTGGGCAAGTAACATACCGATGACAAAGGGAACAATGTATGTTGTTATGCGGTCTGACCGATAAAGATCTTCGTAGAATATGTAGGAGCCAATATGAGCATCCGGGTTCCGCTATTGGTTATTGACCGGAGACGTGTCTCGGTCATGTCTACATAGTTCTCGAACCCGTAGGGTCCGCACGCTTAAAGTTCGGTGATGATCATAATTAGGGTTTTTGTGTTTTTATGTACCGAAGGTTGTTCGGAGTCCCGGATGTGATCACGGACATGACGAGGAATCTCAAAATGGTTGAGACATAAATATTAATATATTGGAAGCCTATATTTGGATATCGGAAAGGTTCCGGGTGAAATCGGGATTTTACCGGAGTACCGGGGGGTTACCGGAACCCCCCCCCCCCCCGGGGGCGGGGGGGGGGGTTAATGGGCCTACATGGGCCCTAAGGGAGAAGAGGAGGGCCGGCCAGGGCAGGCCGCGCGCCCCCTCCCCCCTTAGTCCTAATAGGACAAGGAAGGGGGGGCGGCGCCCCCCTTTCCTCTTTCCCCTTCCCCTTTCCTTCTCCAACAAGGCAAGAGGGGGAGTCCTACTCCCGGTGGGAGTAGGACTCCCCCAGGCGTACCCCTAGGTCCGGCCGCACCTCCCCCTCTCCCTCCTTTATAGACGGAGGCAAGGGGGCACCCCATGACACACAAGTTGATCTTCGTGATCGTTCCTTAGGCGTGTGCGGTGCCCCCTTCCACCATATTCCACCTCGGTCATATCGTAGCAGTGCTTAGGCGAAGCCCTGCGTCAGTAGAACGTCATCACCGTCATCACACTGTCGTGCTGACGAAACTCTCCCTCAACACTCGGCTGGATCGGAGCTCGAGGGACGTCACCGAGTTGAACGTGTGCAGAACTCGGAGGTGCCGTACGTTCAGTACTTGGATCGGTCGGATCGGGAAGACGTACGACTACTTCCTCTACGTTGTGTCAACGCTTCCGTTGCCGGTCTATGAGGTTATGTAGACAACACTCTCCCCTCTTGTTGCTATGCATCACCATGATCTTGCGTGTGCGTAGGAATTTTTTTGAAATTACTATGTTCCCCAACACGGTACATCAAGGACATAATTCTTCTGTGCAGCAACAAGGATAATCCTCAGACCACGGATCCAATCTGCATCATTGTTACTATCATCTTTCAACATAGTTTTCTCTAGGAACATATCATAAATAAAACGGGGAAGCTATACGCGAGCAATTTATCTACAACATATATATGCAAATACTATCAGGACTAAGTTCATGATAAATTTAAGTTCAATTAATCATATTACTTAAGAACTCCCACTTAGATAGACATCCCTCTAATCATCTAAGTGATCACATGATCAATATCAACTAAACCATGTCCGATCATCACGTGAGATGGAGTAGCTTTCAATGGTGAACATCACTATGTTGATCATATCTACTATATGATTCACGCTCGACCTTTCGGTCCCAGTGTTCCGAGGCCATATCTGCATATGCTAGGCTCGTCAAGTTTAACCCGAGTATTTCGCGTGTGCAAAAACTAGCTTACACCCGTTCTATGTGGACGTAGAGCTTATCACACCCGATCATCACGTGGTGTCTCGGCACGACGAAATGTCGCAACGGTGCATACTCAGGGAGAACACTTATACCTTGAAATTTAGTGAGGGGTCATCTTATAATTCTACTACCGTACTAAGTAGAATAAGATGCATAAAAGATAAACATCACATGCAATCAAAATATGTGACATGATATGGCCATCATCATCTTGTGCCTTTGATCTCCATCTCCAAAGTACTGTCATGATCTCCATCGTCACCGGCATGACACCATGATCTCCATTATCTTGATCTCTATCAACGTGTCATCACATGGTTGTCTGATACGTCTCTGTCGTATCTACTTTTCCAAACACTTTTGCCCTTGTTTTGTACTCTAACTTGCTTGATTTGAATGGAACTAACCCGGACTGACGCTGTTTTAAGCAGAATTGCCATGGTGTTATTTTTGTGCAGAAATAAAAGTTCTCGGAATGACCTGAAATTCAATGGAGAATTATTTTGGAATATACGAAAAGATACTGGAAGAAAGATCCACGTCAGGGGGCCACTGCCTTTCCATGAGGGTGGGGGCGCGCCCTACCCCCCTGGGCGCCCCCTGCCTTGTGGGCCCCCCTGACGCTCCACCGACCTCAACCTTGACTCCATATATTCACTTTCAGGGAGAAAAAAATTAGAGAGAAGGATTCATCGCGTTTTACGATACGGAGCCGCCGCCAAGCCCTAAACTCTCTCGGGAGGGCTGATGTCGTGGGTTTGTCACGGCAGATGTCCTAGAGAAAGGACTTAGTCGTGGAGCCATCACGACGGGTTAGCTTGAAGGGGTTAAAGCGGACACAAGGACGCAAGAGAGTTTATACTAGTTCGGACCCTTCGATGAAGGTACAAGCCTACGTCTAGTTGTGATGGAATTGATGGGTGTTTCGATGACTATGGAGCAAACAAGCTTCGCCTATGTCTCGAGTTGTTGTCTGTCCTTGAACCGCCGCCGGGTCGTCCCTTTATATACATGGGTGACGCCCATCGGTTTACAGAGTCCCGATACCGGCTCATAGATGCGTCCGGTTCGGTCTCCACTATTCCTAACTTATAATACAAGTTACATACCGACGCCGGTTTATAGCTATAGGCCTTAAACCGATTATGGGCCTTTAGCCCTCATCTGCCCTCATGGGCTTTTAACATACTCAACTACTGATGAAGTTAACCCGGCCTGTCCTGGCCGGTTTACGCCCAATAGTAATATCCCCAACATTAGGCCCCAAATTGATTTGAACAGGTTCATGTCAATCCTTAGCAAAAATCTTCATCTTCAACATCTTCTTGTATTTTGTTGAACCGTCGTGATGTCATCTTCTCTGCTCGCGGTAGACCGGTGTGACGTCACTGGTTATAAAGAACCTTATCCTGTTAACAAGCCTGCGATAATTAAGGCCGCAGCTTCGTTTCCAAACTCGCGGCTCCTTGATTCTCGCGCTGACATATCCCTTTCTTTATAAATAGGACCGAAGGGTCATTTCCTTTCTCTTTCCCTCCGACCCCTTCTGCTTCATCTTCCTCGCGTCGCCCAGCTTCGGAGCTCCGCCGCCACCGTCGACCTCTGCATCAACCTTGGCCACTGCATCAACCTGAGCACACCAGAGCATCACGGCGACCTTCCGCTTCTTCCTCAGCTCCGGTAAATCTTCTATCCTTTCCCCCGCAGATCTGCTCTAGGGTTTCCTCGTTCCTCGAAGTTCATCGAGACTCTGGCACTGTTCTTCCTTTGTTTCTTCTTTAGCCCATGAATAAAACTTCCAACCTAATGTATTCCCCGTAATGGTTTATCTTCTGTTACCAAAGCAAAACCTTTATGCGCATAAAACACTGATCTGGTCCCTTGTGAATTGCTTTGAGATCAACCTTTTAGATCTAAATCCTTTTATTTTCCTGTCTTACGGTAGATCCAAAATTTCACTGCGACCTTATGAAATCTGTTTTTACCTTCCTTAGTCATTCTTGCCTTAGATCTGTATCCTCTTTACCACATAGGCGGTTCACCTTTGTAAAGCAATCTATCATATATCATTAGTCCCCTTGTTGAACCGCCAGATGCTGTTGATTCATAAAACTCCGGTTTAGATAGATCTGCTTCCGGTTTAACATTGCACATATCCATGTACCTTGTAGATTTCATCATGGCCAAGCAAGTGTATGAGGTGCAATTGGGTCCCTTCTCGCGTCACAGAGGATCAACTGGACGATTTAGTCCTGATTGGTGCCTTGGGCAGCAAAGACACCATCCATTGGAGGGCTCCTGGCAAAGAATGCCCCCCCACACCTCGAGAAGGAGAGGTTGTTGTTTTCATAGACCACTTAGCCCGGGGCTTTAAACCGCCCGGTTCTAAATTTTACCGGGATGTTCTAGCTGATTTCCAACTCCATCCGCAAGACACTGGCCCCAACTTTGTTACAAATATGTGCCACTTCCAAGTGCTCTGTGAGGTGTTCTTTCAAGAGGAGCCCACAGTGGAATTATTCAGAGATCTTTTCCATCTAAACCGCCGTACTGAGTTTACTGATGGCTCTAATACGGAGTTGGGTGGCATGGCGATTCAAAAAAGGAAAGAGGTCACATACCCTCACGCCAAGCTGCACAGTCACCCCAAGGAGTGGAATCAGACATGGTTCTACTGCAAAGACACCTCCCCTGCTGGTGAGAATCCCTTGCCTGGCTTTCGTCCGGAGCGGCTCAGCAATACCCATCCTTTTCCTCAAAGATTGACTTCCCAGGAGAGAAGCAAATATGCTCCCCAGTTGTCAAAGCTCAGAGCCTTTATGGCCAATGGTTTAACAGGGGTTGACCTTGCTCGCTGTTGGATATCATGGAGCATACTGCCCCTTAGTTAGCGCTCCGGTTTGATGTGCGAATATACTGATAGTGTGGATGATCCACTGCGACATTCAAGACTCCAGCTCTCCGGTGAAGAAATCACAGAGGCTGTGCGTAAGATACTGAATGAACCGGAACCCGTCTGCGCTAGAACCGGCCTGCTTCCCTTCTGTGCCACCAACAAACCGCCAGCTGTAAGACTTTGATTTTTCTCTTTGCTGAATCTGTTATTGATATGTCTGGTCATTGTTTTTAATACCAGTGTCTGCATAATCAGGGCGATGATCCGTTTTGGAGCAAAAAGCTGCCGCAGGAGAAACCAGAGAAAACAGATAAACCGGAAAGAGCAACCCGGCAAAAAACTAAAGCTGTGAAGAAGACTGCCCACCGGAAAAGAACCACTGCATCTTCTAATCTGGCCCCTGATGACGAGGTGGATAATCCGGACTTTGAGGTAGAGCTTGACTCACTTGGTTTATTTTTCATGCATCTTATTGATGATGATATTTGTCAGGATGATGCCGAAGCCAGCCACCCGGATGTTGCAGAGGTAATTATTCTCTCTTCCAATTCAGAAACTTTGCCTTCATGAAAAATCCGTCAGGCAAACCAGAGAGTTAAATTTTCTCATCCTCTTGCTTATTTGGATCCTAAACTTCTTATGAAGACTCAATAACACGAAGCTCGCCGCACCACCCGGCACAGCGGCCAGGTAGTTACCTCCGCCGGTTTACCGAACAGTCTGGTTCGGAAACGTCATTCCGAGGTCTCTAATTCGCTTGTCAGTGCTTGTCCTAAAGCGGGCTGCTTTCGTCAACCTCTTAATCCGTCTGACTCCGATTATCAGGTTATTTCCCACTCATCTTCTGGCGAGTCATCGGCTACTCAGCTCCCACCGCTCAAAACGGTGCTTGGGTAAGCTATATTTATTGTGATGTTTGCAGTATATTGCCTTAGAACATATGCTGTATTTAATTTTGTTATTCTTCTCAGGGCCAAACCTAGGCCAAGCAAGAAGGCCCGCCTGGACAAAGCGGCCGAAGAAGATGTCATTCTTGAACCGGGCAAAACATCCAATCTTGAAGCGGCTATTCCTGAGGATATTCCCAATGATCCACCGCAGCCAGATGATGATCTTATTGCTGAAGAGATACCTACTAATACCTCAGGTCCTATCCATCAGCCCACAGGTTCCATCCAGATTGAACGCTCCACCGGTCCAGCAAACCCTGCTGACAAGCCAACAGCTCCAGTGCAAACCAGCGGTACCAAGGATGATGAAGTTGTCATTACTGGTACTGGCCATACTGAGCCAAGCAACCCTGTCGCTTTATCCAAGCATTCTGCCAAGGAAGAGTTTGCTGCTTTTGGCAAAGGCAAGTGGAACGCTGATCTGACGGCTTACGCTGCTCTGAACGCCCAAGATATCCATTCTGGCTATCTGAACCGGCTGTATACCAGCCGTGACTACGAAGCCGGTCTGGTTAATATGATGAAAGATAAATATGAGGTAACTTCCATATGCTCCTTCCTGCTTGTATGCTTCTATTCTTGCTGACTCTCCTAGCCCCTAAGGGCCGATTTGAAATATTCTTTCAAACCGGGACTTAGTAATATAAATCTTGATGCTTTGAAATTTGCTGATGTAGTCCCCAAGGGCCGGTTCAACTTTGCGTAGTTAAACCGGTACTTTAAGTAATTGAAACTGCCGCATCAGAATACATATGATCAAATAGCCATTAGCCCCCAAGTGCCAAGTTGAATACTTGTATTGAGCTTGGGACTTTGTAAACAATTGAAAGATGAAGATCGAATATGCATTAGCCCCCAAGTGCCAAGTTGAATACTTGTATTGAGCTTGGGACTTTGTAAACAATTGAAAGATGAAGATCGAATATGCATTAGCCCCCAAGTGCTAAGCGCATAACTTGTTATGTGGTTGGTACTTGAATCCTTCTAACGATTTGTTGAAACATATATCTATATGCCTGCAGGCGGAGCTGAAGGCGAAAGAAAGCCAAGTCATCGATCTGCAAGAAAACCTGAAAACCCAACAGGCTGAAACCTCCAAGGCAAAAGAGGAATTGGCCAGTGCCTTAAGCGCCATGGAACAACTTAAGGAGAACGTCAAGAAGAAACGGGCGGATTGGGCCACTGAAAAGTCCGCTTTGATCAAACGAGCAGAGGATGCCGAGGCTGCACTGAAACCAGTGACGGATGAACTGACCAGCATAAAGCGGCACGTTCATGCCATGACCACTGCTATCTTTGGTAAGCCATCTTGCCTTCTGAATTGGTTCTGCCTTCTTACAGAGTCGCCGGTTTATTAACCTTTTATGGTATTTCAGGGACACGCATTGGTCACTTGGGGTCAGATGTGCGGAAGAAATTGAAAGCCGCCTATACCTTGGTTGAACAATTGTATACTGGTGCCCAGCGGATCATCTGTACCGCATCTCATAACAAACCGGCGCCCAGTTTGATTCAAGATACTCTGATGAAACTGTCAGTGCTTCCTGCCCGGGTTGAAGAGCTGAAGAAATCTGCTGCTCGAACTGGTGCAATCAATGCTTTAATCCGGGTAAAAGCCTGGGTGCCGGATTATGATCCTATTGAAGCGGCTCAGGGTTATCCCAGTTTGAAGGAAGACGGGTCAGAATTTGGTGAAGCGGATCTGCGAGCCATAAACCAGGAGGTACGTCCGCTAGCTTGTCAACTGGCTGAGGAAGCAGATTTGTCTCATTATCAAGCCCAATATGACAGCCAGAACAAGCGAATAGCTGCACCAATCCATGAATCGGAAAACCTGATCCCTCCAATCCGTAAGCATACTTACGCTCCCGATATTGACCCGTCTTCGCTAATCCATGACGAAGCTATTTTTCAAGCATTAATGGGAATCGACTAGACAACTATGGATTTCCAGCCACTGGGTAGAGAAACGGAAGGTGAAGCGGCGCAGGATGACCCACAACCATCAGGCCAGGCTGGTGGCCAAGCTTAAACCGGAAGCCGGTTTTAAAACTGTCTCTCCTTTGTGAAAAACAATTATGTTATTATGGGCACCATGTTGCCTTGTAATAGGCTAGCTGATACCTTTGATGTTGATATGCCTTCGTGCATAACTTGTTCTTCCTGTGGTAATGAACTTTCCAAAATACTTTCTGAAATAAGAAATTCGTTAAGTGCCACCGTGGTTGTACCATCAGGCGGAATATGATGTCTGTATATATAAAGTCAAAACATCCTAAACAAAATTTGAAGTATATGATCAAAAAATTTGAGATACATAATACCTGCCACCGTTGAGTGTGAAGTTGGCTTGGCCAACCTTGAAGCGGAGTTTTGCAAACCCACACTGTTGGAGGAAATAACAACTCCTGTATATGTATATGACACTGGTTACCATGTAAACCGTGCCGGGTTATAATGAACACCATGTTACTCCATAAGAGGATGTTAACAACAAGGATCAAACCAGACAAATAGTCTCCGGATTGACGTGAACTGTGTTCCATCAATTGATTGGTTAAAAAACTTTGTCGGTTTAAAGAACACAATAAAAAGAAAAAACCCCCTTCAAAGAAAAGTATGAAGCAAAAGCAACGACAAAAACGTTTGCCAAAAAAGATTTATTTAAGCTGATCAAATGGCGTAACCATGGCCAAACACGACCAAGCACCCGTTAGGTGTAACTATGGTTCTAGTTAGCCAGGTCCCCAAGTGATTCTCGTGGCATTTATGCCGACCAAATGGCGTGGTCATGGTTCGGGTTCGACCAAGCCCCCAAGTGATTCTGTGGCCTTAGGCCGATCAAGAGGCATGACTGGTTCAGACATGACCAAGTCCCCAAGTGATCTGGTGGCTTTCGCCTATCAAGAGGCATGGTATTGGTTCGGACACGACCAATCCTCCAAGTGATATAACATGATGCTTTTAGCAAAGCGAACTCAAGGGGTAAACCGGAGGCCGCTTTAGAGCAACTCCGTGTAACCTCACATGATGTAAAAGAACAGATACCCCGCTTTAGCTGAGATTCCGGTTTATTATACTTAATCATAATATATACATTGTATGTACATAAGTATAGCCAATGGCTCAGGTATAGTAAGGCCGAAGATGAGCTATATTCCACGGCCTGCTAGTCTCCTCCTCTGATGTATGTGAGTCCTTATGCTCTCGAATATCGATCAGATAGTACAACCCGTTGTGCAGATTCTTGCTGACCACGAAAGGCCCTTCCCAAGGTGGGGATAGCTTATGCATATCAGTCTGATCTTGGATGAGCCGAAGCACCAAATCTCCTTCCTGAAAGGCTCTGGTTCTGACTCGGCGACTGTCATAACGACGAAGATCCTGCTGGTAAATCGCCGACCGGGCGGCTGCGATGTCACGCTCTTCATCCAACCGGTCCAAAGCATCTTGCCGTGCTGTCTCGTTATCCGCTTCAACATAAGTCGTGACACGAGGTGAGTCATGATGGATATCACTGGGGAGAACCGCCTCCGCTCCATAAACCATGAAGAACGGTGTGTATCATGTTGATCTGTTGGGTGTTGTATTGATGCTCCATAACACAGATGGTAATTCTTCTACCCAACAACCCGGTGTTCTCTACAAAGGAACCATGAGCCGGGGCTTGATGCCTCTCAAGATCTCTTGATTAGCTCTTTCTGCTTGACCATTGGACTGTGGATGTGCCACTGATGAAACGTCGAGCCGGATGTGTTCCCGTTCGCAGAACTCCTTCATAGCACCTTTGGACAAATTGGTACCATTATCTGTGATAATGCTGTGCGGAAAGCCAAACCGGAAAATCACCTTTTTGATGAACTGAACCGCCGTAGCCGCATCACACTTGCTAACAGGTTCTGCCTCCACCCACTTTGTAAACTTGTCAACCGCCACCAGGAGGTGGGTCTTCTTATCTTTGGACCTTCTGAAAGGCCCAACCATATCCAGCCCCCAAGTCGCAAACGGCCAAGTAATTGGAATCATCCACAATTCTTGAGCCGGTACATGAGCACGTCTTGAAAACCTTTGGCAACCATCACATCGTCTGACCAGATCCTCCGCGTCAGCATGAGCAGTTAACCAATAGAAACCATGGCGAAACGCTTTAGCCACCAGAGACTTTGAACTGGTGTGGTGACCACAATCTCCTTCGTGGATCTCACGCAAAATTTCACGGCCTTCTTCAGGAGACACGCAACGTTGAAAAGCTCCTGATACACTGCAATGATGGAACTCACCGTTGATGACAGCCATGGACTTGGATCGCCGGATTATCTGCCGGGCCAGAATCTCATCTTCTAGCAACTTGCCCCGGTTCTTGTACGCCAGGTAAGGAAGCGTCCAATCCGGAATAACATGAAGAACTACCACCAATTGAGCCTCCGGATCAGGAATAGCCAAATCCTCTTCACCAGGGATCTTCACCGACGGATTGTGCAGCACATCCAGAAAAACATTGGGCGGGACCGGTTTGCGCTGAGAGCCCATCCGGCTTAAAGCGTCCGCCGCTTCATTTTTCCGTCGGTCCACGTGGTCCACCTGATAGCCTCTAAAATAACCTGCAACAATATCCACCTCACGATGATATGCTGCCATGAGTGGGTCCTTGGAATCCCAAGTGCCAGACACTTGCTGAGCCACAAGGTCCGAGTCACCGAAGCACTTAACTCGACTTAGATTCATCTCTTTAGCCATCCGGAGACCATGGAGCAAGGCTTCATACTCAGCTGCATTGTTAGTGCAAGGGAACATTAAACGAAGAACATAACAAAACTTATCACCTCGTGGGGAAGTTAATACGACTCCAGCCCCCGAGCCTTCCAACTGCCTGGATCCGTCAAAATGGATGGTCCAATACGTATGATCCGGCTTTTCTTCAGGTGCTTGCATTTCCGTCCAATCATTGATGAAATCAACAAGTGCTTGAGACTTAACCATTGTTCGAGGCACATACTTCAAACCGTACGGCCCCAGCTCTATAGCCCACTTTGCAATCCAGCCAGTGGCTTCCCGGTTCTGGATGATATCTCCCAAAGGGGAAGAACTGACCACCGTAATTGGGTGCCCTTGGAAGTATTGCTTAAGCTTCCGGCTTGCCATAAAAACTCCGTACACCAGCTTCTGCCAATGCGGATACCTTTGCTTGGACTCAATGAGTACCTCGCTGATATAATAGACTGGACGTTGAACCGGATGCTCCTTACCTGCCTCCTTTCGCTCCACCACAATAGCCACGCTGACCGCACGAGCATTAGCAGCAACATATAGCAGTAACGGCTCCTTGTCAATGGGAGCGGCGAGCACAGGCGGATTGGCCAATTGCCGCTTTAAGTCCTCAAATGCTTCATCAGCAGCAGAACTCCAGACGAACTGATCTGTCTTCTTTAACATCTGATATAAAGGGATCGCCTTCTCCCCAAGGAGGCTAATAAACCGGCTTAACGCGGCAATCTGGCCTGCCAGGCGTTGAACATCATTGATACACTTCAGTTTAGCCAGGGAGGTGATGGCTGTGATCTTCTCCGGATTAGCCTCAATTCCCCTGTTGGACACCAGAAAACCCAATAACTTGCCCGCCGGTACACCAAACACACACTTGTCCGGATTGAGCATCATCTTGTACGTCCTTAGGTTATCAAAGGTTTCCTTCAAATCATCAACCAGAGTCTCCTTCTCCCTGGATTTAACCACGATATCATGCACGTAAGCATGTACATTACGGCCAATCTGCTTGTGAAGAAAATTTTGTACACACCGTTGATAAGTTGCCTGGGCACTTTTGAGCCCAAAGGGCATAGACACATAGCAGAAGGCTCCAAAGGGAGTTATGAATGCCGTCTTCTCCTGGTCCTTCACTGCCATTTTGATCTGAAGATAGCCAGAATATGCATCCAAAAAACTTAAACGCTCACAACCCGCCGTAGCATCAATGATTTGATCAATACGGGGGAGGGCAAAAGGATCTGCTGGACAAGCCTTATTAAGATCTGTGTAATCCACACACATGCGCCAGGTGCCGTTTTTCTTAAGGACTAGCACCGGATTGGCAAGCCACTCCGGGTGAAAAACTTCAACAATAAAACCAGCTGCTAAGAGCCTGGCTACCTCTTCTCCAATCACCTTGCGTCTTTCTTCGGTAAACTGGCGGAGGAACTGTTTCACCGGTTTGTATTTAGGATCCACATTAAGGGTGTGCTCAGCGAGTTGCCTCGGTACACCTGGCATGTCAGAGGGCTTCCATGCAAAAATGTCCCGATTCTCACGGATGAACTCGATGAGCGCGCTTTCCTATTTCGGATCCAAGTTGGCACTGATGCTGAACTGCTTGGACAAATCGCCAGGTACAAAGTCAACAAGCTTAGTTTCTGCTGCCGATTTGAACTTCAGGGCCGGATCATGCTCTGTAGTTGGCTTCTTCAATGGAGTCATGTCCGCCGGATCAACATTATCTTTATAGTACTTCAACTCCTCGGTGGCACAAACCGACTCTGCATAAGCCGCATCTCCTTCCTCGCATTCCAAAGCGATTTTGTGGCTTCCGTGAACCGTTATTGTCCCCTTGTGACCCGGCATCTTGAGCTGCAAATACACATAACAGGGTCGAGCCATAAATTTGGCATATGCCGGTCGCCCAAACAGGGCATGATATGGACTTTGGATTTTCACGACTTCAAACGTCAATGTCTCTGATCTGGAATCATGATCATCCCCCAAAGGCCACTTCCAGAGCTATCTTACCAACGGGATATGCTGATCTGCCAGGCACTACACCGTGGAATACTGTATTAGACTGTTTGAGATTCTTATCTGTTAGTCCCATACGACGGAAGGTCTCATAGTACAGGATGTTAATGCTGCTCCCTCCATCCATGAGCACCTTGGTGAACTTATAACCTCCCACCTGAGGCGCCACCACCAGAGCCAACTGACCCGGATTATCGACCTGGGGTGGGTGATCCTCCCTGCTCCATATGATTGGCTGTTCAGACCAACGTAGATAACGGGGTATGGCCGGTTCAACAGAGCTGACTGCCCGCCTCTGAACCTTCCGGTCTCGCTTGTCCAAGTTAGTGGTGAAAACATGGTACTGCCCACTACTCAACTGCTTTGGGTTGCTCTGGTAACCTGACTGTTGCTGCTGTTGGTTGTAACTACCTTGGTTGTTCTGACTATTTTGACCATTATGTCTGCCCGGATTACCATTAAATCCTGAACCGGAACTTCCTCCACCGTAACCCGGCCCGGACCCTAAGCCACCACCAGATCCGTGATCATACCGGAAATTATTAGAATTCTTGAACTCCTGCATAATAAAACAATCCTTCCAAAGGTGGTTTTCTGGCTCCTCCTTCGTCCCATGTCTTGGGCAGGGCTGGCTTAGCAGATAGTTCAGGTGGTTTGGGTTAGGGTTGGGCGCCCCAATATGATTTTTCGGCCTACCCTTGCGTCGCTGGCCATTGTCCTGTGCGTTGGTATTAGCCACAAAATCCATGTTACCATCCGCTTTACGCTTGCCTCCTCCGCCATTGCCTACCCAGTGATGCTGCTGACCTTTGGAGCTGATGTTCTTCTTCCCCTTCCCTGTCTTGTCATAATCAGATTCGGGATCCTTGGTACTATCAGAATCAGCATATTTTACCAAAGCGGCCATGAGGGTCCCCATGTCGGTGCAATGACGCTTCATCCGTCCCAATTTCAACTTCAGGGGCCCAAACCAGCAGTTGCCTTCTAGGGTTAATACCCGGCGCACCCAATGAGTCGTTGATTCTCCTTCCTCCTGGACGCATGCAGCTAAGTCCACTATCGACATAGGCTATTTACAGGTATCCTTGAAATTGTTGATAAACCGGGATCGTAATTGGGCCCATGAACTGATAGAATTAGCGGGCAAGCTTTTTAACCAAGTACGGGCCGTTCCTTCAAGCATCATGGTGAAGTATTTTGCACACGCCGTGTCATCCACATCAAGCATCTCCATGGCCATCTCATAGCTCTCTACCCATGTCTCTGGTGGTTGATCCGCCGTATAATTTGGTACCTTGCGTGGGCCTTTGAAATCCTTGGGCAGGCGCACGTTGCGTAAAGCGGGGACGAGGCAAGGCACCCCCAAAGAACTAGAAGTAACACCAGGTTCGATCAAAATGGTTGGACGAACCGGCGTGAGCTGTCAAGCCTGATGTTGTGCGGCTAACTCGGCCTCCCTGCGCGCTCGGGCCCGGTTCACCACTTCCTGAGCGTCATCAGCACCACCCGTCGGGTTGTTACCACGGGGTGCTCCACGTCATTCATTACTCGACACTACTGGTTCATCCATATGTCTGCTATAGCTCCGGCTTGGACGGGGGGTCGAGTGGATCCGGTCGCGGCTGTACGAGTACGCCTCCTGTTGGGCCAAAGCTGTCCTCAGAAGTTCCTTGACCCGTCGCGTCTCTACTGCCTGCGGCGAGTCACCTTCAACTGGAATGGCCTCCAGTCGTGCAGCAGCGGCAACAAGATTGTCCATTTGGTTGGAGTAGTGACCCGGAGGTGTTAAAGCATCCTGAGGTATAACGGTGTATTGACGAGGCGGGTCCATCTGACGGGGCTGAACCGGTGCACCGGTCCCAGGGGCTTCTATCCGGTTCCCCTCCAGCGGATTGCTGGCTCTTGGCCCTGGAGTGTTGAAAAGGTCTCTGGCCTCGAAAACCGGAGGTAAGCGGGACCGGTGTTTCCTCCTCCTGACTTCATGCGACGCGCTCTGGTCCAACATAAGCATGTAGGCCTGTGCGTCTAAGGCGGCCCGCTCTGCGGCCATCCTGGTGTCCTCCGCCGCCAGATCCATCTTGGCCTGGGTGATTTGTTCCTTTACTTTTGCAATCTCCATGTTGTGAGCGTCCTGATCTGGCGGATTAACTTCTGCCATAAGCACAGCCAACGCATCAAATAGTTCTGATAGAACCTGAGCCGGCGGGCGCACAGGGCCTCCTGCCCCGGCAGCCGTTGCTGCTGCTGAACCGGAGATCGTTGCCGCGGCTGTCGAAGAGTGAAGCGCTGCTTGTGTTCCGGTCATGAATATTCCAACCCGGTTAGGCAGATCAGAGGGGTCCGGAATACTGTCGCCATCGGAACAGCTCTCAATCCGGCCATCTTGTAGCTGATAAAGAGATTCGGTTTCTCCGGTCGAAGATTCGTCACCGGAATGAACGGCAGTCGCCCCGCGAAGCTCCGATCCATCCTCATAACTCCCTCCATGGATCATTCCCACGAAGGCACGCTTCATGGCCGGTTTAACCCGGGCGGATCACGCACGCTGAGCCGTCTCGATGAGGTCGATGCAGATGTCCGGCTCAGGGCCCGGTTCACCGATCTTGCCAATGAAAATGTGAATGCTACCAAAGGGGACCCGGTACCCGTACTCAATTGAGCCGGCCTCGGGTCCCCAGCCTGCGTCGTCGATGTAAATTTGCCGCGATGACTCTTAGTCATCCGGCCTACAGCGTAGCCCTCGAGTCCTTCAAAGCGGCCCTCCAAGAACCGGAAACCATCGTGCGATGGCCCCACGGTGGGCGCCAACTGTCGTGGGTTTGTCATGCAGATGTCCTAGAGAAAGGACTTAGTCGTGGAGGCATCACGACGGGTTAGCTTGAAGGGGTTAAAGCGGACACAAGGACGCAAGAGAGTTTATACTAGTTCGGCCCCTTCGATGAAGGTACAAGCCTACGTCTAGTTGTGATGGAATTGTTGGGTGTTTCTATGACTAGGGAGCAAACAAGCTTCGCCTATGTCTCGAGTTGTTGTCTGTCCTTGAACCGCCGCCGGGTCGTCCCTTTATATACATGGGTGACGCCCGTCGGTTTACAGAGTCCCGATACCGGCTCATAGATGCGTCCGGTTCGGTCTCCACTATTCCTAACTTATAATACAAGTTACATACCGACGCCGGTTTATAGCTATAGGCCTTAAACTGATTATGGGCCTTTAGCCCTCATCTGCCCTCATGGGATTTTAACATACTCAACTACTGATGAAGTTAACCCGGCCTGTCCTGGCCGGTTTACGCCCAGTAGTAATATCCCCAACAACTGATCTGGAGTCCGTTCGGGGCTCCGGAGAGGGGAATCCATCGCCATCATCATCATCAACCTTCCCCCATCACCAATTTCATGATGCTCACCACCGTGCGTGAGTAATTCCATCGTAGGCTTGTTGGACGGTGATGGGTTGGATGAGATTTATCATGTTATTGAGTTAGTTTTGTTAGGGTTTGATCCCTAGTATCCACTATGTTCTGAGATTGATGTTGCTATGACTTTGCTATGCTTAATGCTTGTCACTAGGTGTAACGCCCTCGATGCGGCTATATCTCCCACGTGTCGAAGCATGACTTAGAGGCATAACCACATTGAAAGCAATGTCACAAGTGAGGTAATCTTCACAACAACCCATGTAAATAAGTAAAGGGGAAAAGTACATAGTTGGCTTACACTCGCCACGTCACACAAATACATGAATAAGTCATTACATTCATCCAATACACTCAGGGTCCGTCTACGGAACCAAAATAAAGATCAACCCCCAAATGCGACAAAGTCCCCGATCGCCCCAACTGGGCACCACTACTGATCATCTGGGAAAGACACATAGTAATGATGGGAGTCTTCATCGAACTCCCACTTGAGCTCGGTCATATCATCTGGAGCGGCATCATCGGTCCCTACATCTGGTTTTGGAAATAATCTGTGAGTCACGGGGACTCAGCAATCTCGCACCCTCGCGATCAAGACTATTTAAGCTTATGGGTAAGGTAAAGGTATGATGTGGAGCTGCAGCAAGCGACTAGCATATATGGTGGCTAACATATTCGCAAAAGAGAGCAAGAAGAGAAGGCAAAAGCACGGTCGAACAACTATGATCAAGAAGTGATCCTAGAACAACCTACGTCAAGCATTACTCCAACACCGTGTTCACTTCCCGGACTCCGCCGAGAAGAGACCATCACGGTTACACACGCGGTTGGTGCATTTTAATTAAGTAAAGTTTCAGGTTATCTACAACCGGACATTAACAAATTCCCATCTGCCCATAACCGCGGGCACGGCTTTGGAAAGTTCAAATCCCTGCAGGGGAGTCCCAACTTATCCCATCACAAGCTCGCACGGTCAACGAAGGATATTCCTTCTCCCAAGACAATCCGATCAGACTCGGCATCCCGGTTACAAGACATCCTCGACAATGGTAAAACAAGTCCAGCAACACCGCCTGAATGTGCCGACAAATCCCGATAGGAGCTGCACATATCTCGTTCTCAGGGCACACTCAAATGAGACTAGCTACGAGTAAAACCAACCCTCAAGTTTCCCCGAGGTGGCCCCGCAGGCAGCTCAGTCGGACCAACACTCAGAGGAGCACTGGCCCAGGGGGGTTTAATAAAGATGACCCTTGGGCTCCGGAAACCCAAGGGAAAAAGAAGCTAGGTGGCAAATGGTAAAACCAAGGTTGGGCATTGCTGGAGGAGTTTTATTCAAGGTGAATTGTCAAGGGGTTCCCATTATAACCCAACCGTGTAAGGAATGCAAAATCCGGGAACATAACACCGATATGACGGAAACTAGGGCGGCAAGAGTGGAACAAAACACTAGGAATAAGGCTGAGCCTTCCACCCTTTATCAAGTATATAGGTTCATTAAGATAAACAAGATAATATTATGAGATCCCAACAATAAAAATGTTCCAACAAGGAACGATCTCCAATCTTCACCTGCAACTAGCAACGCTATAAGAGGGGCTGAGCAAAGCGGTAACATAGCCAAACAACGGTTTTCTAGGACATGGTGGGTTAGAGGTTTGAAATGGCAATATGGGAGGCATGATAAGCAAGTGGTAGGTATCGTAGCATAGGCATAGCAAAAGAGCGAGCATCTAGCAAGCAAAGATAGAAGTGATTTCGAGGGTGTGGTCATCTTGCCTACAAAGTTCTCAGAGTTGCCTTGATCCCCGTAGGTGTACTCAACGGGCTCCTCATTCACGAACTCGTCTCCCGGCTCTACCCAAACAAGAACAACAAGCAAAAGGGGACACAATCATCCACGTGCAATGCTCAAGCAACATGATGCAAACATGGTATGATATGCGGGATGCGATATGTGATGCATATGCAAGATTTGCAAAGGAATGATTGAACCTGGCCTCAACATGGAAATCCAAGAGTGCCACTGGAAAGGGGAGTTGATTTCGGTTGAAATCGATATAAAGATCACCGGAATCGGATGCACGGTTTGGAAATGGCAAGCAAAACAAATATGACACCGGTCTGTGATAATCAGCGAGTAGCCATCTAAATGCATCAAGATAAATATGCTACAGCACTCAAACATGACAACAAAATACATGGCAGGGATCCACTCATGATGCTTAACAAAATATGAACACTGAGCTATGGCTAATTCATCCATTAACAGTTTCAAACAAGCATGGCAAAAGTGCAAAAGATAACAGGTTTCAGACTTAGTGAAATATCAGCATATCAGGAATTTATCATCAGGAAGCAATGTTTAGAGCATGATAACTATATGCTACAGGAACATATCATGGCAAAGCAAGGCATGGCATGAAGCTACTCTAATCATATAACAAAAGTCCCTTAGTGACCTTGAGCCAAAAGGGATCAGAAAATACAAGTGCAAGCATGTGAACATAGCAAAAACATAAACAGATTCAGACTTGGTGAAAAACTGGAGCATGCAAAACAGTTAACGAGTAGGCATGTTTACGAGCTCGGTGCACTCATTACAGAGCATGGCATTACAAACTAAGCATACACCCATCAATAAGACATGCCATAGAAGCTAGATATGGCAAGAACAACATCATAGCATGCACGGATCAAAAGCAACAACCTCGACAAAATCGCTAAACATGTTAACAATCTGCCAGGAACATTTTATAGCAAAAGTAGAGCTCGATTGCCTCAAGCTAGGTTGCTCCATAATTGCAAAAAAGACATGGATGTATAGAGCACCACAATTTTAACAAAACATCCTTACTGATAATCCTCAAAAGAGGCACGGATCACTAGGAAACAACATGAACATATGGCATAAGGACAAAAACAGGACAAGGACTTAGTAAAATTCTAAGTCCCTGAAATCAGCATCATTGAGTAAGCTACTTTGCATGCTTGTGCTAGTCACCACGAAGATCACAAAAATACATGGCAAGAACCTCTATAAAGATAACATGGTATTCTACAAAACACATGTAGAGCTCAGGATCATAGCATACACACATTAATCATGGCAAAAATGACAAAAGGCCATTTGCTGAAACAAATCTAAAATATTCCTCACATAGCCCTCTTCCAACAGCATTTCGGGCATCAAGATTAGCTCAAATGAAAATGATGCAATGAGATGAAATGATGTACTCGTCGAGACGAACATTTTGATATGCTACACGCACGAATCGGAGTTACGGATGCAGAGTTATGGCATGTCAAAGTATGCAAAATATTAGGGTTTCGGGAGGAAAAAGTCAACCGATCTCCCAGATCCAGATCCGGGGTGCACGCGACCCGAGGTTCGCCGGGGATCACTGTAGCGGCCGGAGAGAAATCGTTGACGGCGGCCGTAGGAGAGGGGCTCGCCGGAGGGGCTCGACGCCGGCGATGGAGGCGAGGGCGGCGCCGGCCGCGGGCGGTGAGGAGGTCACCGGCGCCCGACGCGACGGGGTCGCGGGGCCGCCGCGGCGGAGCTAAGCTCCGGCCGGCGAGGCTCGCAGTGGGCGGAGGCGGAGCTTCGATGGACGGAGGTGGCGGGGCGCGGGCGAACGAGGCGGCAGGGCACGGGCGAACGAGGCGGGCGACGGCGCTCGCAGGATGGAGGCGGCCCGGTTCGGGCAGCGGGGAGGGCCGGTTGCGGGCCTGGCGGGCCCGCGCGGCAGCGGCGAAGTGGGGCGCCCACCCGGGACAGGTGGCGGTGCGGGATTGGAGGCGACGGCTTGTCCGGCCGGCAACGGACGTGTTCGGCGCGGCGCGGTGGAAGAGGAGCTAGGTTAGGGGTGTTTTTGATCCAGAATTTCGAGAGGGGAGCTAGTTTTATAGGTAGAGGGAGCTAGGAAGCTCCAAATGGGGTGTGGTTTTCGGCCACGCGATCATGATAGAACAATCTAGATGATGGAAGGGTTTTAGGTGGGTTTTGGGCCACTTTAAAAGGGTGTTGGGCTGCAACACACACGAGGCCTTTTCGGTCCCTCGGTTAACCGCTGGAGTATCAAACGAAGTCCAAAAGGTACGAAACTTGACAGGCTGTCTACCGGTAGTATACCAAGGCCGCATGACAAGTCTCGGTCCAACCCGAAAACATTTAACCCCCACACACGAAAAGAGGTAGAAAGGACCACCGGAGGACATAGAAGCGCCGGAATGCAAAACGGACAACGGGGAAAATGCTCGGATGCATGAGACGAACACGTATGCAAAAGCAATGCACATGATGCCATGATATGAGATGCATGACAAAGACAAAAATACAAGGAGACAAAAACCCGACAACGAGGAAATAATATAACTTAGTGCCGGAAACAGCATGAGTTGGAATACAATTAAGGTAAATTACATCCGGGGTGTTACAACACTCCACCACTACGAAAGGATCTCGTCCCGAGATCTAGGACTGGAAAAACTCCGGGTACTCAGAACGGAGGTGGTCCTCGCGTTCCCAGGTGGCTTCACGGTCGGAATGATGTGACCACTTGACTTTGAGGAATTTGATTGACTTGTTGCGAGTCTTGCGCTCAGTTTCTTCGAGAATAGCAACGGGGTGCTCACGATAAGAAAGGTCTTCTTGGAGATCAATGTCTTCGAAGTTGATGGTGCGGTCAGGGGTCTTGAAACACTTGCGGAGTTGAGACACGTGGAACACGTCGTGCACGTTTGCAAAGTTGGAGGGAAGCTCAAGTTGATAGGCGAGATCACCTCTCTTGCTGACGATCTTGAAAGGACCCACATATCTAGGGGCAGGCTTCCCTTTGATACCGAAGCGACGAGTACCTTTCATTGGAGAGACACGGAGGTAGACATGGTCTCCGATCTCAAAAGCCAAATCACGATGCTTACTATCATAGTAGCTCTTCTGGCGCGATTGCGCGGCTTTGAGATTATCACGAATGACTTTGCACATCTCTTCTACCTTTGTGATCAAGTCATTTCCAAGAAGTTGACGTTCACCAGACTCTGACCAGTTAAGAGGAGTACTCCTGCCATAGAGAATTTCAAATGGGGCCTTGCCCGAACTCGCTTGAAAGCTGTTGTTGTAGGAGAACTCGGCATATGGAAGACAATCTTCCCACTTCATACCGAAGGAGATGACGCAAGCCCTGAGCATATCTTCAAGAATCTGATTGACACGCTCAACTTGACCACTAGTTTGAGGATGAAAAGCTGTGCTGAAACGGATGTTGGTGCCCATGGCCTTCTGAAAAGAATCCCAAAACTTCGAGGTGAAGATGCTGCCACGATATGAAGATATCAACTGCAGAATGCCGTGCAGAGAGACAATCCGAGAGGTATATAGCTCTGCCAATTGAGCTGCTGTGATAGATTCTTTGATAGGCAGAAAGTGAGCCACTTTAGTGAGCTTGTCGATGACAACGAAGATAGCATCATTGCCATGCTTGGACTTTGGAAATCCAGTCACAAAGTCCATTTCAATGTGGTCAAACTTCCATTCTGGAATGGCAAGAGGTTGGAGGAGACCAGCTGGTCGTTGGTGTTCTGCTTTCACTCGTCTGCAGACATCACATTCATTCACGAACTGAGCAATCTCGCGCTTCATTCGAGTCCACCAATATGACTGCTTGAGGTCATGGTACATCTTTGTACTTCTAGGATGGATAGAGAGGAGTGAATTGTGAGCCTCGTTCATAATGACTTTACGAAGGTCACCTTTAGGCACAACAATGCGATCCTCGAAGAATAGAGTATCCTTATCATCAAGGCGATAGCTGTTGTACTTGGGTTGACTCTTGGCAATCCCAATCTTCACCTTCTTCACCATAGCATCAAGAAGTTGAGCCTCGCGAATCTGATCTTCCAAAGTAGGAGAGACTTGGAGGTTGGTGAGGAAACCTTGAGGAACAATTTGCAGATTAAGTTGGCGGAAAGCTTCACAAATGTAGCGACCAGACCTCAAACGGTCCAATCTCTGTGCTCAGGTGTCATCCCTGGATCAGTAATGCTGACACCACATAGTACTTGAAGGATTTATAACAGAGTAGCAATCACACACTTATTACATCGAGTGTCTCAAAAGAGAACTTATTACAATAAATATGGCTTAAGGACATCTAATAACGATAACAGCGAAAGGCTTGGAAGATAAGTGAGTCCATCAACTCCAACGGCATCACTGAGTATAGAACCACGACCTAAAAGCACCTTAATCGTCGTCTGAAAAGTCTGCAACATTAACGTTGCAGCCCGAAATGGGTCAGCACATGGAATATGCTGGCAAAGTAACACATAGAGAGTAATTGAATTAAATAGGCTATTCTATATGCATATTTGGCTGGTGGAAAGCTCTATGGTTACAGTTTTGCGTAAAGCCAATTTTTCCCTACTGCAAAGGAATAAATTTTATTTAACTATCATGGTAGTTGTTAAACATTGAGAATGGTTGACAGCATTCTCAATCCCAATTAAGCATCATCATTAAACACCCAACGAAATTAATTTTAGAGTAACATGATGAGATTCACATGATAATCCAGGTACTAGATACTCAAGATGTCCATAACCGGGGACACGGCTAACCATGATTAGTTTATACACTCTGCAGAGGTTTGCGCACTTTTCCCCACAAGACTCGATCGCCTCCGTTTGATTTCTCGCACTACATGGTGTTTGAGAAACGGATGACCGAGACATAGTCTTTCAGAAGCGCTAGCACCTTACGATCGGGTAGACCGTTACACCTACTTTCCCCTACATCTGCTAGTCTACCACTATAAGAGTTTGCACAACTTAATCAACTATGCTAGAGCCCATAGTAGTTTGTGGCTGCACACGGAAGTTTCTAGCATGAATAATCTCATGATCCCTTTGAGCCTGGGTGGCAGTCCAAAAAAACAGGCAATCGCTGGAATACCCAGGTGCCTCAATCCACCCAGATGTGTATTTAAGTTGCCACCTTAGATAAACCATTAATTTAACAATCTCACATCTGGCATGGATACACTCACCCAATCCACGTCTACTAGCATAGCATGGCATAATAAGCAAACGTAGAAGTAACTCCCAAAGGTTTGATAATAACAGGTAATAGGTACTACCTCAACTACTTCCCAAGCCCACAATTTAATTAGATCATAATCATGCAATGTGTGAGGATTGATCTAATGCAATAAAAACTGGGTAATTGGAAGTATGATCAAAGTGTTACTTGCCTTGCTGATGATCCGCAAAACCTAGCGATTCAAAGTAGCAAGTGGCGCACTCCGGGTACTCTATCGCAAACAAAAAGCATACAATAAGTACTCAACTAATGCACAGGTAAAACTCGAATAAGAGATCTAACCAGAAAGTTCAACTTAAGAACTCCGGTTGGCAAAAAGAATCAAATCGAACGAAGCAACGAAAGACAAACGGCAAAAGAAACAGGCTTCGTTTACTATTCTGGATCTATGGTAATTTTTACTGTGGCAAAAACTTGTTTGAGTTGGTTAAACGGAAAGAGGGTTTTGAGACGAAACTCCGGGCGCTTGAATCGCCTGATTCCGATAAACAAGCGAAAAGTTAGACTAAAACGAAAATTGGATCAGGAATCGCGATCAGATAAATCGCGGATTCAATTCGAGAAAAAGAAAAACGAAAAACGTTCATTAAAACGAACGAACGTACGAACGCTCACTAATTAAATAAACCGGAAAACCGATCTATTTAAAAAACCGAAACTAAAAAAACGAACAAAACCGACGGAAAACCGGCGGCGAAAAACTACCTCCGACGGCGGCGAATCCGGCGGACCGGCGAGGCGGCGTGGCGGCGGTCTGGCGGCGGCGGCGAGGTGCGGGCGGCGCGGGCGGCGGCGAGCGGCGCGGCGGGCGAGACGGCGGGCGGCGGCGGCGGCGGCGGCGCTGCGGGGCAGCGGCGGCGGCGCGGCGGGGCAGCGGCGGCGGCGGCCTAGGGTTAGGGTTTCGGGGGCGGGGCGCGGCTGGGCTGGCCTGGGGCCTCGGCAGCGCTATTTGAAGGCCCGGCCAGGCGGAGTCCTCGCCGGTTACGGCCCAAGGTCGGTTCGGACTTTTTTTAAAAATAATTACGCTTAGAAAAAAACAAAAGGAATACTAAACAGACTCCAAAAATCCCGAAATAAATTTTCCTCGGCTTCTAAAATCAAGCCGCACAGGATGAACATTTATTTGGGGCCTAAATGCAATTTGAAAAACGCGCATTTTTCCCTAATTCAAATAAAATAGCAAATAAAACCAAAATAAAATCTTATTTGATTTTTTATTAAATCCTCAATATTTATTGATTTTGGAAAGGTCATTTTATTCCCTCTCTCATATTTTTGTAATAGAAATAATTGAAGATAAAATAAATAAAATCAAATGATCCTATTTTCAAAATTTGAGAAAACTCAAATATGAAAATAACGAAATCCCCAACTCTCTCCAAGGGTCCTTGAGTTGCGTAGAATTTTCTAGGATCAACCAAAATGCAATAAAATATTATATGCAATGATGATCTAGTGTATAACATTGCAAATTGAAAATTTGGAATGTTACAACACAGCTCGGGTTGGTAAGGCTTGAGAATCAAACTGTTGCAGTAAGCCTTCCTGCTCAATGCGTTAGCAATTACATTGGCCTTGCCTGGAGTACATTCAATACTCGGATTATACTCTTGAATCATTTCGACCCAACGAGTCTGCCTGAGGTTGAGATTAGGCTGAGTGAAGATGTACTTGAGACTCTTATGATCAGTGAAGATGTCCACTTTTCGTCCCAATAAGAGATGTCTCCAAGTTAACAGAGCATGAACAACTGCCGCCAACTCGAGGTCATGAGTGGGGTAGTTCTTCTTGTTGGGCTTCAACTGGCGAGAGGTATAAGCCACCACTTTCTTCTCTTGCATCAACACTGCACCAAGACCTTGAAGGGAAGCATCACAGAAGACCTCGAACGGTTTGGATTCATCCGGAGGATTCAGAACTGGAGCAATGACTAATTTTTCTTTCAGGGTGTTGAAAGCGATGTCACATTCCGGAGACCAAACGTACTTCACGTGCTTCTGGAGAAGGTTGGGAAGAGGCTTCGCGATCTTTGAAAAGTTCTCAACGAACCTTCGACAATAGCTTGCGAGCCCAAGGAAGTTGCGGAGTTGCTTCACGTTCTGAGGTGGTTCCCAATTCACAATTGCAGACACCTTCTCAGGATTCACCGCTATGCCCTTGGCAGAGATGATATGCCCAAGGTAGAGAACCTCATCGAGCCAAAACTCGCACTTTGAAAACTTGGCATAGAACTGATGTTCTCTGAACTTATCCAGCACCAAACGCAAGTGCTTGGCATGATCCTCCTTGTTCTTGGAAAAGACAAAAATGTCATCGAGGTAGACCAATACGAAGTCATTTGTGTAGGCATTGAAGATGAAGTTCGTCATGCGAGAGAATGTTGGAGGAGCATTGACAAGGCCGAAAGACATGATAGTGTATTCATATGAACCATAGCTTGTTCTGAAAGCTGTCTTGGGGATATCTTGCTCACAAATTCGAATCTGGTGATAGCCCATACGGAGATCAAGCTTGGAGAATACTTGAGCACCTTTGAGTTGTTCGAACAGCTCATTGATGTTGGGAAGTGGGTACTTGTTCTTTATGGTCTTCTTGTTCAATGGACGGCAGTTGACACAAAGTCGGTCTGTTCCATCTTTCTTCTTCACAAAAAGAACTCCACAACCCCACGGAGAAGAACTAGGTCGGATGAGACCCATACGCTCTTGAATATCGAGTTGCTTCTTGAGCTCCTTCAACTCTTCGGGTCCAAGCTTGTAAGGACGTTTGCAAACAGGTTCCGTCCCAGGCTCAAGATCGATGACGAAATCAACTGGCCAGTGCGGAGGCATTCCTGGAAGCTCTTCTGGAAAGACGTCTTGATATTCGTAAACGACCGGAATTTGAGAGATGGCATCCAGCTCACCCTTCTCATTGAGAGAAAACAGACAGATGGTATTATCCCTTGCGGCAAAGACAATCACATCCTCAGACGAATGAGTCAATTGAATCTGCCTGGCGGCACAATCAAGCTAAGCCTTGTGCTTAGAAAGCCAGTCCATTCGGAGAATAAGATCTATCCGAGTTACCAAGGACCATTGGAGAAGCCAGAAACTTGAAGTCGCCCATCATGATAGAAATATCCGGGACCATCATGCTAGAACTCAAACGTTTAGCCGGAGAAACAACTTGCAATGCTTTAGGTAATGCCTTAGTGCCAAAATTGTTCTCCGATGCAAATGGGAATGACATGAAAGAATGTGATGCACCAGAGCCAAAAAGAACTTTTGCTGGAATATCGTTAATAGGAAGGTTACCCATGATGACATCTGACGAGTCCTCTGCCTGACCTGCATTCATCAAGTTGACCTTGGCGTGCTTGGGGTTATGCTTGACCACTGCGGTGCTGGCAGACCTCACAGGAGGAGGAGGAAGACGCCTCTGATTAAAGCATTTGTTGGCATAGTGGCCCTTCTGTTGGCACTTTTTGCACGTGACCTCCGAGAGCGGACGGTGATACGGAGCACTTGATCTTGGAGCTTGAGACGAAGTCTTGTTCTGAAAGCCTCGGTTGGGTGGGTGGGATGGGAAGATCCATTGCCACCTTTGCTCTTCTGCTGATAAGTCTGACGGAACGGAGGAGGAGGAAGCCAATACTTTTGCTGCTTAGCCACTTGAGTTGAGGAAGAAGGAGTTGCATCTCTGACTCGCTTCTTGGAAGCATCGCACTTCAGTTGGGCAGCCTCTTGCTTCATTGCCATGTTGTAAAACTCATTGTACTTCTTGGGCTCAAAAAGGACGAGAGCTAGCTAGAGTTCTTCTCTCAGGGCACCTCTGAACTGATATATCATGCTCTTCTCGTCAGGGACGTCTTGCTTAGCGAAACGGGCGAGCTTCTGAAACATGATGTTGTACTAGTAAACAGACAAAGTGCCTTGCTTCAGGTTGCGGAATTCCTCACTCTTGCTTTCAACAACACTCTGAGGAATGTGATGAGCTCTGAAGTCTTGACGGAATTCATCCCAGGTAATCGCACGGCCTCCTCTGGAATATTTGTATTGCTAAAACCATTCTGCAGCTTGGTCTTTGAGTTGGAAGGAGGCAAACTTGACAAAGTCCTCAGGCCTGACGTTACTGCACTCGAAATGCTTGCATATGTCTATGAGCCAATCATCAGCGTCTGAGGCCTCGACACAGTTGCTGAAGGTCTTTGGCTGGTTAGCAAGGAACTGGTTGAGTGTAGCAAACTGATTCTGGTTGTTGCCATGGCCATTATTCCCTTGGTTGCGCTCTTGACGAATTTGCATGATCAGATGCGTGTTTGCATTGGTAGCGGCCATCACAGCTTGCCATGCCTCCGGAGGTGGAGGTGGTGGTGGCGGATCCTGATTCTGATTTTGACCCTTAGCAGGAGCCATCCTGAACAGGTTGACATCCGTTCACATATTGACAGGCATATATTCAAGCTGAATCAAACGGATTGAAATTGCAACATAAAGTCTTCACATCCGAACAAAATGAACGAATGCATTCCAATTGAAATGGTCACATTTCCATAAATTGAGAAGCCACTTAGAAAGAGGTAGAAGAATAAACCAACAAGGTACAGACAAGAATAAATACTTGGTGAGGATTACCCAATCCCAAACCAAATATCCGCGGAAGAAGAACTAGAGCTACAAGAATTCCCACCTATGAAACTCCCTAACCTTTCCGGTTATGCAATCAGGTGTTGGGGATACAGGGGAAGCATAATATCTCACCCAAAGCTAGTAAATCCTACATCCAGCTGTATCCATCCTTCAACACATAACCAAGAAACCTTCGGAAATCATTTACCTCAACCTTTGAAAAGAATCCGTTATACAAGTTATGGCAATACTCCCGAACTCATGCCCCGGTACTGGGTGGCGTTGAGGTTATCTCACCAACAACTGCATAAAAGAGATTTTTGATGTCGGCGAAACTCAGGTATTCCAGAATCTCAACGATAAAATTGTGATGACAACACCTCAGAGCTCAACTCCCCGGGACACTGGCACAACCCCAAAATCTCAGGAGGCACCAAGAACAATGTTCTCGTCACAAAACCATCGGAACGATTCCAAGATACCCACGTGATCCTAAAAAAAATTAGTGAAATTTGAGAAGAGAAGAGTCAAAACTCTACGTCAGGATGCCTTACCAGAGCGACGAAGGGACTGAGGAGTAAAAAGAATTCCTAACTCTCCGATATATATAATTCCTAAATGACTCAAAACATTTTTCTAGACTCAACAACGCCAGCGATTCGATCAAGCAGGGGGCTCCTAAGGTTGGGGAAGGCTTTAATTATCGACTTGTAACGCCCTCGATGCGGCTATATCTCCCACGTGTCGAAGCATGACTTAGAGGCATAACCGCATTGAAAGCAATGTCGCAAGTGAGGTAATTTTCACAACAACCCATGTAAATAAATAAAGGGGAAAAGTACATAGTTGGCTTACACTCGCCACGTCACACAAATACATGAATAAGTCATTACATTCATCCAATAAACTCAGGGTCCGTCTACGGAACCAAAATAAAGATCAACCCCCAGATGCGACAAAGTCCCCGATCGCCCCAACTGGGCACCACTACTGATCATCTGGGAAAGACACATAGTAACGACGGGAGTCTTCATCGAACTCCCACTTGAGCTCGGTCATATCATCTGGAGCGGCATCATCGGTCCCTGCATCTGGTTTTGGAAGTAATCTGTGAGTCACGGGGACTCAGCAATCTCGCACCCTCACGATCAAGACTATTTAAGCTTATGGGTAAGGTAAAGGTATGATGTGGAGTTGCAGCAAGCGACTAGGATATATGGTGGCTAACATATTCGCAAAAGAGAGCGAGAAGAGAAGGAAAAAGCACGGTGGAACAACTATGATCAAGAAGTGATCCTAGAACAACCTACGTCAAGCATTACTCCAACACCGTGTTCACTTCCCGGACTCCGCCGAGAAGAGACCATCACGGTTACACACATGGTTGGTGCATTTTAGTTAAGTAAAGTTTTAGGTTATCTACAACCGGACATTAACAAATTCCCATCTGCCCATAACCGCGGGCACGGCTTTCGAAAGTTCAAATCCCTGCAGGGGAGTCCCAACTTAGCCCATCACAAGCTCTCATGGTCAACGAAGGATATTCCTTCTCCCAAGACAATCCGATTAGACTCGGCATCCCGGTTACAAGACATCCTCGACAATGGTAAAACAAGTCCAGCAACACCGCCCGAATGTGCCGACAAATCCCGATAGGAGCTGCACATATCTCATTCTCAGGGCACACTCAGATGATACTAGCTACGAGTAAAACCAACCCTCAAGTTTCCCTGAGGTGGCCCCGCAGGCAGCTCAGTCAAACCAACACTCAGAGGAGCACTGGCCCAGGGGGGTTTAATAAAGATGACCCTTGGGCTCCAGAAACCCAAGGGAAAAAGAGGCTAGGTGGCAAATGGTAAAACCAAGGTTGGGAATTGCTGGAGGAGTTTTATTGAAGGCGAACTGTCAAGGGGTTCCCATTATAACCTAGTCGCTTGCTGAAACAAATCTGAAATATTCCTCACATAGCCCTCTTCCAACAGCATTTCGGGCATCAAGATTATCTCAAATGAAAATGATGCAATGAGATGAAATGATGTACTCGTCGAGACGAACATTTTGATATGCTACACGCACGAATCGGAGTTACGGATGCAGAGTTATGGCATGTCAAAGTATGCAAAATATTAGGGTTTCGGGAGGAAAAAGTCAACCGAGGTTCAGATCCGGGGTTATGGGCAGATCCAGATCCAGATCCAGATCCAGGGTGCATGCGACCCGAGGTTCACCGAGGATCACTGTAGTGGCCGGAGAGAAGTTGTTGACGGCGGCCGGAGGAGAGGGGCTCGCGGAGGGGCTCGACGCCGGCGATGGAGGTGAGGGCGGCGCCGGCCGCGGGCGGTGAGGAGGTCGCCGGCGCCCGAGGTGACGGGGTCGCGGGGCCGCCGTGGTGGAGCTAAGCTCCGGCCGGCGAGGCTCGCAGCGGGCGGAGGCGGAGCTCCGGCGGATGGAGGCAGCGGGGCGAGGGCGCTCGCGGGATGGAGACGGCCCGGTTCAGGCGGCGGGGAGGGCCGGTTGCGGGCCTGGCGGGCCCGCGCGGCAGCGGCGAAGTGGGGCGCCCGCCCGGGACAGGTGGCGGTGCGGGATTGGAGGCGACGGCTTGTCCGGCTGGCAACGGACGTGTTCGGCGCGGCGCGGTGGAAGAGGAGCTAGGTTAGGGGTGTTTTTGATCCGGAATTTCGAGAGGGGAGCTAGTTTTATAGGTAGAGGGAGCTAGGAAGCTCCAAATGGGGTGTGGTTTTCGGCCACGCGATCGTGATAGGACGATCTAGATGATGGAAGGGTTTTAGGTGGGTTTTGGGCCACTTTAAAAAGGTGTTGGGCTACAACACACACGAGGCCTTTTCGGTCCCTCGGTTAACCGCTGGAGTATCAAACGAAGTCCAAAAGGTACGAAACTTGACAGGCGGTCTACCGGTAGTATACCAAGGCCGCATGACAAGTCTCGGTCCAACCCGAAAACGTTTAACCCCCACACACGAACAGAGGTAGAAAGGACCACCGGAGGACATAGAAGCGCCGGAATGCAAAATGGACAACGGGGAAAATGCTCAGATGCATGAGACGGACACGTATGCAAAAGCAATGCACATGATGACATGATATGAGATGCATGACAATGACAAAAACACATGGAGACAAAAACCCGACAACGAGGAAATAATATAACTTAGTGCCGGAAATGGCATGAGTTGGAATACAATTAAGGTAAATTACATCTGGGGTGTTACACTAGGGCCCGAGTGTCATGATTTCAGATCTGAATCTATTATGTTTTCATCAATATATGAGAGTTCTTGATCCTATCTTGCAAGTCTATAGTCACCTATTATGTGTTATGATCCGTTAACCCTGAAGTGACAATAATCGGGTACTTACTGGTGATAACCATAGTTTGAGGAGTTCATGTATTCACCAAGTGTTAATGCTTTGGTCTGGTACTCTATTAAAAGGAGGCCTTAATATCCCTTAGTTTCAAATAGGACCCCGTTGCCGCGGGAGGGTAGGACAAAACATGTCATGCAAGTTCTTTTCCATAAGCACGTATGACTATATTCGGAATACATGCCTACATTATATTGATGAAGTGGAGCTAGTTCTGTGTCACCCTAGGTTATGACTGTTACATGATCAATCGCATCCGACATAATTCTCCATCACCGATCCAATGCCTACGAGCTTTTCCTATATTGTTCTTCGCTTATTTACTTTTTCGTTGCTATTGTTACAATCACTACAAAACCCAAAAATATTACTTTTGCTACCGTTACCACTGCTATCATATTACTTTGCTACTAAATACCTTGCTACAGATATTAAGTTTCCAGGTGTGGTTGAATTGACAACTCAGCTGCTAATACTTGAGAATATTCTTTGGCTCCCCTTGTGTCGAATCGATAAATTTGGGTTGAATACTCTACCCTCGAAAACTGTTGCGATCCCCTATACTTGTGGGTTATCAAGAAAATTTTCTGGCGCCGTTGACGGGGAGCATAGCTCTATTGTTTGAGTCACTTGGGATTTATATCTGCTTATCATTATGAAGAATTTGAAAGATCCAAGGACCAAGATTTATCCCTCAACTATGAGGGGGGGTAAGGAACTGCCATCTAGCTTTGCACTTGATTCACCTTCTGTTTTGAGTAAGCTTGCGACACCTAAACCTGCTTCTGCTATTAATACTGATATGTCGCATGTTATTGATGATGCCACTTCTGCTATGCATGATACTTATGATGAAACTACTTCTATGCTTGATACTACTGTGCCACTTGGTGAATTTCTTGATGAACAACTTGCTAGGGCTAGAGAGAATGAAATTATTGAAACTGATAATATTGATGAAAGTGATGGTGAAGATTCTCCCCCTAGATATGAATTGCTTGTTGTTCCTGAGGGTTATGTTATGGATGAAGAAACTGCTAGAGACTTTCTTGCCTGCAATGATAGAAGTGATCTTAAGAAATTATTAGCTAAGCTTAAACAAAAATCTCTGAATGCTAGAATGAAATATGATCCTGCTTATGCTACTTCACATATCTTTATTACTAATAAGGATTATAATTTCTCTGGTGATCCTGATTTAATTACTTTGGTTGAATCTGATCCTTTTTATGGCTATGAATCTGAAACTGTTGCGGCACATCTTACTAAATTAAATGATATAGCTACCCTATTCACTAATGATGAGAAAACTTGCTACTATTATATCCTTAAATTGTTTTTGTTCTCATTAAAGGGTGATGCTAAGATATGGTTTAATTCTCTTGATCCTGGTTGTGTGCGTAGTCCCCAGGATATGATTTATTACTTCTCTGCTAAATATTTCCGCACTCATAAGAAACAAGCCGCTTTAAGGGATATATATATATAATTTTGTGCAAATTGAAGAAGAGAGTCTCTCACAAGCTTGGGGAAGGCTTCTCCAATTACTTACTGCTTTGCCTGATCATCCTCTCAAGAAAAATGAAATACTTTATATCTTTTATAATGGACTAACCGATGCTTCCTGAGATTACCTGGATAGTTGTGCTGGTTGTGTTTTCAGGGAAAGAACTATTGATCAAGCTGAATTGCTTTTGAATAATATGTTGACTAATGATGGACACTTCCTGAACCAACTCCTAAGCCAACTCCGAAGAAAAGGGGTATTCTATTTCTCAGTCCTGAAGATATGCAAGAGGCAAAGAAATCTATGAAAGAAAAAGGTATAAAAGCGGAAGATGTTAAGAATTTACCTCCTGTTGAAGAAATACATGGTCTTAATTTGCCGCCTGTTGAAGAAATACATGGTCTCGATAACCCGACACAGGTAGTAAAGGTAAATTCTCTCTATAGATATGATAAAGCTGAAATCCCCCCTTCTAAGTTTGCTAGCCAATGCTTGGATGAATTTGATAACTTTATGGTTAGGCACGAAGATTTTAATGCTTATGTTGGTAGACAATTGAAACATAATGCTTATATGATTTAACACTTGAGTGATTATATGGCTAATGTTAAAGGTGAACTTAAACTTATTAGTAGACATGCTTCTATGGTCACCACTCAAGTAGAACAAGTACTTAAAGCTCAGAATGATTTGCTTAATGAATTGAATAGTAAAAATAATGACTTTGTTGTTAGAGTTGCAACTAGAGGAGGTAAAGTGACTCAGGAACCCTTGTATCCTGAGGGTCATCCTAAGAGAATTGAGCAAGATTCTCAGAGAATTAATATAGATGCACCTAGTCCTTCTAAAAGGAAGAAAAAGAAAAATTATAGGACTTTGCATGCTTCTAGTGAACCTGTTATAGACACACCTGAGAATCCCAATGATATTTCTATTTCTGATGTTGAAACACAATCTGGTAATGAACATGAACCTAGTGATAATGTTAATGATGATGTTCATGTTGATGCTCAACTTAGCAGTAATAATGATGTAGAGATTGATCCTGCTGTTGATCTTGATAACCCACAATCAAAGAATCAACGTTATGATAAGAGAGACTTTGTTGCTAGGAAGCATGGTAAAGAAAGAGAACCATGGGTTCAGAAATCCATGCCTTTTTCCTCCTAAACCATCCAAGAAAAAGGATGATGAGGATTTTGAGCACTTTGCTGAAATGATTAGACCTATCTTTTTGCGTATGCGTTTGACTGATATGCTTAAAATGAATCCTTATGCTAAATATATGAAGGATATTGTTACAAATAAGAGGAAGATACCGGAAGCTGAAATTTCCACCATGCTTGCTAATTATACTTTTAAGGGTGGAATACCAAAGAAACTTGGAGATCCAGGAGTACCAACTATAACATGCTCCATTGAAAGAAACTATGTTAAAACTGCTTTATGTGACCTTGGAGCCGGTGTTAATGGTATGCCTCTCTCTTTATATCGTAGACTTGATTTGAATAAGTTGACACCTACTAAAATATCTCTGCAAATGGCTGATAAATCAACTGCTATACCTGTCGGTATTTGTGAGGACGTGCCTGTTGTGGTTGCAAACGTTACTATTTTAACGGACTTTGTTATTCTTGATATTCCCGAGGACGATAGTATGTGTATTATTCTTGGAAGACCCTTTTTGAATACTGCAGGGGCTGTTATTGATTGCACCAAAGACAATGTCACTTTTCATGTTAATGGTAATGAGCATACAGTACACTTTCCAAGGAAACAACCTCAAGTCCACAGTATCAATTCTATTGGAAAACATTTAACAATCACTATTGGAGGTTTTGATTTCCTCTTCCTACTGTCAAGAAGAAATATGATATTCTTATTGTTGGGGACATGCATATCCCCGTTGAGGTAACCTAGTGTTATTCGGAAATTCTCCGGTTTCATGTTATTCGAAATGAGTTTGTTAACAAGACCCGATCAACCTTGTTAGTGGATTCCTTTTGATGAGCATGAGATGGATGAATTTAGAAGGCACGACTCTCTGTATCCTCCTTTTACTTTCTGTTATTTATATTAAATAAAGCAAAAATAGTATTTTTTCTGTCATTTTTCTGAATTATCCATGCAATAAAAAATACCCCGAAAATAAAAGTTCTCCAAATGCCATGAAATTTAAATATGATTTTTTTCTAGAATATTTGAGAATATCTAGCACTGAGAACACGGCAGGGGGAGCAACCACCTGGCCATGAGGGTCCAGGGCGCGCCCCCTGCCTCATGGGCCCATGGTGGCTCCCCTCCACTTATTCTAGCTGCCACACACTCCTTCTTCCTCCCAAAAACATCACTAGCCAGCTCAAACCCGAGTCCAAGCTCATCTTGCTGCCATTTTCGATCTCCTTGCTCAAAGCTCCATTCACAAAACTGCTTTGGGGGATTGTTCTTTGAAAATAATGAAGAGATTTTTGAGGGGCTCATCGAGCTGAAGCTCGAAGGATAAACAAAGTAAAGAGAACAAGAAGCCCAAATATAATCTCCCTTGCACTGCGAAGGTTCGGACGTGTGAATGGCATTGTGACGATTTCTTGAGAGCAGCCAGGATTTATGGTGATTTCTATGAATTGGTTGAGAATGCAGGCCTCGCCGCCTTCCTCCACGACCAACGCGAACAGTATCTCTTACTCGCCAGTACCTTTGTGCAAAACTTTCATTTCCATGCTAGGAGCTCACCACCTTCGGTGGAATTTTATTTATATGATGAGCATAAGGAAATGTCACTTCATGATTTCTGTCGGATTTGTTTGATACCCTTTGAGGGCAGTGTAGAGGAACCACATCGTGACGATGTGGAAGGGTTTATTGATACAATTGCTATAGGGGAAACGGAGGAAGTTTTCGATGCAAGAATTACTAGCATACATTTTCCTGTTTTATGTTACTTTGCAATATTTGCTAGTAGACGCTTAATTGGTCGCGAAAACTGTGGCAACCTTAATGCCCCTGATATTGTTATTTTGTGCCATGCCTTGTTCCGTGATGACACATTTAGTATGGGTGCTATTGTTGCAAAGCGGTTAAATCTTAACCGTACTAAGGGCCCCATCTTAGGAGGTATTTTTGCCTCGCGCCTCGCTGCACATTTTAATATACCTATTAGCCATTATGAGAAGGAAGAAAAGTTGCTGCCTCCTGTTTTTCTAGACTATAAGAGTATGGTAGCACATGATTTTATCGTTAAGAACAAGGAAAAGATGCTTAAGTGATGTGACGGCGGCCTGATCTTTCGATGAGAGTGGAGATATTTATCGATTTGGTGGATTTTGACCTTGACGATCCGGCTATACCGCACCCGACGATACGCCTCAACAATCGCTAAACCAATCTCCGATGGTTATTGACCTTGCCGTAGGCACGATCAACCTGAACAACGAGGTTCGAGTTCCTGCAAGCAACCGAAGAACCAGCAATAACAAAGGTGAATTGCAACTGAAATTGCGAATGATAACTTGAGTACACAAACTAGATGAAAAGTTGGGGTTCCACTCTGGATCCGACAAGGCGGTAGTCCTACACGTCTCGTAGATGCGAAATTATAGCAATGGATAAACAATACAATAAAACCCAATTCTAAACCCTAGGTCGATGATGTCTATTTATTAAAGGAATGTGTCGCCGATGTCTCCTGGCTTGCAAATCCTGGCCGGCGTGCCGGCGTACACGTATGGAGGCCCACCCCTTTGATTCCCTCGTACGTGGACTTGTGTGTACGCATGCACTATAGGCTGTACCACATGGGCTTGGGCCCCATAGCATGCATGGTGCATGATGGATGTGTTCGGTTGCACCATGGTAGTACACATGCACGTATATATTCACACATATGACATGCATCTATATACATGTGTGCAATGCATGAATATAATCTCTAATTTTAACACGAGGCTTGTACAGGTCTCCGGCAATTCCGCATAAGATAAAAAAATTATAGTATTTCTATTCACGGTAACAAAATAATAATTCACATAATTATTAACAGAAATCACCTCCTTATTGTATGTGCAAACAATATTTTCGGTTTTATCTGTAGAGGCCATGTTCGCATCATTAAGTACAAGCTGATATTTGATAAAATTCACCCTGAGAATATTACTTTGCCTGATTCTTCCTTGTTTGACTTATCTGCAGGCAAGTACCTTGTTCCGCCGGAGGCCGTTCACGCCTACCGAAACCCCACACCAGCTACAGAGCCAAAGTCGGAACCACAATTTGATCCTCACCAGCAGTCTATTTATCAGTGGAATCCGGAGGAGATTGCCAACCAGTGGCAACCCGAGGCTCCCTCTCAGTACGACCCCAACTATTACTTTGGATATCCGCCAGGCCAGCCGTGGCCATAGACCAACTTAGGCCAAAAGCCTAAGCTTGGGGGAGTACGTATTTCTCACCGACATTACATTTATGCTCACACACTTATGCTAGTTATCGGTGTTCATACTTTTTCATTGTAATATCCATACTAGTTTATTTCCCTCTTTACGCTTTCTTCTTGTGTGTTTTATAAACATTAAGAAAAACCAAAGAATTAGTTGTAGCTTTTAGTTAGTTTACTTTCCATGCATGTAGTAGTAGTAATTAAAAAGAAAACCCAAAAAGATTTCTCATTCTTCTTTTGCTTGTTGGGAGCTTTCCCGTGTAAATAGTTTTATTTATTTTCTTGTCCTTTGGGGGTTGAGAGGAGAAGACCATAATGAAAATGTTGAGTGGCTCTCATATGCATTATTATTGATCTAACAAAGAGCCCATATTACCTTGTCTTCTCTCTTGAATTGAATGCTTGCAGATTCCAGCTTAGTCCAATGCACGTGCACTATTATTATTATCCACACTATTTGATCGTGCAAGTGAAAGGCAATAATGATGATTATATGATGAACTTATTGAGATGAGAAAAGCTGCTATGAACTCGACCTCTCTTATTTTTGTAAATATGTTAGTTCATCGTTCCTGATTCAGCCTATTATGAATAAACATGTTTGCAATGACAATTAGAGATTATAGTTGCTTATGCCATGCTTAATTAGCTAGGATCTTATAATGGTTTACCTTGCGTGCCAACATGCTATTAAAATGGTTGTGATGTGGTATGATAGGGTGGTATCCTCTTTTGAACGATTCGAGTGGCTTGACTTGGCACATGTTCACGCATGTAGTTGAAACAAAATCAACATAGCCTCTACGATATTTATGTTCATGGTACATTATATCCTACTCATGCTTGCATTCGGTGTTGATTAATTTAATTGCATGTTCATGACTGTTATCGCTCTCTGGATGGTCGCTTCCCAGTCTTTTTCTAGCCTTCACTTGTACTAAGCGGGAATACTGCTTGTGCATCCAACTCCATAAACCCCAAAGTTGTTCCATATGAGTCCACCATACCTACCTATATACGGTATCTACCTGCCGTTCCAAGTAAATTTGTATGTTCCAAACTCTAAACCTTCAAATAAACATCCTGTTTTGTATGCTCGAATAGCTCATGTATCAACTAGGGTTATCTGTATCTTCCATGCTAGGCGGGTTATTCTCAAGAGGAGTGGACTCCGCTCCTCACTCACGAGAAAATGGCTAGTCACCGGGATGCCCAGTCCCATGCTTTACGCAAATCAAATCAAAATAACTGCAAACAAAACTCCCCCGGGACTCTTGTTAGTTGGAGGCACTTGTTGTTTCGAGCAGGCCATGGATTGATGCTTGTTGGTGGAGGGGGAGTATAAAATTTACCATTCTGTTTGGGAACCGCCTATAATGTGTGTAGCATGGAAGATATCGAGATATCTCGATTGTTATGTTGACAATGAAAGTATACTGCACAAAATATTATTCATGTCTATTTCAAAACCAAGCTCTGGCACCTCTACAAATCCCTGCTTCCCTCTGTGAAGGGCCTATCTATTTACTTCTATGTTGAGTCATCATCCTCTTATTAAAAAGCACCAGTTGGAGAGCACCACTGTCATTTGCATCCATTACTGTTAGTTTAGATTTAGTATGACTTGACTGGATCTCTTTTACCATGAATTACAATGTCTAGTCAGCCCTTGATCTTTAAAGGTGCTCTGCATTTATGTTTTGCGGTCTCAGAAAGGGCTGGCGAGATACCATCTTGTCATATCATATCATGATTATTTTCAGAAAGTGTTTTCATCCGAGATTTATTATTATTCCTCGCTAGTTGATTATGCCATTGATATGAGTAAACATGAGACCTAAGTGTTATTGAGAATATGGTTAGTTCATAATCTTTGCTGAAAACTTGAATGCTGGCTTTACATATTTACAACAACAAGAGCAAACAGAGTTTGTAAAAGTTCTTCTTTATCACTTTCAGTTTATCAACTGAATTGCTTGAGGACAAGCAAAGGTTTAAGCTTGGGGGAGTTGATACGTCTCCGTCGTATCTACTTTTCCAAACACTTTTGCCCTTGTTTTGGACTCTAACTTGCATGATTTGAATGGAACTAACCCGGACTAACGTTGTTTTCAGTAGAATTGCCATGGTGTTATTTTTGTGAAGAAATAAGAATTCTCGGAATGACCTGAAAATCAACGGAGAATTATTTTGGAATATATAAAAAATACTAGAAGAAAGATCCACGTCAGGGGGGCACCACCTCTCCATGAGGGTGGGGGCGCGCCCTACCCCCTGGGCGCGCCCCCTGCCTCATCGGCCCCCTGACGCTCCACCGACCTCAAACTTGACTCCATATATTCACTTTCAGGGAGAAAAAATCAGAGAGAAGGATTCATCACGTTTTACGATACGGAACTGCCGCCAAGCCCAAACTCTCTCGGGAGGGCTGATCTGGAGTCCGTTCGAGGCTCTGGGGAGGGGAATCCGTCGCCATCGTCATCATCAACCTTCCTCCATCACCAATTTCATGATGCTCACCGTCGTGCATGAGTAAGTCCATCATAGGCTTGCTGGACGGTGATGGGTTGGATGAGATTTATCATGTAATCGAGTTAGTTTTGTTAGGGTTTGATCCCTAGTATCCACTATGTTCTGAGATTGATGTTGCTATGACTTTGCTATGCTTAATGCTTGTCACTAGGGCCCGAGTGCCATGATTTCAGATCTGAACCTATTATGAGAGTTCTTGATCCTATCTTGCAAGTCTATAGTGATCTACCATGGTTATGATCCATTAACGCCGAAGTGACAATAATCGGGATACTTACCGGTGATGACCGTAGTTTGAGGAGTTCATGTGTTCACCAAGTGTTAATGATTTGGTCCGGTACTCTATTAAAAGGAGGCCTTAATATCCCTTAGTTTCCAATAGGACCCCTCTGCCACGGGAGGGTAGGACAAAATATGACATGCAAGTTCTTTTCCATAAGCATGTACGACTATATTCGGAATACATGCCTACATTACATTGATGAACTGGAGCTAGTTCTGTGTCACCCTAGGTTATGACTGTTACATGATCGATCGCATCCGACATAATTCTCCATCACCGATCCAATGCCTATGAGCTTTTCCTATATTGTTCTTCGCTTATTTAATTTTCCGTTTCTATTGTTACAATCACTACAAAACCCAAAAATATTACTTTTCTACCGTTACCACTACTATCATATTACTTTGCTACTAAATACCTTGCTGCAGATATTAAGTTTCCAGGTGTGGTTGAATTGACAACTCAGCTGCTAATACTTGAGAATATTCTTTGGCTCCCCTTGTGTCGAATCAATAAATTTGGATTGAATACTCTACCCTCGAAAACTATTGTGATCCCCTATACTTGTGGGTTATCATTGTCTCGCCAACTATTTCTTTTGCAACTATTGCTATCGCATAGCGATAAAGTAAAGCAATTATATAGCGCTTGCATCTTATGCAATAAAGAGACAACCATAAGGCTCCAGCCAGTTGCCGATAACTTTAACAAAACATGATCATCTCATACAACAATTTATATAATCACATCTAGACCATATCGCATCACAACATGCCTTGCAAAAACAAGTTAGACGTCCTCTATTTTGTTGTTGCAAGTTTTACGTGGCTATTACGGGCTTAGCAAGAACCGTTCTTACCTACGCATCAAAAACCACAACGCAGTATAGTGATTGCTTTTTGATCTTTAGAAAGAACCCTGTTCATTGAATCCAATTCAACTAAAGTTGGAGAAACTGACAACCGCCAGCCACCTATGTGCAAAGCACGTCGGTAGAACCAGTCTCATGAACGCGGTCATGTAATGTCGGTCCGGGCTGCTTCATCCAACAATACCGCCGAATCAAGAAACAACTAGTGACGGCAAGCAATATGTATATACCCACGCCCACAACTCCTTTGTGTTCTACTCATGCATATAACATCTACGCATAGACCTGGCTCGGATGCCACTGTAGGGGAATGCAGTAATTTCAAAATAATTCCTACGCACACGCAAGATCTATCATGGTGATGCATAGCAACGAGAGGGGAGAGTGTGTCTACGTACCCTTGTAGACCGAAAGCGAAAGCGTTTTATCAACGCGGTTGATGTAGTCGTACACCTTCACGATCCGTCCCGATCAAGTAACGAACATAAGGCACCTCCGCATTCAGCACTCGTTCAGCTCGATGACGTCCTCGCCTTCTTGATCCAGCAAGAGGGCCGAAGTAGTAGATGAGTTCCGGCAGCACGACGGCGTGGTGACGGTGTTGGTAAAGAACAATCTCCGCAGGGCTTCGCCTAAGCACTACAAAAACTATGACGGAGGATAAACTAGAGAGGGCGGGATTGCCGGCACATAGCTTGGTGTTTCTTTATGTGTCTTGGGTGCTAGCCCTACCTCTCTATTTATATGTTGAGCCTTGGGGTCGAAACTTGGAGTAAAAGCCTACACAAAGTCGGTTTCACCCGAAAGGCAAGAGTCCTTCTTGGACTCCAGGACCAGACGCTAGGGATCCCGGCGTCTGGCACCTGGACTCTGCAAAAATTCCTTTTGCTCTTTCTAAAAAACTTGTCGGCTTTCCCCTTTGTCCCAAATAAAGTGTTCTCGTACCCAAACATTTCGGGAAACATCCGGGACCCCTTCCGGTGAATTCCGGAGACCAAACACTATTATCCCATATATCAATCTTTATCTCCGAACCATTCCGGAGTTCCTCGTCATGTCCGTGATCTCATCCGAGACTCCGAACAACATTCGGTCACCAACATACAAAACTCATATAGTACTATATCGTCAATGAACGTTAAGCGTGCGGACCCTACGGGTTCGAGAACTATGTAGACATGACTGAGACACCTCTCTGGTCAATAACCAATAGCAGAACCTGGATGCCCATATTTGCTCCTACATATTCTACGAAGATCTTTATCGGTCGAACCGCATAACAACATACATTGTCCCTTTGTCATCGGTATGTTACTTGCCCAAGATTCGATCGTCGGTATCTCAATACCTAGTTCAATCTCGTTACCGGCAAGTCTCTTTACTCGTTCCAAATGCATCATCCCGCAACTAACTCATTGGTCACATTGCTTGCAAGGCTTTATAGTGATGTGCATTACCGAGAGGGCCCAGAGATACCTCTCTGCCAATCGGAGTGACAAATCCTAATTTTGATCTATGCCAACTAAACAAACACCATCGGAGACACCTGTAAGGCACCTTTATAATCACCCAGTTACGTTGTGATGTTTGGTAGCACATAAAGTGTTCCTCCGGTATTCAGGAGTTGCATAATCTCATAGTCATAGGAACATGTATAAGTCATGAAGAAAGCAATAGCAATAAACTAAACGGTCATTATGCTAAGCTAATGGATGGGTCAAGTCAATCACATCATTCTCTAATGATGTGAACCCGTTCATCAAATGACAACTCTTGTCCATGGCTAGGAAAATTAACCATCTTTGATTAACGAGCTAGTCAAGTAGAGGCATACTAGTGACACTTAGTTTGTCTATGTATTCACACATGTACTAAGTTTCCGGTTAATACAATTCTAGCATGAATAATAAACATTTATCATGATATAAGGAAATAAATAATAACTTTATTATTGCCTCTAGGGCATATTTCCTTCAAAGGCATACTAGGGATACTCTGTTTGTCTATGTATTCACACATGTACTAAGTTTCCAGTTAATACAATTCTAGCATGGACAATAAACATTTATCATGATATAAGGAAATAAAAATAAAAACTTTATTATTGCCTCTAGGGCATATTTCCTTCGGCGCCTATGAGGGCCGGCCGGCATCCCCCTTGCTCCTTTATATACGGGGGCAGGGGCACCCTAGAACAAACAAGTTGATTGTTTTAGCCATGTGCGGTGCCCCCCTCCACAAAATCCCACCTCGGTCATATCGTTGTAGTGCTTAGGCGAAGCCCTGCGTCGGTAACTTCATACCACCGTCATCACACCGTCGTGCTGACGAAACTCTCCCTCGGCCTCAACTAGATCATGAGTACGAGGGACGTCACCGAGCTGAAAGATGATGGTAGCAATTACACGGACTGGGTCCGTAACTTGAGGATTATCCTCATTGCTGCACAGAAGAATTACGTCCTGGAAGCATCGCTAGGTGCTAAACCCGCTGCAGGAGCAACGCCAGATGTTATGAACATCTGGCAGAGCAAAGCTGATGACTACTTGATAGTTTAGTGTGCCATGCTTTACGGCTTAGAACCGGGACTTCAACGATGGAGCATATGAGATATTCTAGGAGTTGAAGTTAATATTTCAAGAAAATGCTCGGATTGAGAGATATGAAGTCTCCAATAAGTTCTACAGCTATAAAATGGAGGAGAATAGTTCTTTCAGTGAACATATACTGAGAATGTCTTGGTACCACAACCACTTGACTCAGCTGGGAGTTAATCTTCGTGATGATAGTGTCATTTACAGAGTTCTTCAATCACTGCCACCAAGCTACAAGAGCTTCGTGATGAACTATAATATGCAAGGGATGGATAAGATGATTCCCGAGCTCTTCGCAATGCTAAAGCCTACAGAGGTAGAAATCAAGAAGGAGCATCAAGTGTTGATGGTCAAAAAGACCACCAGTTTCAAGAAAAGGGTAAAGAGAAGAAGAGGAACTTCAAAAAGAACGGCAAGCAAGTTGCTGCTCAAGTGAAGAAGCCCAAATCTGGACCTAAGCCTGAGACTGAGTGCTTCTACTGCAAAGGGACTGGTCACTGGAAGCGGAACTGCCCCAAGTATTTGGTGGATGAGAAGGATGGCAAAGTGAAAGGTATATTTGATATACATGTTATTGATGTGTACCTTACTAATGCTCGCAGTAGCGCCTGGGTATTTGATACTGGTTATGTTGCTAGTATTTGCAACTCGAAATAGGGGCTACGGATTAAGCGAAGATTGGCTAAGGACGAGGTGACGATGCGCGTGGGAAATGGTTCCAAAGTAGATGTGATCGCCGTCGGCACACTACCTCTACATCTACCTTCGGGATTAGTTTTGGAGCTAAATAATTATTATTTGGTGCCAGCGTTAAGCATGAACATTATATCTGGATATTGTTTGATGCGATACGATTATTCATTTAAATCCGAGAATAATGGTTGTTCTATTTATATGAGTAATATCTTTTATGGTCATGCACCCTTGATGAGTGGTCTATTTTTACTAAATCTTGATAGTAGTGATACACATATTCATAGTATTGAAGCCAAAAGATATAAGTTTAATAATGATAGTGCAACTTATTTGTGGCACTGTCATTTAGGTCATATTGGTGTAAAGCGCATGAAGAAACTCCATGCTGATGGACTTTTGGAATCACTTGATTATGAATCACTTGATGCTTGTGAACCATGCCTCATGGGCAAGATGACTAAAACTCCATTCTCCGAAACAATTGAACGAGCAACAGACTTATTGGAAATAATACATACTGATGTATGCGGTCCAATGAGTGTTGATGCTCGTGGCGGGTATCATTATTTTCTTACCTTCACAGATGATTTAAGCATATATGGATATATCTACTTGATGAAACATAAGTCTGAAACATTTGAAAAGTTCAAAGATTTTCAGAGTGAAGTGGAAAAACATCGTAACAAGAAAATAAATTTTTTACGATCTGATCGTGGAGGAGAATATTTGAGTTACGAGTTTGGTCTTCATTTGAAACAATGTGGAATAGTTTCGCAACTCACGCCACCTGGAACACCACAGTGTAATGGTGTGTCCAAATGTCGTAATCGTACTTTATTAGATATGGTGCGATCTATGATGTCTCTTACTGATTTACCGCTATCGTTTTGGGGCTATGCTTTAGAGACGGCTGCATTCATGTTAAATAGGGCACCATCGAAATCTGTTGAGACGACACCTTATCAACTGTGGTTTGGCAAGAAACCCAACTTGTCGTTTCTTAAAGTTTGGGGTTGCGATGCTTATGTGAAAAGGCTTCAACCTGATAAGCTCGAACCCAAATCGGAGAAATGTGTCTTCATAGGATACCCAAAGAAGACTGTTGGGTACACCTTCTATCATAGATCCGAAGGCAAGATATTCATTGCTAAGAATGGATCCTGTCTAGAGAAGGAGTTTCTCTCGAAAGAAGTGAGTGGGAGGAAAGTAGAACTTGATGAGGTAATTGTACCTGCTCCCTTATTGTAAAGTAGTTCATCACAGAAATCAGTTCCGGTGATTCCTACACCAGTAAGTGAGGAAGCTAATGATGATGATCATGAAACTTCTGATCAAGTTACTATCGAACCTCGTAGGTCAACCAGAGTAAGATCCGCACCAGAGTGGTACAGTAATCCTGTTCTGGAAGTCATGTTACTTGACCATGACGAACCTACGAACTATGAGGAAGCGATGATGAGCCCAGATTCCGCAAAATGGCTTGAGGCCATGAAATCTGAGATGGGATCCATGTATGATAACAAAGTGTGCACTTTGGTTGACTTGCCCGATGATCGGCAAGCCATAGAGAATATATGGATCTTCAAGAAGAAGACTGACGCTGATAGTAATGTTACTGTCTACAAAGCTCGACTTGTTGTAAAGGTTTTCGACAAGTTCAACGAGTTGACTACGATGAGACCTTCTCACCTGTAGCGATGCTTAAGTCCGTCCAAATCATGTTAGCAATTGCCGCATTTTATGATTATGAAATTTGGCAAATGGATGTCAAAACTGCATTCCTTAATGGATATCTTAAAGAAGAGTTGTATATGATGCAACGAGAAGGTTTTGTCGATCCAAAAGGTGCTAACAAAGTGTGTAAGCTCTAGCGATCCATTTATGGACTGGTGCAAGCATCTCGGAGTTGGAATATATGCTTTGATAGTGTGATCAAAGCATATGGTTTTATACAGACTTTTGTAGAATCTTGTATTTACAAGAAAGTGAGTGGGAGCTCTATAGCATTTCTGATATTATATGTGGATGACATATTGTTTATCGGAAATGATACTGAATTTCTGAATAGCATAAAAGGATACTTGAATAAGAATTTTTCAATGAAAGACCTCGGTGAAGTTGCTTATATATTTCCTTATATCATGATAAATGTTTATTATTCATGCTAGAATTGTATTAACCGGAAACTTAGTACATGTGTGAATACATAGACAAACAGTGTCACTAGTATGCCTCTACTTGACTAGCTTGTTAATCAAAGATGGGTAAGTTTGCTAGCCATGGACAGGAGTTGTCATTTGATGAATGGGATCACATCATTAGAGAATGATGTGATTGACTTGACCCATCCGTTAGCTTAGCACTATGATCGTTTAGTTTGTTGCTATTACTTTCTTTATAACTTATACATGTTCCTATGACTATGAGATTATGCAACTCTCGAATACCGGAGGAACACTTAGTGTGCTATCAAACGTCACAACATAACTGGGTGATTATAAAGATGCTCTACAGGTGTTTCCGATGGTGTTTGTTGAGTTGGCATAGATCAAGATTAGGATTTGTCACTCTGATTGTCGGAGAGGTATCTCTGGGCCCTCTCAGTAATGCACATCATTATAAGCCTTGCAAGTAGTGTGACTAATGAGTTAGTTACGAGATGATGCATTACAGAACGAGTAAAGAGACTTTCCAGTAACGAGATTGAACTAGGTATGATGATACCGATGATCGAATCTCGGGCAAGTAACATACCGATGACAAAGGGAACAATGTATGTTGTTATGCGGTTTGACCGATAAAGATCTTTTGTAGAATATGTAGGAACCAATATTAGCATCCAGGTTCCGCTATTGGTTATTTACCGAAGATGAGTCTCGATCATCTCTACATAGTTCTCGAACCCGTAGGGTCCGCACGCTTAACGTTCGATGACGATCGGTATTATGAGTTTTTGTGTTTTGATGTACTGAAGGTAGGAGTCCCGGATGTGATCACGTACATAACGGGGAGTCTTGAAATGGTCGATACATAAAGATTGATATATTGGATGACTATATTCGGACACCGGATGAGTTCCGGGGGTCACCGGATATATATCGGAGTGCCGGAAGGGTTATCGGAACCACCGGAGAAGTAATGGGCCTTATTGGGCCTGGGGGGGAGAGAGAGGGGCTGCCAAGCGCTGGCCGCCCCCCCCCCCCCATGGGCCTAGTACGAATTGGACTAGGGGGAGGGGCGGCGCCCCCTCCTTCCTTCTCTTCCCCCCTCGTTCCTTCTTCTCCTAATAGGACTAGGAAAAGGGGGAGTCCTACTCCTACTAGGAGGAGGATTCCTCCCCCTTGGCGCACCTATGAGGGCCGGCTGGCCTCCCCCTTGCTCCTTTATATACGGGGGCAGGGGGCACCCTAGAACAAATAAGTTGATTGTGTTAGCCGTGTGTGGTCCCCCCTCCATAGAATTCCACCTCGGTCATATCGTTGTAGTGCTTAGGCGAAGCCCTACGTCGGTAACTTCATCATCACTGTCATCATGTCGTCGTGCTGACGAAAATCTCCCTCAGCCTCAACTAGATCAAGAGTACGAGGGACGTCACCGAGCTGAACGTGTGCAGATCGCGGAGGTGCCGTGCGTCCGGTGCTTGATCGGTTGGATCACGAAGACGTTCGACTACATCAACCGCGTTCATAACGCTTCCGGTTTCGGTCTACGAGGGTACGTAGACATACTCTCCCCTCTCGTTGTTATGCATCTCCTAGATAGATCTTGCGTGATTGTAGGAAATTTTTTGAAATACTGCGTTCCCAACAGTTTGGATGATATTTGGATGACTAACCATGTAGAGCAAACTTGCACTAGAAGAAGGGGTGTTTAATTGTCTGCTTCCTTGTGTTGTGGTAGGCGAGGTTGTCCTTTGTTAGACCAACGCCTTGGCAGAGATACCACATGAAAATCTTGACTCTTAGTGGTATCTTTGACTTCTATATTTTTGTTATTGTCCACTGGATCTTCAAGTGCATAAGCGTCCAATACATAGTGTGTCGTGGTGTGCTCACAGCAGATACCATGGGTAGGCTTCGAACGTGGTTGGGGTCGAAGGACGTAGGAGGGCTCCGGAGGCGAGATCGGGGACAAGCAAAGGGGGACTCGCGATGTACCCAGGTTCGGGGCTCTCTGGTGAAAGTAAAATGCCTAGTCCTGCCGGATCTACTATATGGATCACACAGGGTGGTTCCAATATGTTCTTGGAGCTGTTTGATGGAGGAGGAGGAAGGAGCTAGCTCTCCATTCTTGCCTATCCTTAGTGTGTGTGTGTGTGTGTGGAGAGAGAAGGAACATGACCTCTTGAATGGAGGGCTCCTAGGGGGCCTATAAGCCGGGCCCCCAAGGTTACAATGGGAATGATACACGGACGCGAGGCCCTGATGTCATCGTCCGTGGCCGGCCATGGGACCCGTCGGCAACCGGGTCCGTGGGGCACGGGTCCTGCAGGAGGGCGTGACACTATAGGGCGTCGCACCTGAAAGGATCGATATGGTTGACTAGAGGGGGGGTGAATAGGCAACTAACAATTTTTAGCTTTTCTTTAACAAGTTAAACTTTGCATCAAAAAGGTTGTCTAGAAATGCAACTAGGTGAGCAACCTAAATGATGCAACGAGGAAAGGTACACAAGCAAGCAAGAGATATGAAACAAGTAAGCTTGCTTAAATAAAGGCACGAGATAACCAAGAGTGGAGACGGTGGAGACGAGGATGTGTTGCCGAAGTTCCTTCCCTTTGAGAGGAAGTACGTCTCCGTTGGAGCGGCGTGGAGGCACAATGCTCCCCAAGAAGCCACTAGGGCCACCGTATTCTCCTCACGCCCTCACACAATGCGAGATGCCGTGATTCCACTATTGGTGACCTTGAAGGCGGCTACCAAACCTTTACAAACAAGGTTGGGGCTCTCTCCACAACTTAATTGGAGGCTCCCAACAAAACCACGAAGCTTCACCATAATGGAATATGGCTCCGAGGTGACCTCAACCGTCTAGGGTGCTCAAACACTCAAGAGTAACAAAATCCACACAAGAAGGTATGGGGGAACCAAAAATCCTTTGGTGGAAGTGTAGATCTAGGTCTCCTCCTTCAATCCCTAGCAAATCAACGAGTTTGAGTGGCTAGAGAGAGAGATCGGGCAAGAAAGCTTGAAGGGCATCAATGGTGGAGTGAGAGAGGTCAAAGGTGGGAGTGGTAGGTGGGAGAAGCTCCCTTATATAGTCACCCTCAAGATCCAACCGTTACTGCGTTTTTGCACTGCAGCAGTACAACCGGGACTCACGGTGTAACAGCAGAACCCTACCAAGCGGTACAACCGGACAGGCGGGCGGTAGTACCGGCTAAGAAAGATAACCGGACTAACCGCCTGGCTACCGCACAACCACCGCATCAAACCAGGAGCTTGACCGGTACTTGGGCGGTGCCTGGCCGGAACAACCGCATGGCCTTGAGCTCTTGGGCGGCTAAGTTCTGAGCGGAAGAACCGCTCGGACCACCGGTGGTACCGGTCATCATGGAACGACCGGACCAACCGGGCCACTACCGCCCAAGAACAGCATCAAACCAGAGGCGAGAGCGGTACTTGAGCGGTACATGGACGGAACCACCGCCCTAGCTGTTGCAGAGCATGGTGGCGGTACCACCGCCCGGAGGCAGCGGTACAACCGCTCGAGCAAAAACTGGTGAGCGACAAGACCCAGCGGTACAACCGCTCCAGAGAGCGGTACAACCGCTGGGCAGAAACAGTGAGCAGAAAAGAAAAAGAGGGGAAGAGGCAAGGAAACTCTCTCTCACACACACACCTAAGGAAGGCAAAGAGAGGGTGAGAAAAGTGTACGTGAACTGATTCCCCCAGAGCTTCCTAATGAGGATTCCCTCTTGATAGTACGGGTACTCTACGACCAAAGAAAATAAAACCGTAGAGGACACGTCTTCGATCTTTTCCTTCGAGAGGTAATAGCAATCCGATGTAAATCTAAGCATCGAGAACCTGAAACATATAGCACACGTTTAGACCACAAAGGGTTGTCATCATCATCCAAAACATAAAGTAGGGAAATGCCCTTTCAGCACCATGTGTCATGAGGCAGACGGTGTCGTGGGCCTACAGTAGCGGGCCACGCGGACGCTGGTCGCCAGGGGCTGCCACACTATAGCCACGCTCTCCCGTCGTGGAGGGTTGTCTTGTCGCACGGTTAGAGGGGACGGCCATTGACCCGCCGCCAGCCGGCTGGCCAGGTTGCTGCGTCCAGTCGGCCGCATCGGGGTGCCGGACGGAGAGCCAGCCGGGCTGAGGGGCGCCAACCGACCCGATGTTTTGAAAAGGTGCTTAGACTTGATTCGGGCCCCGTGGCCTACCAGGGAGGGGGTCGTTCCCCCGACATAGGGGGACCCACTCTTAGGAAGATTATAGCGAAACTCGTCTCTGCCTTGTGTCCAGTGAACCAAATCCAAGAGGTCAAGGAGATGTTGCCATAACACAAGATAGGGACCAAGCAAAACTCACCTAAAAGGATAATACAACAATCTAGTGACATTTTGTTTAAAGGTGCATTTGTCCGTGGCATAAGCATTGTATGAATACATAGCGTTGATGTGATAGAATTTTTTTCATGTGAATGGTAAAAAAAATTCTATGTTAATGTGACATTTTCAAAGCTTTGTGGAAGCAATTTGTTGGTGTATCAACTATCAAGAAACAAATATGTCTTCAGAAAAAATCTGCCTCATTCAGGAGATGTACAGAAGCACATCAAGAAGCAAGCATGAAGGACGGCGCCGCCCCTAGCAGGCGTCTCGGGGGGTGTTTCCCCTCCCGCCGGCGTAACCTCCCTCTCTCTCCATCTCTCCTCGCCGCCGCACGAGGCTGGCGCCGGGCCATGCCTGGGGCGCGGTCTGGGACTGCGGCGGCGGGGCCGGCTCCGCTCCGATCTGCATCAGAGGGTCTCGGATCCGGGCGGCGGCCCCTGGCGAGGCTCCCTGTCTCCTGCGGCGGGCAGTGGGGTTGGCGTGGTGCCGGCGATCTGGTCGGGTGGCCGACGGATCTCCGGTGGCCTGGGGCCTCGCGTGGCTGCCTTGGCGGCTGGCGGCGCCATATCTGGCTGCTGGCCTTCTTCCTTGCTCGGTGCGCTTCTCCTGCGAGGGTCCCTGGGTGTGCTGTGTGGCCTACCTATGGGATGCGGGCGATGTTGGTGGTCGGGATCCAGATCGGGGGAAACCCGGGTCGGCTCCGGCCGGCCGCGACGACGATGACGCCCGCGGGCGCCGATTTCTTCATGGAGACGTCTGTTAAGGTCTGCCCTTCCACTCCCCACCACCTAGCTTCTCGGGTGAAAACCTAACTCCGGTGGGCGGCGGCGGCGTCTTTGGCGCCGCGACCTTCTTGAAGGCGCCGCCTTGAGGGCTGGGTGGTGGCGGGCGCTGTTTGGGGTCGGTGACAGTTGCCGACGGCGTGCCCTTCTTCGCCCAAGCCTCCGCTTTTCCTCCGACGCGTTCTGGTTCTCCTGGGGGCGTCGTTTTGGAGTAAGTGTTGGCTGGGAGGATGGTGGAGCGGTGCTCCATCTCACACATTGATGGCGGCGGATGTCGGCGGCATGGCGCTGTGGAGGCTCGACGTCCGATGCACGGAGATGGACTCGCGCAGGAGGAGGTTGCTGTTTGGCGTCATGGTGGCGTCAATGGCGGAGTGGCCAGACAAGGTAGAAGCCTCAATTTGATCTGAAGACGGACCTGTGGAAGATGGCGGTGACGACACACGAGTGCGTCTGACCGGATTATGCCCCAGACCCGGTATGTGGCTCGGCTGGGGCTTCCGAATGTGTTTCGGCTTGCGGCTTTTGATGTTAGGCTTATGTGACTGGTCTGGGTAGTGGCCCGGCTAGCACTCCTTCATCATATTGGATAGGAGTAATGGCATATGTTGTCAAGATGGTGGATTCAGGCACATTGGTGTAATACTTTGTAAGGTCCTCGAGAATAATCAATAAAGTGACGTATGCATCTTCCAGATGCAGAGGCCGGGAGTCATCCTCCTTTTCTAAAAAAAAGAAGCATGAAGGACTGAAACAGATTTACTCATTACAAATAATAATTTGCAATTGAATTTGGTGCACAGGCATTAAGTCCAACAATGGTTTGTAGGCACGGGGATCATAGTACAGCAAAGGTGTGAGTCATCACAAATTGTTTACGCGTCTCCCGGCTCAGGTGTCAGCCGTCATGGCCAAGAGGACAACGTAGCGCCCTGCGAGTGATATGCGGTGGTTGTCACGACGGCCAGCCATACTCAAACCTTAAGGCAGAGAGTTCATGCCAGCATGGTGGTGGTGTTCCGCACATGACAAGTGTGTTGTGGTCGGGTGCCCATCTCGACATGGGGGCAGCGCCGTGAACGTGCCTACTTGAGCTCTATGGGGAGCTTTTTCTTGCCGAGAATGACATTCCTCATTGTTCAAGAATCCTCCTCCTCTCCTACTAGTTCTTTCACTTTTCTAGATTTATTTTAGGCTTTCCTACGATATTTCTTAAATAGGAGATGGCATTCTCGTCGACTATGGGACGCTTATGGTGACTTTGTCGATTTCAAAATTTCTTGGCTCGGTCCCTTAAAAAATGATGAGTGTGTGCATGTGTTCATAGGGTTGACATACATGTGTATATGTGAGTGTATGAGTTTGTACTGCATTTGAGAAAAGACATTCAAAAGATGGTTTGGAATGGTAATTTTATTCATGATTTTTTTAGATATCTCAATCTATATTTCGAGAAGTATTATGTACAAGCTAAAATTCAGATCCTTTACCGGCCCGTGCTGCACACTACTAGTCAGAAAAGGGTACGAAGAGGTTTTTGCACCCGAGCTCAAATGAGCTCGGGTGAACAATAAATTCAAAAATGTTTAAAAAACTGACTTTTTTTTATGGCAAACTTTTACAAATGATCTAAGATCTTGCAAATCATATCGCTCTGTCGGGCGCTCTACCGGGCCTCCCCTTTATTGTAGCTCGGTTTTGGGGGTTTTACTGTTTTGTGTGGTTTCCTTCAGTTTTTCTAAGGGTTTTGTTTCCTACGTTTTTTCTTTGGTGGTTTCCATCATTTTTCTTCCGATTTCTTCCTTTTTATCTTTTATTTTCATTTTTGTTTCCTTTTTTCCTCAGTTTCTTTCTTGTTTTTTTACTTTTTTTTTCTTGTTTTCAACACATGTGTATTTTTTTATATGCATGGTACATTTTTTATACATGTCTAACTTTTTTCAAACGTATGTTTTGATGGCTACCTTTTTTCATACATGTTATATATTTTCCGTATGCATGTAAAATAAATACATGATTAACATTTTTAATACACATGTTTGAATAATTTTCTGAATACGTGTTAAACATTTTCAGATACACGTTGGAACATTCTTTGAATGATAGAAACTATATTTTGAACTATGCTTTTTTTACATTGCACAAATATTTTTCTTAAATGTCGTGAACACATTTTTGAAACTCGTGAACATTTCTAGAAATATAATGTAGAACGTACGAAACTTTTTCTGATTACACAAGCATTTTTAAAATTGTATAAACATTATTTATAAATGTTGCGTACATGTTTTTCGAACGCATGGCATTTTTTAAATGTCACAAGACATTTTTCAAACACATGGTTAACATTTCTCATACACATGATTAACATTTTCTACTTTTTTCATTCCCTTTATACCACTGGAACATTTTTTATACACGTTTATTTTTTTTACATGCATGATTGACATTTTAAAAAAAATTAAGGAAGTGCATAAATATACGCATTTATTTTTTGCGGGGAAGCACTACTCCATTCCACCTATGCTAAGAACATCTACAGACAACTGGATTATATTCGAGGGGAATCTTTCACAACTCTGCATTTCGCTTTTTCTCAAAAAAGAAAAGAACAAAGAAAAAAAAACTCGGCTCTGCGCTAACGACCGCTCATCAGCAATCAGTGTGTGGTAGCTCGGCAGCCTTGTAATCCATGGTCCCTGTCTCTGTTTGTACTCCAAAGTCCAAACTTTTGAGCTCCAGCCTACTACTGATTGCCTACCAAGGTCAGCCCCCTAAACAGTTCAGTCCAGAAGGTGATCATCTTTCGTGAGCGGTCGGGTCAGGCCCAGACCGCGAGCAGCGACATGAGGCCGGCCCCGAGCAGCAGCGAGACGTTGAGCGCGAGCTGCAGCCGCGCCCTGCTCTGCACCCTGGGCTTGCTGAAGTCCTCGGCCAGGATGTCCACCAGCGCCATGTACACCAGGATCCCCGCCGCGGCCGCCTCCAGCAGCCCCTGCACCACCAGCGCCGTCGGGCTGCTCTCGTCGTACACCGAGGATATCGCGATGCCCACCCCGATCCCCGCCGGCGTCGTCAGCGAGAAGAGCAGCCCCATCGCCACCACCGACTTGAGCCGGAACTTGGCCTGCCGTGAAACAGAGAAGTGCACGGTTACTTTCAGTGGTAAATTTTCAGGCACGTGGAGAAAGAAACTGTGGTGTGCTCTGCTCTGCTCACCTGGACGATGCAGCCTCCGAGGCCGATGCCCTCGAAGAGCTGGTGGAACGTCAACGCCGGCACCAGCGGCCGCACCGTGCTCGGGAAGTCGGAGGCGCCCAGCGACATCCCGATGATCAGCGAGTGGACAACCACGCCCAGCTCCAGCACCTTCGCAACCACGGACCACAAGCCAATCAGACACGATGCGACACCCGACTCGATTGCAACGCTCTGTTTTGTTTCTATCTACGTATTTGATATTTGATGATTGAAGGGACCGTGCTGACCTGCGAGATGACGCGGTGGCGCACGAGCTCGTCGCCGTCGGCCGGGGCGGCCAGCATCGACATGCCGTGCGCGTGCCCGTGGTGCCCGTCGGGGGCGGATTCCGGGTCGTCGTGCGCCGGCTCGTCGGTGACGGCGGCGGCCCGCTTGGCGTTCGTCCGGTGGAAGTACCCCGTGGCGACGGTGTCCACGATGAGCGTGGCGACCGCGGCGAGCATGGCGACCAGCCCGGCGAACGGGAAGCGCTTCCACGGCCCGCCCACCAGGCACGGTGACCGCAGCGCCTCGAAGGCGGCGGGCAGGATGTGCACCATCCCGGTGGCGAGGATGACGCCGCCCGCAAAGGCCTTGACGGCGAGGAAGAGGTCCGTCTCCGGCCGGAGCGCGGGGAACCGGCGCCCCAGGGACGGCAGGCCCGCCCCGACCGCGCTCCCCGCGAGGATGCAGAAGATGGCGATGATCTTGAGCCGCAGCGCCTGCGCCTTGTCGCGCCCGGCCGACTCGGCCTCGCAGCCGTCGTCGCCGCCGCCTCCAGGCACGGCGAGCGCGGGCGCGACCAGGACGGCCACGAGGCAGAGCACGGCGAGCGCGCGCGAGCCCATCGGCTACGCGGAGCTACGAAAGATCAAAGATGGCGCGGCGGCGGTGTGCGAGTGCGACTGGAACTGCGGCAGAGGTTGGCTGGCGCACGCGTTTTTTGTTGGGAGGGTTCTTGTAGGGGTAGGAGGGCCGCCATTTGAGCCTGGGTGGAGCTTGAGCGGCGGCTCCCAGATGAGATGGGTGTGCTCACTATGCCGAGCGCGCCTCGATGCACGCGAAGGGCATTCATCGTTCGGTTTGGACGTTTGTTTGCTAGTACCTCGCGCGGCCAAATTGATGCCTCCATTTGGCCCAATATAACTACCACCACTGCTTTATTTAGTGTTTTTACAGCTACTTATGGCCTTGTTAATGCGTGTTGTTTTCGACGGGACAAGGACTAACCATTGCCATAAACATGAGTTAGGCCCTGTTTGGTTCATTAGTCTTAGAATTTTTTTAGTCCCTAAAAAGTCTCTTCCTGTTTGATTTATGAACTTAACATGGATTAAAAAATCATATTACAACTATAAGTCCCTCCTTAAGAGTTTTATTTCATAAATCAGACAGCTCACATACATAAAATTTACAGCTACTTATGAGCATCTTGGTGTGTTGTTTTCAACGGGACAACGACTAACCATAACCATGGTTAATCAGACAGCTCACATGCTCTAGGTTCATATCTCCTTTTTTTTTGATAAAATTTACAGCTACTTATGAGCATCTTGATGTGTTGTTTTTAACGGGACAACGACTAACCATAACCATCTAGAGTTAATCAGACAGCTCACACACACTCTGGGTTCAACCGGTGTGTAGCGTGGTTAATTAAACGGCTAAGCAGTAGGCGCACGGGCCAAAAGAAATATAAACCAAGCTACAGTAATTAACACTACTATAACAGCTACAGCAAAGAGTCGGTTTCGGCGGTGGTCGCGTGCAGGGTGAGGAAAAAGTTGGCATGTTGTTATAGTGTCGACACCCTGGAGAAAACAAGACAGGGTCTTCTTCTCTTCTGGTCGCGGAGAAGGGGGGTGAGGGCACCGCTGGCCCCGACGTTTTCGGTAACGTGTAGCCACATGAAGGGCCCATGACATCATCTGCCGATTTTCTCAGATGTTCGTCTCTTTTAGCAGTCAATCTTTTCATTTTCATTTGTCGATTCGTGACCCTGACTGCGCCCGCGCACGCGCACGTGAGACGGCTTCGTTGTGTACAACTTTTGATCGTTGCCATGGTGTATACTGAATGAACGGATAAGGGCATATCTAACGCTGATCCGCAAATTTTCTTCGGCATCTGTCTGTGGACATGGATGTTGGAGCCAGCCATCGGACGCTACGCGCGTAACTTTCGAACATAGTTTAACTAAACCAGACGAAATTCAAGCAAACAATGTGGATTTCACTACAATTCAAATATATTTTACATAAGACAGATGGTATTTCGATCGTTTAACTAAAAAAACTAAACCCTATACCGGACGACCACCTTATACACGTGGACGCCCTGTCCTGCTGCACCACGGTCGCCATCCGTGTCGTCCCCGTCGTTGTTGTCCCTCCGGCGGTGGAAGGGCGCCGAAGGGCCGCAATAGCCTTGTCCGACGGATGGCTGCATCTCGCGGAGGAGCCGCTTCGCCTCCTGTTGCGTGGTGCGGAGGGTTGCCTTGGCCACTGCCGACGGTGCCGGCGAAGCCAGCGGAGCCCTGGCGGCGACGCCTGAGAAGTCGCGTTAGTCAGCGTCGCCCTCCCGTCTGGTCAAATCACAGGCATCAATGTCGACCGCTGCATGCTCTGGGGTGACATGAATGTGACGTGATAAGCGGCACAGGCGTTCGATGGAAAACGCGGCAGAGGCGGGGGGGGCGGGGGGGGAGGATTTTTGAGTGGGCAAGGGTAGTCACAAGCGGACGTGATAGCGGTCGGAACGCCCGGACCCCCCACCCCCTTGTCTCCGGTTTTGCGGAAAGAAGTGCGTGCGGACGGCCCAGCAGACCGATACATGACCGTGTTGGACGGCAGAACACGTCTAAATCATGCGGAAGAAGGGAAGACCAGACCCCCATGTAGTTTGATAGTTTGATCTACTATACATGTATACATTTTTACTAGCAAGCAACCAAAAAAACCTCACTATGCCCCCCCACAAGATGACTGAACCAAGAACAAGAACAAGAGAAATTCTTCAAAACGATTTTTTTTCAGGTGAGGACGATATCTCAGGCCCATATGGCAAGCATGGACATGAGAGCCGTCCCAAGCAGCAAGGAGAGGTTTACGATGACCTGCAGCCTTCCGTTGCCCTGCACCCTAGGGTTCATGAAGTCTTCCGCGAGGAGGTCGACGAGGGCCATGTAGTTGAGGATTCCGGCGGCGGCGGCGCTGAGCATCCCTTGGATGATCAGGGTGTTGGGGCTGTTCTCGTCGTAGACGGAGGATATCCCGATGCCGATCACGACGCCGACCGGCGTGGTGAGTGAGAAGAAGAGCGCCATCAGCAGCACGGACTTCAGGCGGAATTTGGCCTGTCAGAAGTTTCATTCATTTACCGACGGTCAGCCTGCATTATCTACCTCAGTTTACGGACCTGCTATGTACGTACCTGAACGATGCATCCTCCGAGCCCTATCCCCTCGAAGAACTGATGGAAAGTTAGCGCGACCACGAGTGGTCTGATCGTGCTGGTGCTCTGGGAGGCGCCGAGAGACATGCCGATGATCACCGAGTGCACTATGATCCCCAGCTCCAGCACCTTCAGATCAAGCACGCGTACATGCATGTACAAACAGTAAGCGTCGATCGATGCAACAGCTTAGTCACTGCGGTAGTATGAAATGGAATGGATGCATGGATCGGCACCTGCGAGATGACACGCTGGCGGATGAGCTGCGCGCCGCCGTCGTCGGACGCCGCCGCCGATGACGCGACGACGGCCGACACGCCGTGGGAGTGACCAACGTGCGCGTGATGGGCCGGCGTGGCCTCCACGTCGTCGGCCCCGACGACGGCCGCGGCCTTCTTGGCGTGCGCGGCGCGCTGGAAGTAGCCCGTGGCGATGGTGTCGACGACGAGCGTGGCGATGGCCGCGAGCATGGCGACGAGGCCGGCGAACGGGAACTTCTGCCACGGCCCGTCGACGAGGCAGGGCGAGCCGAGCCGCTCGAAGGCCTCCGGGAGGATGTGCACGAAGGAGGTGGCGAGGATGACCCCCGCCGCGAAGGCCTTGACGCCGAAGAAGAGGTCCCTGTCCGGGCTCAGCGCCGGGAACCTCCGGCCCAGCGACGGGATGGCGCAGCCCGCCGCGCTGGCCACGAGGATGCAGAAGACGGCGATGATCCTGAGCCTCAGCGAGCCCGCCTTGTCCTGCTCCTCCTCCTCGCCGCCGGCCTCGCACTCGCACTCGGCGCGGGCGAGCAGAGGGAGGGAGGAGACGGCGACGAGGAAGAGCAGGCACAGGGCGGCGAGCTTGAGACCGGCTGCTGCCATCGTCTAGCCGTCGGGGGCGAAACAAGAACAACGGTGATGAGCAGCAGGAGAGACGACGCACGCACGCATATATACCAGTACAGTGTTGCAAGCCAGTGTACCTAGTAAAATGAGATATTATATCGGTGTGAACATATCCGATTCGCGCAGAGACTTTCTCAAGAAGCGGATATTATGAACAGCAAGCCGATATTCCCAATGTCAACAGGGGGAAACTTTAGAGTTGCCATTCACGTCATGCAACTTTTCATCTATATATCTATCTATCTAGCAGTATATACGCATGTGGTGCATGAGAGGTTGCAGCGCGCCACTTTTGGGTAATATTATGTGCGCACCACCTTACCCTTTTGTTATGGATGCTATGCACTTTCGATCTCTGGTCGATCTCTCGCCATTTCTGCGTCCAAGATGCCCGCAGTTGGCCGCCATGCATGCAGAGTTGCAGATGCAGCACCAGCACCAGCTCTCTTCCGCCGCTTCACACTTTCCTACTGAGGCATGATTGGATGGCTTTGGAGCCACTGACGGTTGGACAAATGGCTTCCCTAGAGTTAATAATGCTCAACTTGAGCATCTTTCAAAGTTCCAATGTCAACTTGGGCATCTGGTCAAGGCCGCAGCCTGTGCCGGTGCAGTAATACTCTTTCTCCTGAGATGTGATCTGTGCAGAAAACAAAAGATTGTTGAGATGCAGTGAGGGTGTCGACACCGTGAGGGCACGGCATGACATGGTTGACTGTGTTTCGCAAGCTATTGATCTACCAGGTAGCATAGTCTATTCACGCCTCGGATTTCTCGGGCTCACTCCACACTACATTGGAGATCCAACTAGATCGGCTGCAACTTTCCCGCCGGTGCCGTCACATCTCACATAGGGCAAGAGTGCCGTCATTTGTGTATGCAGATATGATTAACAAGCATATAAAACTAGCGGAAGGATAATCTGGTCATAGGATTGTAACCTATCTAGGATAAGTAAAAACAAATTCTCGTGGTGCCTTTGTTCGACCAAGTAACTGGAAACTTGGTAGCACGTCTGGTACTAAATTAACAACAATTAATATGGATAGGAGAGAGTAGTAGATTATATCCCCGGACGCATATTTGTAACAAACTAGCACGTTGGATATGTTTCAAAAGTGTCACGGCCTTATTTATGCATAAATCCTGAATGCACCATATTATATGGACATGAAGTTTCTTATCTCGAGCTCATATGAACTTGGGTTAACAGTAAAAATGGAAATAGTTGAAAAAACAAAAAAAAACAAAAAAAATTGTGACTAACATTGGCAAATGTTGTGAGTGATTGGAAAGTTTCATCTTGAAAGGACATTTGTAGAAGCCGTGGCAAAACAAAATTGATACTCTAAAAATGTTATTTCCAAAAGCATTTTAGAGTGATGATTCTGTATTTTTTGCCTTAACTTTCACAAATGTCATTTCATGATGAAATTTACAAGCACCCAAAACATTTATAATTGTTTGCAACAGAAAAATCAGAATTGTTTGAATTTATTTATTTTTTCTGAATTTAACTGTTCATCACAAGCTCATTTGAGTTCGGGGCCAAAAGAGTACTTTCGCACATTATATCAGGTATAGAATTCCACATATTTGAACTACACTAGATAATTGCACGTGGATTGCAACGTGAGCATAAGCATTATTAGACTGACCCGTGATCGTAGGCTAAAATTATAGAAAGTTTTTACATACAATCATCATGATTTACCCATTGTCTTATTATTAAACAATTATTTGGTATTCCATCTAATCCTTTATATAAGATGTATTTGTTTTCTGATAAAATTTTATAGAGTAAGGTCCAATTTTTTAATTCCTCGTAATTCCTTTTTAGCCCTAAAATATAAAAGTATATCTCCCCCGATTGCATGTATATCTCCTTATAGCAAAAGAAGGAAAGTATCTCTTTCCCGATTGCCTGTATATCTTCCTTCACCTGTCACTAACCAACAAATTAGCCAAGGCTAATTTCATCCTAAATTCTCTAAAATAATGTTCCTTAGTTATCGTGCCAAAAAATACACCTTACATAAAGGAATGGAGGGAGTAAGAATATATTCACTTATCCAAGAAAAAATTATTGTATTTTGGTAAGTTAATAAGACGTGGGAGAATCGACGGAATTTTTTTAAAATATTATTTTATTTTTACGAAATTGCAAAACAATATACTCATTTTAAGATATTTCAGTTATATACCCTGTCGGCCTTGTCCAGGCCGAAGAGTGACACTTCGGCTGAGCCGTGGCCGAAGACGGAAGAGGTCTCTTCGTTTCTACCCTGGCCGAAGAGCTATTCTTCGTAGTTCACCAGGCCGAAGAGAGTCCTTCATTCGGCCGATAGAATCTCAGCGACTCGCGCAACTCTTGATTATCTCAGCCATTCTGTCATCTCGTGGCTTGCGGTCTCGAAAAGAAAAAAACAGCTCGTGGCTATCCATGTTTACATGCCGGCCGGTGTGTGAGTATCAAGTATGTACGTGTATGGGTATTTGAATACGTGCCCATTTGAGTGAAAAGCTTACCATCTAAGTGAAAGCTTGTCGTTTGAGTAAAAGATCGCCATCCGAGTGAAAATATTGACATCCAAATGAAATATTGTCATCCGTGTGAAAAGTTGCCATCCAAATGAAGAAATCTAGTCGGACAATCCGAGTGAAAGATCATAACATCCGAGTGGAGTAATTCAAATCCAAGTACTATCGGCCAATCCGACAAGTTTAAGATGGACCCAAAAGGTTATCTAGTTTTCTTCGGATGGAAAAATGTTCAACATGAAAATTGTGCGTATCGTTGAAACGGTCAACTTTGGTTTTGGGGTCATCATCATTTGAGATAGTATGCGGCCTGCAACGTCACTGAAAGTTTCGGACAGTCCAGTCAGTTACATAACCAATTCCGATTGGAGGTTAAAGATGGCTTCGTAGAATATTCAAGATGTCCTTATTTGAAAAAGTGATCAACATGAGAGTTGTTCGTCTCATCGAGACGCATAAATTTGATGTTTGGGCGGTCTTGATCGGGGTCATATGCAAATTCGACGGCCTGCGCGAGGAGCAAGACAAAAGTTTGGGCCTTTTTTTGCGGCATGCTCTCTGATTTACGGATTCGCAGGGGGCCGAGGGCTAACCTTGGTTGACTGACAATGACAAAGGCTTGCAAAACAAAGTAGCGCCTTTGAAATGGAATCTTAATTAACTATCAGTGGTGCGAAGCAGCTTAGCCCTGGGGAGCTAAAGGTTATACCTTTGTAAGCGAACTGTGGTTCTTCTATGTAGGGTATTCCTCCTTTACTCTCTTAATTAATGTCGAGCGAGGCCTTACTGCTCCTTATCTCATTTCTTTGGAAAGGCAAACCTAGTTCAGTTGGTACATTTCTTTTTCACTCTCGCCCCGGCGAAAGCACACAATGCAGATTCATGCATGGGTCTGAATCTAAATTGAACTAGAACTAAAACTTTAAGACGTGAATTAATGTAACTAGTGGTTGGGGCCACCATTGCGGGCCTTTTGAGAAAAAGTTATGCATGTATTTCTTCCTCTTAAAGAAAAAATCTTGACTTCATCTCAAAATAAATAAAAACTTTCTCACAACATGCATGTGAACATCACATCCATCTCAAAAAGAAAAAGAAAAAGCCTAAAAAACATTATTAAAATGAAAAAGAAACAAAAGTCTTACTTCCATCTTTCAAAAATAATCTCCAAACAAAACTTTTCGCAAAAGAAAAAAAAGGTCTTAGTTTCATCTTAGAAAAAAATCAAAAAAAATTCTCAGCTTCATCTTCCAAAAAATATAAAAAAGTTTCTTGCCATGTGGCCATGTTGGTTGGCCTCCATTCTCCCGTAACTTAATGGGTTTGATTTTTCGTGTAAAGAAAGCCTAGATGAATCCTTTACTTGTACGCGAAGTCAAACCGTCTCTTATATATGTTGGGGGTGATAGCCGACTGAACAACACACAATCGAGATATCAATATATTATCTTTTCATCTACGTTTTATTTCTCCATCATTTTACTATGTCGTTGTTCGTTGTTCCTCAAGTTTGAGAGCTGTGAATCCCGAGACTCTAGGGATGAGCGAATCGACCTAGGTCTGCCCATAGCTGCCGCACTCCCTGACAGGATCCTTCCCAGGCATGTGGGGTTTCAGGTCTTCAAAAACGTCCGTCGACTGTACTGCGTATCACGCTGTCGGTCGGGTCTCCTTCGACGTGAGCTGCGGTGCATTACCCCGGCATCAAAGGTACACGTGACGTGTTCCTCTGGCCACGAGGATGCAGAAGACGACGCTGATCCTGAGCCTCAGCGAGGCCGCCTTGTCCTGCTTCTCCTCCTCGGCGCTGGCCTCGCACTCGCATTCGGCGCCGACGAGCAGAGGGTGGGAGGAGACGATGAGCAGAGGGTGGGAGGAGACGACGAGTAGGAAGATGAGGCACAGGGCGGCGAGCTTGAGACTGGCTGCTGCCATGGTTTAGTCATCGGAGGATAAACAATGGTGATGAGCAGTAGGAAAGACGATGTACGTACACTGCATGCATATACTTCCTCTGTCTCATAATATAAGAACGTTTTTGATACTACATTTAGTGTCAAAAATATTTTTATATTATGGGACAGAGAGAATATATAGTACAGTACATAGTACAGAGGGAGTACATAGTACACTCGCATTCGGCGCCGGCCTCGCACTAGGTCTGCCAGCCAGCACCTCTTGATAAACTGAGACATCAGTGTGAACGTACCCGGTTCGCGTGCAAACTTTCTAAAAAACAAACAGCTAGCCGATATTCCCAAGCCAAACTTACCCCAAGATACCGTCGCCGTTCACAGCATCCAACTTTTCATCTGTCTAGCAGTATATACGCATGTGGTGCATGAAGTTGCGGTTACTTATATCACTCACCAGCGCGCCGCTTTTGGCTGATATTATGTGCGCACTACCTTACCCCTTTTGTTATCGCGATGCGTTGGTCACCGTTTCGTTTCTGCATCCAAGATCCTCAGTTGTCCACCATGCTTGCAACATCGGATGGCTTCATTACACTTTCTTCCACCACCTTCACACTTTCCTACCGAGGCATGATTGAACTCAACAAATGGCTTCTCTGTAGTTAACAATGCTTCGACTTGAGCATGAGATCAACGCCGCAACCAGATTAATAATGTTTCTCCGGAGATCTGATCTGTACAGGGAACAAAAGATTGTCGAGATGTAGGGTGTCGACACTGTGAAGCCACGGCACAACATGGTTGACCGTGTGTTTCGCAAGTGATTAGTCTAGTACTAGATTGGGTCCGCGCCCTGGCGCGAGGGTGCCGGTCTCAACATTTTCAAAACAGGTAATGCTAAGTCAGTATTAACCCAAATTTAATAATATCTGCAATCATAATGGATAACATGTAGTGAAGAATATGATAGGAGCGGGACATAGATGTGCGGACACTTCTAAAAGTGAACGAACATTTTTGAAACATGTGAACAAATTTCAAAATTATAGTAATATTTTAAAAATATGCTAACACTTGTTAAGTTACACAGAAAAAGCTATAATAGTCAACAATGCAAGTCTCTTCAAACAAGAAACCCAACCCGTCCGACACTTATCCATCACCACCAAGTGCTTTGTAATAGAAATATCAGCCAAAATATGCACTACTGATTATCTGAACTGGAGCATCACATTTTGAAGAAGAAACAAGAATATATTTAGAGAAAATTTCTTATTTGACACTGTCTTAAAATCTGGTTCGTTATTTGACACTTGAAAAGTTTTTCTTCCCTATTTGACACTAGTCTTAAATTTTATTCCCTATACAACACTTCCGTCTATTTTAAGCCTAAATGACACCCGAAAAGATGATTTTGCCCCTCATGCGGTATGTGTGTCATGTGTGCGCGCGTGTGTGCTGTTTTTTCTTGGCGGGTGTGTGCTGTTGCGTGTGTGGGTGCACGTGCACATGTGTGCTGCTGCTGCATATGTGTGCCTCTGTGTGTGTGTTTGCTACTGCGTGTGTACGTGCGCGCGTGTGTGTGCTGTTGCGTGCCTATGTGCTGCTGCTGTATGTGTATGTGTGTGTGTGTGCTGCGTGCGTGTGTGTGTGCGCTGCGTGTGTGTGCATGTGCGCGTGCGTGTTGTTGCATGTGTGTGCGCGTGCGTGTGTTGGTGGATGTGTATGTGTTGCTGCGTTTGTGCTCCTGCCCTCGCACTGGTGCTACGTGTGTGCGCTATTGCCCCCTCCCCCCCACCCACATACATATCACATGAGAGGCAAAAGAGTCTTTTCAGATGTCATTTAGGCTCAAAATGAACGAAAATGTCATATAGAGATAAAATTTAGAACTTGTGTCAAATAGGGAAGAATTTTTTTCCAATGTCAAATAAGGAAGTAGATTTTAAGATAATGTCAAATAAGGAATTTTCTCATATATTTAATAGACAACGTACTGAACTTGGTTTACAGTACACGACATTCCTTACGATATGAGCCTTGTAAAAAGAAAAGATGTATTTACTATATCATCTATCATTCTAGCATAGCGAGTACAGCCTTAAGATAAAGAGACGATTCACAATGGAGTTGACAGATGCCATGAGGACGATCAAGAGTACATAATCAGTTGGACTACAAAGCAGCAGAGCAAGTCTGTGAATAGATCGTACAAGCCGCTTTCACATTTACAAAGGGAAGAAACCTGGCACAAAGACTTTGTGACCCTGACTAAATGGAAATCCTAATCAGTATGTAAAGGCGGAGATAAAGCCATAACTAAATGGAAATCAAAAGCTACTACATCTACAAAAAGTACAGTCCTGTGCCATGGAGTTAATAACTAATTAATATTGGATATAAACAGAAAATATAAAAAAGTTGCTACCTGTCCATCATTTCCACATTCTTACAACCGAGACATACTTTTAAAACCGCAAGCTCCTCAACTCACAACAGAAAATAAGAAATGTGACTCGATCGTCCGTTTTCAAGGAAACAACATGACACACATAATTAAGGATCCATTCGTGACGAAGAATCAAGTTTATAACGAATGGATGGCAAGAAATAAATGATCTCTAGCAAAACAATCTTACATGGCTAATAGAGTGGAGGTTGAGAAACCTCACCGTCTGACATCAGCAGGAGGAGCTCAAGTGGGCCTTGGAATCGCCCGTGCTGCCATGGAAGTTCTATGCACCACGAACAGTCCCAACGGCGCTTTCACTTCATATGGTGTGATAACCTGAACTCTGTACATCAAGCAGTAATCTTATTGTTACCACTCTTTTCACCTTATTATATGCCTAATTATTTAACACTGACAGAGGTTTCCAAATTGGCGATTTTGTTTTGGCATATAAAGAAACTGAAGTTCATAATATATAAAAGCAAATTAATAGAAATTAAATATTGCAACCATGAATCTAATCCTCTAGTGATTACTCTCATTCTAAAGTTAAAACATACCATTATGTAGTTACTAAGTAATTAATTAGGTTAGCTTGCACGAACAAGGAGTTAACTGACAGGTATCCCTAATCACAATAACTAGTTAGTAGTTTGCATGCTACTAACCTCACGCTTGACCAGCCTGCACTATATGGACTCCTTCAGGCTTCTGCATCCAATGGGTTCTCTCTCCGGCGCTCCTCTGTTGACTGTACAACAGGTAAGAAGTGCGGCTTGCCGCACCCCTGCGGGTGCAGTCATTCTCAACCCAGTAATAAAGCGATCAGAAAATAATGTAAGAACATCAGCAAGCAACAATGCAATGAACAAGAGAGCTAAAGGCAAATACATAAGAAACATAGATCAACTTCTTACATGGAACATAACATGAAAACCCATGCATTTATTAGTTTGGACCAGACCAGTTGCCTTAGGAAACATCACAAAGTTCAAGGACACTGCAAATTTGCTATAGAGCAATCCCTGTCATTTCACTATTCTGCTGGCAATATTGGGATCACAAATTTAGTAAATTTAGTAACTGAAAATATCACCACACTTTTCAGCATATAGTTTCCTGTTTATTTGTATTTGAGAGAGCTCTCAGGTATAGGTGTGAGACCAAGTTGTATTTAAGACCGCACATGAAAAAGTTGTGTATGGAAAGAACAACATGGACATGTGATAGGTTGTACATGTGTCCGAGGTTACATAAAGTACACATGAAGCGACTTTACATCACTGATATGTTAGCCAGTTTATCCTAACATAGACTAATGCAACCTGACCTTATATACCATAGTGGCCAAAAGGGTGCAGCAACCATCTTGGATATAGAACTATAGACTACCTGTATATGATATGATTGGGGAAGAGCTAATACTAAGTACTACTCCCTCCGTTCCAAATTACTCGTCGCAGAAATGGATGTATCTAGAACTAAAATACATCTAGATACATCCATATCTGCGACAAGTAATTCAGAACGAAGGGAGTATTAGGTAACTACTTGGATAACCATTAAATCTTACCATCAGTCTTAGTCTATCCAGATTCCTGAAAGTAAATACCACGTAGCCATGTGAGTGGCTAGGAAGCATATTTTTAAGACATTACAGTTTAGCATCATTTACCGGAGCTAAATTACATAAATTTCTATAGCTCTTTATCCCTGTAGTTGAAAACTATGTGAAACAATACAAATAAGAGAAAAATGAGGTATCATTTGGAAACACAAACTTTGGGAGCCCTCAACTACACCGAATGGAAATACATGATGATGCTAAGCACCATAGCATGATAGGGAACATGGCTCTGGTGTCGATGCACATTGTAGCAGAAGTTTCCACTGCAGAGGTAGTACACATAAAACCATGGTGGCGCAGGGAGTCTCTGGCAAGAAAACCACAAGATCCAGTCAAGCCCACTGCATGAAGTAGGGGTTCGCACAATAAACTCCATTCAAATCCTTTAAAGCATCTAGTTGATGAAACAGATAGAGGAATGGTCAAATTAGCTCGCCTGCTCACCAAAAAGAATAAATGAAGAAATAAAAACCAGCCTTGCATTATAGTATGGTGGAACCGGGCTTGCAATAAACTCCCGAGGGCCTGGTTTATGGAAAAGGATTAAAAGACACCAGGTTTACATCATCAAGTGACATGAACGACAAGATGGGTACGGCGGCGAAAGGGGCCAACCACCAACACGTCACCGCTGGATAGAGTTGCATAAGGAAGTGGTGAAGTGAATCGCAAACGAACTCTGAACATGCTTCCATGATGAGCTGAGGCTTATGGGGAATCAGAAGAATACTTTTGATTGCAAAAACATAAATTTAGTATCTGGCAAACTGAATGATGGGATGTTACACAACCATTGTAGACTGACTTACTAATGTTTAATACAATACTTATTTTGCTATTTCTCACAATGTAAGATGTAGCAAAGTTCGGTGAGGTTAGGCCTGAATATCAGCAACAGAAAAAGCAAGCAAGAACAAATACGTCTTAGCTCGAGCTCAAGCTATTTAGGTAAGATAATAAGAACCAGTTCATCGACATATTTTGGATAGCTATAAAACACATTAAACTTCACATTAAGATTGTGAGATATACCTCAGTTGAGTAGATCCTCTGATTGGCCCCCTTGGAAAAATCACCAAACTTTTGCAGAAGAAGTGGAGGAGTTTAAGAATAATTGAATCTTCTGACCACCTCCTCCATCGATAAAAGAGAAGAAATTACATGGTAAAATTATATAGTCATCTGCCATAAAATGGAAAAATACAAACCATTAGCAAGTCTGGATTACACGATTGTGGAATTTCAACACATGACACCAGCAATATAACTAATACAGGAAAGTTACAAATGAGACTGTAAAATACAAAGAATGTAGGATAACATACATTCTTTCTTCTTGCAAGAACCCTTCACTTTGGCAGCATGCTCTCCAACTGCCTTCTTCTCTTCTTTGGTTCCAAAAAGGTTTGTTGTCATCGTCATTATCAACGGCAGTAGCCTGCAAAATACAGGATTCATGATGTTATACTTGTGATACTGAAATATTTAAATAAACCACACAAGTTCCCAATAACAACCAGGACATGAATCAGTTAAGCAGTTGACACACTTATGCAATAGAACACAAATGCCGTTTGATCCTGTGATGGACAGATCCGAGCCGTCGGATCAAAAATGATTCATGCGCTTGTGAGAGGAAAAATTACTTCTTTCTAGGAAAAACTGTACTAAAAATAGGAAAAATGTACAAAAATAAGTGAGAGCGTTGTGTTTGCCGCTGTTTTTCTACTACCGAGGTAAAAGAAGTGATGCGCGTGAGAAATATTATATCTGAGTGGGGTTTACCTGTATTGATTTTAACTTATATATATATATATATATATATATATATATATATCTTGTGTTTTTGCCTGCATATTTGAGATAGTATGGGCGGAACAATTAATATAGTGTAAGCCTAAAGGCATGAGCAGGCTAGAAGAAATAATTGGAACCTAGATGATTAAAATGAGAAAGACAAGGATCCATGTATACTTTTAAGTGGCCAACAAATTGAATAGGCAGAAGCAGAAAGGGGTTATAATACCCTGATTCTCTATTTATTACATGAAAATTCATTAAAGCACTGCAGGTGAGAAAAAAACTTGATCAACATATGAGTTTGCTGCATATTAGTGAATGAAATACAACAAAGTATTTCTAAAAGGTTACCATTCTTTTCCCAGGGGTTGCAAAGGTCTCCGCCATGTGGAAGACATAATAATAGTTGGGTGTTTTCTTGTTTTTGATTATCTTCCGTAGGTTATGGGTATTGTGATTATATAACTTGACTCTATTCCACCACACACAATAGCCACTAAACTCATCGATGTAGCAGACACAAGGTTCGCCTCTGCCAATTTACATGAAAACATACCATTAGTATTTTTTCTAATATAGAACTTGAGGCAGAGGGTTACCATCAACATCGTTGCTGGCATCAACTTGAGTTATATAGTTAGCATCAACTTGAGTTATGTAGTTAACATTAACATCAACACCAGCATCTAATTCCTCCTGTTTAACTGCGAGTCTCTGAAAAAACAGTAGAAGCATCACATTGATTTAATTGTTGGTGGTTTTAGCTAGGAGGGCTAATTGAAAAATATGACTGTGTTCATTAATACAACTATCTAAAACTAATCACATAGATCTATAATAGAACACAACTTCATAGTCTTTGTGGCTTCGTATAAAGTGGCTGTTCACATGGTCATTTTATAGAATGAGTAAAAATTGTAGGTTGGTATAATCATAACTTGTGACAATACTCACACAGTCACATGGTGATAACTCTAAATTCCACACATATAATTAGCATGCTGATAGTGTTATTATCATGTGAAAAAGATCATAAATTGACATATACATTTGCTGCTAGCCATGGCCTATCTACTTTTGTGTGAGTATTAATATATTCGAGTGTGGATTATTAGTAAGCAAGTTAAATACTTTCAGAGCATTAATCTGAAGCACATACTTACACATGGAGTGTGTAGGTTTCTTTCCTAACACTTAGAATGTTGACAATTTGCCCTTTTAAACTATAATAAAAACGCAGAGAAGCAAGTTTCCTTCCCCTTCTATTTATTAATCCACATGCTGATATGCTTCATGACGAGCAGGCATTTGCCATCCCTCATCTTCTTTCATGTTTGTGAGTACCTAAAAAATATGTGTATGTCCCTGTGTGTGTGTGTGTGTGTGTGCAGAGAAGCAAGTTTCCTTGTGTGTGCAGAACCGTATGTGCTCATGTGTGCCGCTCATCATGCTCATGTGTGCCGCTCATCAATTACTCCGCTATCTGAAACCTAACGCTAAATTGGATACCAAACAATGCAGAGAAATTGAGAGCAAGACCAGACTAAACTTCATCTGATCTCAATAAAAGGGATTATAAAACAGCTAGACTATCATACTATGCCATCTTCTTTTTCACGCCTCGGATAGTATATCTTTAAATAGAACTGTTCGTGCCAACTTAATGTATTGCAGCAATTCAAAGACAAATCTGATTCAGGTTCAGTATGACAAAGAACACATCACCAAGTGAAATGTGATTAAGGTTCAGTATGGCAAAGAACACGCCACCATGAGAAATGTGGTTTGTAGTGTCTAGTGAGCAAGTATGGTGTGTATTCATCTGTAACTTGATTACATGAATTCAGGTTCAGCATGTCAAGAAAGAGCAGTAGTGCAACGTATTAATGTGATTGGATGACCATGACCAGTATGTCAAAAGCTTCATCTTACCAGTACACTTCAAATAGTAGTATAAACACTGTCCTTGTAGGACAACAAAGCGAGGAAGCCAGTCATCGACATCAGCGTCGTCTATGATAGGTGGCTCCCCAGGAAATTGAGCCCATCTCTGCAACGCACAAGAGATCATTTAGAGTCACCAGTCTGTTGAACAGCTGTCACACAAATGAAGCTGTTTTGGGGGCAAGCAAACAAAAGTGCACTGGTTTCTTACGTACACTTCTGATATGGAGGTACCCGGAAAGGAGTGCATATCTCAAGGCTTCGTCAATATTTTCTAACCTGCAATGCTAAACTGTATGAATCACATCTGACGGAGAACAAAACACTGAATATAAATAGACACTTAGGTTCAGGTGAAAATCCACACAAATGTTGAGGCTGAATATTGAAGGGGTACTTCATCATACCGGGCTTTTAGCTAGGACACCCTTTCATCGGCATCGGCAATTTCACTTCGTAATGATTCTACTTCAACTCTTGTCAATTCGGTCTGATAACAGTGAAAACCGTCGGTGTACTTGTAAGACAGGATTCGTGATACATGACAGAAACAGAGGTCTGATATAGTTAGAAAACATTGTAATCTTGTCATCGTCCTTGTTGCTGGAAGACCACCTAATGCAAGGAATAGACAACAGTTGCAGAAGCGATAAACTCCCTTGACTCGTTTCGGGGTCCAAGAACGCCTATGTGGACTGTTTATTACAGGACAGGAACAGCAAGCTAAGCGTGTCAGTACACCCAGAATTAAAGGAAGAGGTTGAAAATTAAACAAGCCTTTGACAACCATTGTTCGTTCTGCCATGAGTATCATCACCTTGGTGACGGATCCATGTTGCTCTTACTTGTGGATAGACCATCAGCACCATCCATGGGCTCTTTCTCGGGCGTGAAGTGCTGCGGGAAGACCTCTATTCTTCCGTAAACACCATCCATCCAACGGCGCAGGTGCTAGAAGAAATTGCATAGTCTGTTTAACAATGATACAATGTAGCGTAGAATTAAGAAGTGTAAGACAATATCGATAGTGAAGTGGTACGCCACATATTAGACTATGTATTATCTGTTGAATGCATAGTTTCAGCAAAGGTATTCTACGCAAATAGGAAGGATCGTAATATGGTCCAAGCATCGGCTGAAAGCCTCAGATTGCTTCCACGAGCATGTTTGGGTGTTCTTACAATGCTGAAATTCTATTATTAAGACCAGTGCAATAAGCCATTAATCGACAGTTTTATTTATTATTCTATCATAATGGCTATACTATCCAAGAGCTATCACTCCCCCTAATTTTCTGTCTCGGAGAAGATGCACATTGGTCCATCAAAATAAAACACTAAAGCCTGGAGCACATTAGTTTGCAGTGATATATATAAATGTAGGTTTTTGGAACCTAGCTAAATCTGAGAATTGGCTAGATAAGATAGATGTGCAGGGGTAAGAAGAGGGGGTGGAGCTCACCAGGTTCAGGGGGGTAGGAGGAGGGAGGAGCCATGAGGGCTCGTGCCTCGTCCACCTGCAGCAGTTGCTAAGAGGAGCAGGGACGCGTCCGTGCACCTGCGTGACCAAAAGCAGCAACAACGTGAGGGGAGGGGAGGGGATTAGGGTTGGAGCAGGGGGAGGGTGGCATCCCGAGCAGGCCATTGCATGGGCGCGGAGCAGGCAGAGCATAAGCACTCGGAGGCCAAGGTCGGACGACATCGCCGGCGAATCTGCGAGCACCTTGGCCGCCGCCTGACCTGCTCACTCTCCCTCTTCTATTCCCTTCCCTTCCCTTCTGATGACGAGAGGGCGAGGCTGCGGGCTGCTACGCCGCCTTGGCCTGCTACTGCTGCTCCCCGCCGCCGCCGCCGCCGTCATGCTCCTCGTCCTCCCTCCTCTGCTGCTCGTCATCATTGGGGGGGCGCTCTGCTGCGGCGGATCTGGCCGCCAACGGCGCCGTTCGAGGCGGTGGGTGGCGGCGGCGATGTGGGTGGGAGGAGAGGAGGCGCGCGGGAGGGGAGCGAAGGCGGCGGCGAGGCGGGAGGAGCTGGGCGCGGGGCGAAGGCGCGAGCGAGGGAGGAGGGAGGCGGCTGCAGGAGCGAGCGAGGGAGGAGCGGCTAGGTCTCCAGCGCCCCCTTTTATACCCCTACCACGCGAAATGACCGAAATGCCCTGGTGGGGGCATGGTATTTACATTTTGTTGCCATTACTATTCATTACAGCAGTGATTCTTCCGGATCCGACGGCCCAGATCCTCCCACCTCTCGATCCAACGACCCAAAACCCATCAAGCATCGCGATCCGACGGCCCACGATCGCTGAACTCTGTGGAGCCTTGTAGGAACATCCTTCTCTTATCTCTTGATATCCACCTTCACGCCTCAATTTTCTCAGACTCGTTTCACACTTCTCTACTTGAAGCGTCATCCTGTGGCATCACTTGAGATGAAGTCATGCCCATGTTTTCATTTAAAAAAATACATAGAGTCCTTGCCTCCATCTAAAAAAACATTTTTTAGTCCTCATCTCCATCTAGAAAAAGAAGTAAAAAAAAATCATTAACGCAGCCTACCAGCGAGCGCCACTTTGCGTAGCCCTCCATTTAAAAATATGTATAGGGTCATCACCACCATCTAAAAAGAAAAAACATTTAAAAAAATTCCTCATCTCCATCTAAAAATAATATTCTGAAAGATTTTTCACCGCGGCCAACCAGCTTGCGCCACGTGGCATAGCTGGTTGTCCGTCCTTCATGCGACGCTTAATGGTTTTCTTTTCACCGCGACCAACCAGCTTGCGCCACATGGCATAGCTGGTTGACCGCCCTTCACGCGACACTTAATAGGTTTAATAATTGATTGAAGATCGAAATAAATCAGCTGCGATTCTTCGGGTGCCGTCACATGGGCAAGAGCGCGGTCATTTGTGTAGACAGATGCATGTAACAAAATACTCATGACAAAGAAAACTGCATTTACATCGGCGGAAATCTTCACCAAGTACCACAAAGATCATTGGCGATTGAATATTGGAGAAGCCATCTCCTTGACAGCATCGAGTCTCGGATGAACAAAAATGTCGTCATTTGCATAATATATATCTAACAACCAAACGATACAATGATTGCAGGGTCAGCGCTAAGATAAGAGTGCTCAATTCGTCTTATGCTTTCATTTGATCAAATTGTAAACTTTGCGTTTCCGACTTTATTATGCTCGTAAGTGTGGACTAGCAAAAAAACCATACATTGCAACGGGAGAAAAAAAGAACAGATGCGCCTAACCAATAACTACTCAAGACCTTAATAAGTCCATGTTATTTATTCGAACAGTCATCCCATCTGTATTGCCGCTTGTCCTTCTTTCACCCTCGCCGATGGTGGCCTCGATGCTCACACAATCACAACGTGTTTGAATGTGATCAATCCCAAGGCGTCTCTCTCTACGCATAAGATGAGAAATCCGCTTTCTTTTTTCCTGTGCGAGGTTTTGCCGACGCGCCCATGCGTTGTTACATATGCGAGGTTTTACTAGGTGTTCATATTCAATCCGGATCTACCGATACAAAAGAGAGGCGGGTCGTGCACTATTGATTAAGACATCACTAACATCATATTAAGATTCTAATCTTTAATCAAATTTCATATATAATATGTTAAAATTGAAGTTATGGTTTAAAAGATATGACTATTTTTAAAAACGTATGATATGTATTGCAGGTTAATTAAACCAAATGTCAGGGTGTTTTTCGCAAACAACGAACAGTTTTTCTAGAGTCACTCAAACCCGGACTGCGGGTTGATTCCAGGAAACTGCGCGGGGGGGGGGGGGGGGGGGGGGGGGGGAGGGGGGGTCCGCAAACAATGAAACATTATCTCTGGAATCACTTAAACCGGGGCTGCAGGTTGATTTTAAAAAAGAATGGGGATTTTCTGCAAAAAGATGAGGCGATGGACGGACAGAAACATTTTGTACATAATTAGTAGGTATAGTTTTTAGTTTTTTCTTTTGCCTGGAAACTTTCGATTATTCATCTTCAATCATGTGAGTACAATGAACATCAGAAATAAGGAAAGTTATATCTAGATCTGTAAATAACAATGTAGTCGTAACAAACTCACATATCGAGGGATTATGAAAGGCTTTCGTCTTTTACATTTCCAGGCCTAAATCCATGTTTGGAAAACCTTTAGCTTATAGAGCTCACAATTAATATATGGCAACCACATTTATCATTGGACTTAATCCTCTTGTAATGTCTCAAAGATCCATAGAAAAAAAGTTGACAAGCCACTTGTTTAACAATACTAGGACCGCACCTGAGAAAAATGTTTTCATAAACAAATATGATGAATATAACAACTTCAAAAGTAAAATAAGTGATCACGGTCACAAAAGTCTCCTTCTACACCCGTGCTCACCCGAGCTCGGGATGAACAGTAACTCAGAAAACATTTAAAAAATGTTCAAAAAATCTTAATTTTTTATGGCAAACTTTCACAAATGTTCTAAGTGCTTGTAAAATTTCATAATGAAATCACATTTGTGGAAGCCGTGGTAAAACAAATCAGTGGTTCAAAATTCTTTCGAAAGTAGCATTTTTAGAGTATTGATTTTTTTCACGACTTTCACAAATGTGATTTCATGATGAAATTTTACAAGCTCTTAGAACAGTTGTCAAAGTTTGCCATAAAAATTTTAGATCTTTTGAACATTTTGTAAATATTTTTTATTTTACTGTTCACACGAGCTCATTTGAGCTCTGGTGCAAAAACTTCACATCCACACGGTCAGCGTCATGATAGTCTTACTCAATTCGCCATTTGTCTTACTTTGATCGAAACGCAACTTCGGTAGCAAGCCTCACTTTTTTATGATCACTCTTCTACATCCTTAGGCATCTCCAACATTGACCCGTAAATTTCCTCCCGCGTCCGCTCGAGGACACGGGGGTCAGTCTACGGATGTGGATGCGGGAACCGGCCATCCAACGTGAAGGAAATATGCCCTAGAGGCAATAATAACGTTATTATTTATTTCCTTATTTCATTGATAAATGTTTATTATTTATGCTAGAATTGTATTAACCGGAAACATAATACATGTGTGAATACATAGACAAACAGAGTGTCACCAGTATGCCTCTACTTGACTAGCTCGTTTAATCAAAGATGGTTAAGTTTCCTAGCCATAGACATGAGTTGTCATTTGATTAATGGGGTCACATCATTAGAGAATGATGTGATTGACTTGACCCATCCCGTTAGCATAGCACTTGATCGTTTAGTTTGTTGCTATTGCTTTCTTCATGACTTATACATGTTCTTATGATTATGAGATTATGCAACTCCTGTTTACCGGAGGAACACTTTGTGTGCTACCAAACGTCACAACGTAACTGGGTGATTATAAAGGTGCTCTACAGGTGTCTCTGAAGGTACTTGTTGGGTTGGCGTATTTCGAGATTAGGATTTGTCACTCCGATTGTCGGAGAGGTATCTCTGGGCCCTCTCGGTAATGCACATCACTTAAGCCTTGCAAGCATTGCAACTAATGAGTTAGTTGCGGGATGATGTGTTACGGAACAAGTAAAGAGACTTGCCGGTAACGAGATTGAACTAGGTATTGAGATACCGACGATCGAATCTTGGGCAAGTAACATACCGATGACAAAGGGAACAACGTATGTTGTTATGCGGTTTGACCGGTAAAGATTTTCGTAGAATATGTAGGAACCAATATGAGCATCCAGGTTCCGCTATTGGTTATTGACCGGAGACATGTCTCGGTCATGTCTACATAGTTCTCGAACCCGTAGGGTCCGCACGCTTAACGTTTCGGTGACAGTTATATTATAAGTTTATATGTTTTGATGTACCGAAGGTTGTTAGGAGTCCCGGATGTGATCACGGACATGACGAGGAGTCTCGAAATGGTCGAGACATGAAGATTGATATATTGGAAGCCTATGTTTGGACATCGGAAGTGTTCCGGGTGAAATCGAGACTTTACCGGAGTACCGGGAGGTTACCGAAACCCCCCGGGGACTTAATGGGCCTTAGTGGGCCTTGGTGGAAAGAGAGTAGAGGCGGCCAGGGCATGGCCGCGCCCCCTCCCCCCTAGTACGAATAGGACAAGGAGAGGGGGGCGGCGCCCCCCTTCCTTCTTCTCCTCCACCTCTTTCCCCACTCTCTCCTAGTCCAATAAGGAAAAGGGGGGAGTCCTACTCCCAGTAGGAGTAGGACTCCTCCTGGCGCGCCCCTCTCTAGGCCAGCCGCACCCCCTTGCTCCTTTATATGCGGGGGCAGGGGCACCCCATAGACACAACAATTGATCGTTTGATTTTTTAGCCGTGTGCGGTGCCCCCCTCCACCATAGTCCACCTCGATAATACTGTAGCGGTGCTTAGGTGAAGCCCTGCGTCGGTAGAACATCATCATCGTCACCACACCGTCGTGCTGACGAAACTCTCCCTCAACACTCGGCTAGATCGGAGTTCGAGGGACGTCATCGGGCTGAACGTGTGCTGAACTCGGAGGTGTCGCGCGTTTGGTACTTGGATCGGTCGGATCGTGAAGACGTATGACTACATCAACCGCGTTGTGCTAACGCTTCCGCTTTCGGTCTACGAGGGTATGTGGACAACACTCTCCCCTCTTGTTGCTGTGCATCACTGTAACATCCCAAATTTTCAATTTGGAATGTTATACATTAGATCATCATGCATATCATATTTTATTTTGCATTTTGGTTGATCCAAGAAATTCTACGCAACTCAATGACCCACGGAGAGAGTTGGGGATTTTGTTATTTTCATATTTGAGTTTTCTCAAATTTTGAGAATAGGATCATTTGATTTTACTTATTTTATCATCAATTATTTCTATTACAAAAATATGAGAGAGGGAATAAAATGACTTTCCCAAAATAAAAAAATATTGAGGATTTAATAATAAAATCAAATAAGATTTTATTTCGGAGTTTTTCGGTGTTTTATTTGAATTTAGGAAAAAAATGCGTTTTTCAAAATTGCATCTAGGCCCCAAATAAATGTTCACCTTGTGCGGCTTGATTTTAGAAGCCCGTGAAAATTTATTTCGGAATTTTTGGAGTCCGTTTAGTATTTCTTTTTATTTTTCTTCCGAGCAGAATAATTAAAAAAACGAACCAACTTCGGGCCGTACCCGAGGGGCAGCCTTTAAATAGCGCCGCCCCGAGCCGCCCCAGCCCATCAGCCCTGCCTCGATCCGCGCGCGCCACCGGAGCCGCCGCCGACGATCCCGCCGCCCGAGGTTCGTCGCGCCTCGTTTTCCGTGCCGAAAAAAAGAGAAAAAAAAATATTCGGCGTTCATCGTTTTTCTTTTTCTCGGATTAAATCCGTGATTCCTGATTCGATTTTCGTTTTAGTTTAACTTTTCGCTCGTTTATCGGAATCGGGCGATTCAAGCGCCTAGAGATTCATCTCGAAACCCTCTATCCGTTTAACCAACTTAAACAAGATTTTACTACTGTAAAATTTGCCCTAGATCCAGATTACTAGAACGAAGTTATTTTCTTTCGCAGTTTGTTTTTCGTTGCTTCGTTCGATTTGATTCTTTTTGCCAACCGGAGTTCTTAAGTTGAACCTTCTGGTTAGATCTCTTATTTGAGTTTTACCTGTGCATTAGATGAGTACTTATTGTATGCTTGTTTGTTTGTCTGTGATAGAATACCCGGAGTGCGCCGCCTGTTACTTCGAATCGTTAGGTTTCGCGGATCATCAGCAAGGCAAGTAACACTTTGATCATACCTTTTCTACTACCCAGTTTTATTGCATTAGATCAATCATCACACATTGCATGATTATGATCTAATTAAATTGTGGGATGGGAAGGGAAGTAGATGAGGTAGTACCTATTACCTGTTTATTTTCAAACCTTTGGGAGTTACTTCGACGTTTGCTTATTGTGCCATGCTATGCTAGTAGACGTGGATTGGGTGAGTGAAATCCATGACATATGTGAGATTGTTAATTAATGGTTTATCTAAGGTGGCAAATTAAACACACATCTGGGTGGATTGAGGCACCTGGGTATTCTAGGACTTGCCTGTTTTCTTTTGGACCGCCACCCAGGCTCAAAGGGATCATGAGACTATTCATACTAGAAACTTCCGTGTGCAGCCACAAGCTATTATGGGCTCTAGTATAGTTGACTAAGTCGTGCGAACTCTTACAGTGGTAGACTAACAGATGTAGGGGATGTAGGTGGTACGGTCTACCCATCGTAAGGTGCTAGCGCTTCTGAAAGACTATGTCTCGGTCATCCGTCTTCTCAAACACCATGTAGTGCGAGAAACCAAACGGAGGCGATCGAGTCTTGTGGGGAAAAGTGCGCAAACCTCTGCAGAGTGTAATAAACTAATCATGGTTAGCCATGTCCCCGGTTATGGACATCTTGAGTATCTAGTACTTGAATTTTCATGTGAATCTCAACATGTTACTTTAATTAATATTGTTGGGTTTTAATGTTGATGCTTAATTGAGATTGAGAATGCTGTCAACCATTCTCAATGTTTAACAACCATCATGATAGTAATTAAATTTTATTCCTTTGAATTAGGGAAAAATTGGCTTTACGCAAAACTGTAACCATAGAGCTTTCCACCAGCCAAATATGCATATAGTATAGCTGTTTCATTCCATTACTCTCTATGTGTTACCTTGCCAGCATATTCCATGTGCTGACCCGTTTCGGGCTGCAACGTTAATGTTGTAGACTTTTCAAACGACGATTAAGGAGTTTTTAGGTCGTGGTCCTATACTCAGTGATGCCGTTGGAGTTGATGGACTCACTTATCTTCCATGCCTTCCGCTGTTATCGTTATTAGATGGCCTTAAGCCATACTTATTGTAATAAGTTCTCTTTTGAGACACTCGATGTAATAAGTGTGTGATTGCTACTCTGTTATAAATCCTTCGAGTACTGTGTGGTGTCAGCATTACTGATCCAGGGATGACACCGGAGCACATAGATCAGACTATTTGAGGTCTCGTCGCTACAGAGATGGTATCAGAGCACACATTTACTGTAGGACACGACCACTAAGCACAAGACCTAGATCACTATTCACTCTCTTCTCTCCTGACTTCTCATCTTTTCTACTCTTTAGGATGGCGGATGCAAGGAACAAGTTCACGCAACCGGATGAAGATACACCCTTTGGACGTCACTTGAAGGAAGTCACTAAATACCTGAACATAGGAGTACCAAGCTTCACGGGAACCTACAACGCCACTTTACCTGAAGAAGAGCGCTGGATGATTCAAGTTCAAGTTCCAGGAAGGACGTTCATGCCAGTCACTGAGCCCATAGAGTTTTCTTTTGATGCACCAACTTGGAGTCTAGGAAAGAGCATGGCAGCTCACATCGCCATGGGATGCATTGGAGAAGTCTACCGCAAGGATCTCAAGGATACTATCTACCAGATTTGTGGGTGCCGAGATGAACACTGGGAGATGATCAGCACCAGGAAGGATAGATCAATTGCAGCTTTTATCCAGGAGCTAAACCAGCACATTCGACGATAGGAGAACCAGATGTGCGCCGACTTGATAGATCTGAAGAAGGCTAAGACTAGAATCAAAGAATTGGAGGAAGAACTCAAGGCTACACGTGAAGATTATGAAGAGGAAATTGAAGTACTGGTAGAGAAGAATGACGACCTGATCAAGAAGATTGGAATATTTATGGGAGACCCTACACCAGTGGATGAAGACGAAGAACCCAAGGAAATTAGCCCGGAAGACTACATCATCATCGACGACACCGATTCGGAACCAGATAGTAGCGATGATGACTATGTTGATGAAGCTGGAGCAGATATCATGGAGTCTGCAACCGAAGAATATTTATAGTAGACCACCTCATTAGTAGTAGTAGTCCACCATGTAAATATAGTAGTCCGAGCACTTTTGCGATAGTTAGATCGATTGTATGCCCTTGTTTGATTGATTGAAGTGAATTGTTTGTTTTGCCTCATGTGCATATGGGTAGTGTTTTCTCTTTAGACCCCCTCTATTCTTATATCTCATCTTTTATAAACCCTCAGATGCCTTCGAGACGTGACCCCGGATTTGCCTTTCCACCGGAGCTCACCCAGTTGATCCAGGAGCAAAACACATTGATGCAGTTGCTAGTCCAGAATCAGAATCAGGGGAACAACAACAGCAACCCACCACCACCACCACCTGTTGACCACTTAGCCCATTTTCTTAGGCTGAATCCGCCGGTGTTTTCTAGTAGCACCGAGCCGATAGTAGCATATGATTGGCTCCGCAAGACAGCTAGGGAGTTGACTACAGCAGGATGCACAGATGCGGAGAAGGTGAAGTTTGCCGCACATCAGTTAGAAGGACCCGCAGCATCATGGTGGGAGAATTTCACAGCCACTTTCCCTGTAGACACTGTCACATGGGACCAGTTTCAGCAGGCTTTTCGTACTGCACACGTTTCAGCAGGAGCTATGGCCATGAAGAAGCGTGAGTTTCGCAACTTGCGCCAAGGAGGAAGGACAGTTGGCCAGTATGTGGAGGAATTTAGTAAGCTAGCACGTTATGCCCCAGATGACATCGCTATGGATGCAGCTAAGCAGGAGAAGTTTCTAGAAGGACTGAATGACGAGTTGAGCATGCAGTTGATGGTAGCAACCTTCAACAACTACCAGGAGATGGTAGATCGTGCTCTTATGATTGAAGGGAAGCAGCAGCAAATTGAGAATCGCAAGAGGAAGTATGGACAAGGAAAGTACAATTTAAGGAGCTCAGCAGAAGCCACGTTTTACCCCTAGACCGGGAGGACATTTTCAGCATACCCATGGAGGAGGTAGCTCGCACAATCACAATGGCACCAAGAATGGTAATGGCAATGGAGGAAGCAATGGCCAGAACCGCACCAACCCCTCAACCCCAGCCAAGAAGGACTTGAGCCAAGTCACTTGCTTTAAGTGTTCGAAGATAGGACATTATGCAAATGAATGTCCTGAATTGCAAAATGGAAATAGCAATGGAAGTTCTGGGAAGAAGCCGAACCCTTTTAACAGGGGACAAGTGAACCACGTTAGTGTGGAGGAGGTTGAAGCTCAGCCCGATGCAGTAATAGGTAAGTTTTTGGTTAAGTCATTTACTGCACTCGTTCTTTTTGATACTGGCGCATCGCATTCATACATCTCAAGGGGATTTGTGGATAAGTATAACCTACCAACCCAAGCCCTTAGGTCACCCATGTTAGTAACCTCGCCCGGAGTAGAGTATGTGGCTAGTCTATGGTGTGATCGGTTACCATTAAGGATTGGTAACTATGTTTTTCCCTCAGACCTAATAGTATTGGAATCTCAAGGATTGGATGTGATATTAGGCATGGATTGGTTATCAAAGTATGAAGGGAATATAGAATGTGCTAGTAAGTCAATTTTGCTTACCACCCAAGAAGGGAGAAGGATCAAGTATGTATCCCGACATGTGTCAAAGAGGACTCGAGTAAATTGCTTAATAGGAGTTGTGCAGGAGGAAGTACCAGTGGTAAGGGATTTTCCCGATGTATTTCCAGAGGAGTTGCCAGGCATGCCACCGGATAGAGACATTGAGTTTTTGATTGAGCTATTGCCAGGCACAGGGCCAATATCAAAGAGACCATATAGGATGCCAGCAAAGGATTTGGTGGAAATTAAGAAGCAGATTAAGGAGTTACTGGATAAGGGATATATTCGCCCAAGTTCTTCGCCTTGGGGATCGCCAGTACTTCTAGTGGAGAAGAAGGATGGATCGTTAAGGATGGTTGTTGATTATCGAGGATTGAATGAAGTAACGATCAAGAACAAGTACCCACTACCAATGATCAACGATCTGTTTGATCGATTGCAAGGAGCTAAGGTATTTTCCAAGATCGATCTGCGATCAGGATACCACCAGTTGAAGATTTGAGAACAGGATATTCCTAAGACAGCTTTTACCACCAGGTATGGGCTATATGAGTACACCGTTATGTCATTTGGTCTGACTAACGCACCTGCCTATTTTATGAACATGATGAACAAAGTGTTTATGGAGTTTTTGGATAAGTTCGTCGTAGTGTTCATTGATGATATCCTGGTTTATTCGAAGAATGAAGAGGAACATAAGGAGCATTTGCGTTTGGTACTTGGAAAGCTCAGAGAACATCAATTATATGCCAAGTTCAGTAAATGTGAGTTTTGGTTGAAGGAAGTAGGATTCCTTGGACATGTTATATATGGAGAAGGTATAGCAGTAAATCCCGCTAAAGTTGAAACCGTGACCAAGTGGGAAGCCCCAACAACAGTTGGAGAGATCCGGAGTTTTCTTGGACTCGCAGGATACTACCGGAGATTTATTGAGAATTTCTCAAAGATTGCGAAGCCTATGACCGAGTTGTTGAAGAAGGATACCAAGTTCATATGGACAGAGGAGTGTGAGGCTAGTTTCCAGGAGTTGAAGAAACGTTTGGTTACCCCACCAGTGTTGATTTTGCCAGACCAGACCAAGGATTGTGAGGTGTATTGCGACGCTTCACGTCGAGGACTTGGAGCAGTGCTTATGCAAGAAGGGAGAGTTGTTTCATATGCCTCAAGACAACTGAAGCCTCATGAGTTGAATTATGCCACGCATGATTTGGAGTTAGCAGCCGTAGTGCATGCTTTGAAGACATGGAGACATTTTCTCATTGGAAACCATTGTGAGGTGTACACGGATCATAAGAGTTTGAAGTACATTTTCACACAGAAGGAGTTAAATCTCAGACAAAGGAGATGGTTGGAGCTCATCAAGGATTATGATATGAGATTGCATTACCACCCCGGAAGGGCTAATGTAGTAGCAGACGCATTAAGCCGCAAGAGCCATGTCAATATGTTAATGACAGGAGAAATACTAAGGGAGTTAGCCGAAAATCTTCGTGAACTATGTTTGGAAATAGTTCCAAGAGGTTATGTAGCAGCATTGGAGATTCAGTCAACTTTGATGGATAAAATCAGGGAAGCTCAGAAAGCTGACAAAGAGATTGCCGCTATAAAGGAGAAACTGAGCAAAGGAAAAGCTAAAGGATTTCGTGAGGATGAGCACGACACCCTATGGTTTGAAGACCGCGTTTATGTGCCCAATGACCTGGAGATCAGGAAGTTGATTTTGCAAGAGGCACACGACTCACCGTATTCAATTCACCCAGGAAATACCAAGATGTATCTGGATTTGAGGGATATTTTCTGGTGGACCGGAAGAAGGATATTGCGGAGTATGTAGCAGTTTGTGATGTATGCCAGAGAGTAAAGGTAGAGCATCAGAAGCCAGCAGGATTGTTACAACCATTGTCGATACCCGAATGGAAGTGGGATAAGCTAGGCATGGATTTTATCACGGGATTGCCCAGGACTCGTTCAGGCTATGACTCGATTTGGGTTGTAGTTGATCGATTGACGAAAGTAGCTCATTTCATCCCAGTAAAGACTACTTACACCAGTGCTAAGTTGGCAAAGATATACATGACCAGGATCGTATGTCTGCATGGAGTTCCAAGGAGTATCGTATCGGATAGAGGAACCCAATTTACCTCAAAGTTCTGGAAGCAGTTGCACGAAACTTTGGGTACCAGGCTAGAATTCAGTACAGCTTTTCATCAACAGACAGATGGACAAACCAAGAGAGTAAATCAGATTTTGGAGGATATGCTAAGAGCTTGTGCGCTAGATTATGGATCTAGTTGGGACGATAATTTGCCATATGCAGAGTTCTCTTACAACAACAGTTACCAAACCAGTTTAAAGATGGCCCCTTTCGAAGCATTGTACGAAAGGAGGTGCAGGACACTGTTGTCATGGGACGAAGTTGGAGACCGTCAGTTGTTTGGTCCTGACTTGATTAAAGAGTCTGAACAGAAGGTGAGGCTGATTCGCGATAGGCTCAAGGTAGCCCAGTCCAGACAGAAAAGTTATGCAGATTCTAAACGCAAGGAGACAGTTTACGAAGTCGGAGACAGAGCTTATCTTCGAGTATCTCCACTTCGGGGAACAAAACGTTTTGGAGTTAAAGGGAAGTTAGCACCACGATTTGTAGGATCATATCGAGTTTTGGAGCGTATGGGAAAAGTGGCCTACAAGTTGGAATTGCCTGAAGGATTGTCAGGAGTACATGATGTGTTCCACGTTTTTCAGTTAAAGAAATGTCACGCGGAGATGGTTGACATACCGTTGAGAGACACAGTGCCATTGGAAACTATTCAGTTGGATAACGATTTGACCTACGAGGAGAAACCAGTCAAGATTCTCGAGATTGCCAGCCGAGTTACCCGCAACAAGGTTATCAAGTTTTGCAAAGTTCAGTGGAGTCACCACACAGAGGATGAAGCCACCTGGGAACGAGAGGAAGATTTGCTCAAAGACCACCCTCACCTATTTTCTAGCCAACCCGAATCTCGAGGGCGAGATTCATCTTAAGGGGGGTAGGTTTGTAACATCCCAAATTTTCAATTTGGAATGTTATACATTAGATCATCATGCATATCATATTTTATTTTGCATTTTGGTTGATCCTAGAAATTCTACGCAACTCAATGACCCATGGAGAGAGTTGGGGATTTCGTTATTTTCATATTTGAGTTTTCTCAAATTTTGAGAATAGGATCATTTTATTTTATTTATTTTATCATCAATTATTTCTATTACAAAAATATAAGAGAGGGAATAAAATGATTTTCCCAAAATAAAGAAATATTGCGGATTTAATAATAAAATCAAATAAGATTTTATTTCGGAGTTTTTCGGTGTTTTATTTGAATTTAGGAAAAAAGTGCGTTTTTCAAAATTGCATCTAGGGCCCAAATAAATGTTCACCTTGTGCGGCTTGATTTTAGAAGTCCGTGAAAATTTATTTTGGAATTTTTGAAGTCCGTTTAGTATTTCTTTTTATTTTTCTTCCGAGCGGAATAATTAAAAAAAATGAACCAACTTCGGGCTGTACCCGAGCGGGACACCGCCCGGGGGCAGCCTTTAAATAGCGCCGCCCTGAGCCGCCCCATCCCATCAGCCCCGCCTCGATCCGCGTGCGCCGCCGGAGCCGCCGCCGCCGCCGCCGACGATCCCGCCGCCCGAGGTTCATCGCGCCTCGTTTTCCGTGCCGAAAAAAAGAGAGAAAAAAAATATTCGGTGTTCGTCGTTTTTCTTTTTCTCGGATTAAATCCGCGATTTTTCTGATCGCGATTCCTGATCCGATTTTCGTTTTAGTTTAACTTTTCGCTCGTTTATCGGAATCAGGCGATTCAAGCGCCTAGAGATTCGTCTCGAAACCCTCTATCCGTTTAACCAACTTAAATAAGATTTTGCTACGTTAATGTTGCAGACTTTTCAGACGACGATTAAGAAGTTTTTAGGTCGTGGTCCTATACTCAGTGATGCCGTTGGAGTTGATGGACTCACTTATCTTCCAAGCCTTCCGCTGTTATCGTTATTAGATGGCCTTAAGCCATACTTATTGTAATAATTTCTCTTTTGAGACACTCGATGTAATAAGTGTGTGATTGCTACTCTGTTATAAATCCTCCGAGTACTGTGTGGTGTCAGCATTACTGATCCAGGGATGACACCGGAGTACAGAGATCAGACTGTTTGAGGTCTGGTCGCTACAATCACCATGATCTTGCGTGTGCGTAGGAAATTTTTGAAATTACTACGTTCCCCAACAGTGGCATCCGAGCCAGGTTTTATGCGTAGATGTCATATGCACGAGTAGAACACAAGTGAGTTGTGGGCGATATAAGTCATACTGCTTACCAGCATGTCATACTTTGGTTCGGCGGTATTGTTGGATGAAGCGGCCCGGATCGACATTACGCGTATGCTTACGCGAGACTGGTTCTACCGACGTGCTTTGCACACGGGTGGCTGGCGGATGTCAGTTTCTCCAACTTTAGTTGAACCGAGTGTGGCTACGCCCGGTCCTTGCGAAGGTTAAAACAGCACCAACTTGACAAACTATCGTTGTGGTTTTGATGCGTAGGTAAGAACAGTTCTTGCTAAGCCTGTAGCAGCCACGTAAAATTTGCAACAACAAAGTAGAGGACGTCTAACTTGTTTTTGCAGGGCATGTTGTGATGTGATATGGTCAAGACATGATGCTAAATTTTATTGTATGAGATGATCATGTTTTGTAACCGAGTTATCGGCAACTGGCAGGAGCCATATGGTTGTCGCTTTATTGTATGCAATGCAATCGCCCTGTAATATTTTACTTTATCACTAAGCGGTAGCGATAGTCGTAGAAGCATAAGATTGGTGAAACGACAACGATGCTACGATGGAGATCAAGGTGTCGTGTCGGTGACGATGGTGATCATGACGGTGCTTCGGAGATGGAGATCACAAGCACAAGATCATGATGGCCATATCATATCACTTATATTGATTGCATGTGATGTTTATCTTTATGCATCTTATCTTGTTTTGATTGACAGTAGCATTATAAGATGATCCCTCACTAAATTATCAAAGTATAAGTGTTCTCCCTGAGTATGCACCATTGTGAAAGTTCTTCGTGCTGAGACACTACGTGATGATCGGGTGTGATAGGCTCTACGTTCAAATACAACGGGTGCAAAACAGTTGCACACGCGGAATACTCAGGTTAAACTTGACGAGCCTAGCATATAACAGATATGGCCTCGGAAAACGGAGACCGAAAGGTCGAGCGTGAATCATATAGTAGATATGATCAACATAGTGATGTTCACCATTGAAACTACTCCATCTCACGTGATGATCGGACATGGTTTAGTTGATATGGATCACGTGATCACTTAGAGGATTAGAGGGATGTCTATCTAAGTGGGAGTTCTTAAGTAATATGATTAACTGGACTTAAATTTATCATGAACTTAGTCCTGGTAGTATTAGCATATCTATGTTGTAGATCAATAGCTCGTGTTTAGCTCCCCTATTTTATTTTTGATATGTTCCTGGAGAAAACTAAGTTGAAAGATGTTAGTAGCTATGATGTGGATTGGATCCGTGATCTGAGGTTTATCCTCATTGCTGCACAGAAGAATTATGTCCTTGATGCATCGCTAGGTGACAAACCTATTGCAGGAGCAGATGCAGATGTTATGAACGTTTGGCTAGCTCAATATGATGACTACTTGATAGTTTAGTGCACCATGCTTAAACGGCTTAGAATCGGGACTTCAAAGACATTTTGAACGTCATGGACCATATGAGGTGTTCCAGGAGTTGAAGTTAATATTTCAAGCAAATACCCGAGTTGAGAGATATGAAGTCTCCAACAAGTTCTATAGCTAAAAGATGGAGGAGAATACCTCAAGCAGTGAGCATGTGCTCAGATTATCTGGGTACTACAATCGCTTGAATCAAGTGGGAGTTAATCTTCCAGATAAAATAGTGATTGACAGAATTCTCTAGTCACCATCACCAAGTTAGTAGAACTTCGTGATGAACTATAATATGCAAGGGGTAACGGAAATAATTCCCAAGCTCTTCGTGATGCTGAAATCGACGAAGGTAGAAATCAAGAAAAGCATCAAGTGTTGATGGTAAACAAAACCACTAATTTCAAGTAAAGGGACAGAAGGAAGAAAGTGGAACTTTAAGAAGAACGACAAACAAGTTGCTGCTCAAGTGAAAAAACCCAAGTCTGGACCTAAGCCTGAAACTGAGTGCTTCTACTACAAAGGGACTGGTCATTGGAAGCGGAACTACCCCAAGTAATTGGCGGATAATAAGGATGGCAAAGTGAACATAGGTATATTTGATATACATGTTATTGATGTGTACTTTACTAATGTTTATAGCAACCCCTCAGTATTTGATACTAGTTCAGTTGCTAAGAATAGTAACTCGAAACGGGAGTTGCAGAATGAACAGATACTAGTTAAGGGTGAAGTGACGATGTATATTGGAAATGGTTCCAAGATTGATATGATCATCATCGCACACTCCCTATACTTTCGGGATTAGTGTTAAACCTAAAATAAATGTTATTTAGTGTTTGCGTTGAGCATAAATATGATTGGATCATGTTTATTGCAATACAGTTATTCATGTAAGTTAGAGAACAATTGTTGTTCTGTTTATATGAATAAAACCTTCTATGGTCATACACCCAATGAAAATGGTTTGTTGGATCTCGATCATGGTGATACACATTTTCATAATATTGAAGTCAAAAGATGCAAAGTTAATAATGATAGTGCAACTTATTTGTGGCACTACTGTTTAGGTCATATTGGTGTAAAGCGCATGAAGAAAAATCCATGCTGATGGGTTTTTGGAATCACTTGATTATGAATCAGTTGATGCTTGCAAACCATGCCTCATGGGCAAGATGACTAAGACTCCATTCTCCGGAACAATGGAGCGAGCAACAGATTTGTTGGAAATCATACATACTGATGTATGTGGTCCGATGAATATTGAGGCTCGCGGCAGGTATCATTATTTTCTGATCTTCACAGATGATTTGAGCAGATATGAGTATATCTACTTGATGAAACACAAGTCTGAAACATTTGAAAAGTTCAAAGAATTTCAGAGTGAAGTGGAGAATCATCGTAACAAAAATAAAATTTTCTACGATATGATCGCAGAAGTAAAATATTTGAGTTACGAGTTTGGCCTTCAGTTAAAACAATGTGAAATAGTTTCACTACTCACGTCACCTGGAACACCACAGTGTAATGGTGTGTCCGAACATCGTAACCGTACTTTATTAGATATGGTGCGATCTATGATGTCTCTTACCAATTTACCACTATCATTTGGGGTTATGCATTAGAGACAGCTACATTCGCGTTAAATTGGGCACCATCTAAATCCGTTTAGACGACACCGTATGAACTATGGTTTGGCAAAAAACCTAAGCTGTCGTTTCTTAAAGTTTGAGGTTGCAATGCTTATGTGAAAAAGTTTCAACCTGATAAGCTCAAACCCAAATCGGAGAAGTGCGTCTTCGTAGGATACCCAAAAGAAAATGTTGGGTACACCTTCTATCACAGATCCGAAGGCAAGATATTCATTGCTGAGAATGGATCCTTTCTAGAGAAGGAGTTTCTCTCGAAAGAAGTGAGTGAGAGGAAAGTAGAACTTGATGAGGTAACTGTACCTGCTCCCTTATTGGAAAGTAGTTCATCACACAAATCTGTTCCTGTGACTACTACACGAATTAGTGAGGAAGCTAATGATGATGATCATGTAACTTCAGATCAAGTTACTACCGAACCTCGTAGGTAAACCAGAGTGAGATCCGCACCAGAGTGGTACGGTAATCCTGTTCTGGAGGTCATGTTACTTGACCATGATGAACCTACGAACTATGAGGAAGCGATGATGAGCCCAGATTCTGCGAAATGGCTTGAGGCCATGAAATCTGAGATGAGATCTATGTATGAGAACAAAGTATGGACTTTGATTGACTTGCCCAATGATCGGCGAGCCATTGAGATTAAATGGATCTTCAAGAGGAAGACGAACGCTGATAGTAGTGTTACTATCTACAAAGCTAGAATTGTCGCAAAAAGGTTTTCGACAAGTTTAAGGTGTTGACTACGATGAGAGTTTCTCACCCGTATCTATGCTTAAGTCTGTCCGAATCATGTTAGCAATTGCCGCATTTTATGAAATTTGGCAAATGGATAAACAAAACTGCATTACTTAATGGATTTATTAAAGAATAGTTGTATATGATGCAACCAGAAGGTTTTGTCAATCCTAAAGGTACTAACAAAATATGCAAGCTCCAGCGATCCATCTATGGGCTGGTGCAAACATCTCAGAGTTGGAATATACGCTTTGATAAGTTGATCAAAGCATATAGTTTTATACAGACTTGCGGTGAAGCCTGTATTTACAAGAAAGTGAGTGGGAGCACTACAACATTTCTGATAAGTATATGTGAATGAAATATTGTTGATCGGAGATAATATAGAATTATTCTGCAAAGCATAAAGGAATGTTTGAAAGGAGTTTTTCAAAGAAAGACCTCGGTGAAGCTGCTTACATATTGAGCATCAAGATCTATAGAGATAGATCAAGACGCTTGATAAGTTTTTCAATGAGTACATACCTTGACAAGATTTTGAAGTAGTTCAATATGGAACAGTCAAAGAAGGAGTTCTTGCCTGTGTTACAAGGTGTGACGTTGAGTAAGACTCAAAACCCGACCATGACAGAAGATAGAGAGAGAATGAAAGTCATTCCCTATGCCTCAGCCATAGGTTCTACAAAGTATGCCATGCTGTGTACCAGACCTATTGTATACCCTGCCCTGAGTTTGGCAAGGGAGTACAATAGTGATCTAGGAGTAGATCACTGGACATTGGTCAAAATTATCCTTAGTGGAATAAGGATATGTTTCTCGATTATGGAGGTGACAAAAGGTTCATCGTAAAGGGTTACGTCGATGCAAGTTTTGACACTGATCCAGATGACTCAAAGTCTCAATCTGGATACATATTGAAAGTGGGAGCAATTAACTAGAGTAGCTCCGTGCAGAGCATTGTTGACATAGAAATTTGCAAAATACATACGGATCTGAATGTGGCAGACCCGTTGACTAAACTTCCCTCACAAGCAAAACATGATCACACCATAGTACTCTTTGGGTATTAATCACATAGCGATGTGAACTAGATTATTGACTCTAGTAAACCCTTTGGGTGTTGGTCACATGACGATGTGAACTATGGGTGTTAATCACATGGTCATGTGAACTATTGATATTAAATCACATGGCGATGTGAACTAGATTATTGACTCTAGTGCAGGTGAGAGACTGAAGGAAATATGACCTAGAGGCAATAATAAAGTTATTATTTATTTCCTTATTTCATGATAAATGTTTATTATTTATGCTAGAATTGTATTAACCGGAAACATAATACATGTGTGAGTACATAGACAAACAGAGTGTCACTAGTATGCCTCTACTTGACTAGCTCGTTGAATAAAAGATGGTTAAGTTTCCTAGCCATAGACATGAGTTGTCATTTGATTAACGGGGTCACATCATTAGAGAATGATGTGATTGACTTGACCCATTCCGTTAGCATAGCACTTGATCGTTTAGTTTGTTGCTATTGCTTTCTTCATGACTTATACATGTTCCTATGACTATGAGATTATGCAACTCTCGTTTACCGGAGGAACACTTTGTGTGCTACCAAACGTCACAACATAACTGGGTGATTATAAAGGTGCTCTACAGGTGTCTCCGAAGGTACTTGTTGGGTTGGCATATTTCGAGATTAGGATTTGTCACTCCGATTGTCGGAGAGGTATCTTTGGGCCCTCTCGGTAATGCACATCACTTAAGCCTTGCAAGCATTACAACTAATGAGTTAGTTGCGGGATGATGTGTTACGGAACGAGTAAAGAGACTTGCCGGTAACGAGATTGAACTAGGTATTGAGATACCGACGATCGAATCTCGGGCAAGTAACATATCGATGACAAAGGGAACAACGTATATTGTTATGCGGTTTGACCGATAAAGATCTTCATAGAATATGTAGGAACCAATATGAGCATCCAGGTTCCGCTATTGGTTATTGACCGGAGACATGTCTCAGTCATGTCTACATAGTTCTCGAACCCGTAGGGTCCGCACGCTTAACGTTTCGGTGATAGTTATATTATGAGTTTATATATTTTGATGTACCGAAGGTTGTTCGGAGTCCCGGATGTGATCACGGACATGATGAGGAGTCTCGAAATGGTCGAGACATGAAGATTGATATATTGGAAGCCTATGTTTGGATATCGGAAGTGTTCCAGGTGAATTTGGGATTTTACCGGAGTACCGGGAGGTTACCGAAACCCCCCGGGACTTAATGGGTCTTAGTGGGCCTTGGTGGAAAGAGAGGAGAGGCGGCCAGGGCATGGGCCGCGCCCCCTCCCCCCTAGTCCGAATAGGACAAGGAGAGGGGGGCGGCGCCCCCCTTCCTTCTTCTCCTCCACCTCTTTCCCCTCTCTCTCTCCTAGTCCAACAAGGAAAAGGGGGGAGTCCTAATCCCGGTAGGAGTAGAACTCCTCCTGGCGCGCCCCTCTCTAGGCCGGCCGCACCCCCCTTGCTCCTTTATATGCAGGGGCAGGGGGCACCCCATAGACACAACAATTGATCGTTTGATCTTTTAGCCGTGTGTGGTGCCCCCCCTCCACCATAGTCCACCTCGATAATATTGTAGCGGTGCTTAGGTGAAGCCCTGCGTCGGTAGAACATCATCATCGTCACCACACCGTCATGCTGACGAAACTCTCCCTCAACACTCGGCTGGATCGGAGTTCGAGGGACGTCATCGGGCTGAACGTGTGCTGAACTCGGAGGTGCCGTGCGTTCGGTACTTGGATCGGTCGGATCGTGAAGACGTACGACTACATCAACCTCGTTGTGCTAACGCTTCCGCTTTCGGTCTACGAGGGTACGTGGACAACACTCTCCCCTCTTGTTGTCGTGCATCACCATGATCTTGCGTGTGCGTAGGAATTTTTTTGAAATTACTACGTTCCCCAACACAACGTTTCCCATATGCATTCCAAATACTGTTTCAACTAATCGGATGAGATTCACGCAAACACGACGGATTTCATCAAAGTTCGATAGAAAATAACACTAACCATTCATACATAGCATGCAATTAAGTGCAGTACAACAATAGTTCAAATTCAATGAGACTAACCAGATGTTCAACAAGATTTTCATGAACGAATCATGCCGTCCCACACACACTGCCCCTTCAACTTAATCCAATGGTGTATTTGCGTAAATGATTGTCCCTCTATCATGTGGTACATCATGGCAACGCGGGCTACACAATGTATATAACAACATTGAATGAAAGAATCAATCAATCAACAAGTTCAGCAGGAAGCAAAACTTACAATCTCATCGGGTGGCGCGTGCAATGTCCACCTTGCCTCCAACATATCAACAACACTAGAAAATTTGGTGATGGTGGTGTGGCTGGTGTACCATCGATACAATACGACCTCACATTGCAATCATGAATGATGTGCATGTCGCAAGGCGCAATATGCTCGCGCGTGAAATGAATCATGCACGCGCTGCCAGAAGAGCCCTCCTCTGCTCCTGCCTACAAAATACGCGGATACGGCCAACCACACATCGCACAACAACTCATCCTCCATGGTCGAGTACCCCTGCCATCCTTCGTACTCTAAACGACATGGCGTTCGAAAATAAGCTCAATGGCATTTCACCGAACATCTGCCGGGCATGGTGTCCGCCATGGACAACGTCGACATGGGGGCGGAGTGTACCTGCCTATGGACGGGTCCTGAATGGATGATGATGTCGTAAAAGGCGAGTGGGCGCGTGCGTCGCTGCTGGTTGTAAAGGTCCGGCAATGCCTGTGTGCTGACCGGAGAGGTACATCGACGACGTCAGAGGAGGAGCGTGCAGATGCAAAGCAAGAGGGGGAAATGGGCGGCTTGGAAGAAAATGGGATCAGGAGGGAGGATTTAGTGGGCCGGGGTGTCGGAGTCCTATACGTGGTTGCGTTCTGGACTCCCACAAAGCCCCTCCCCCAACTTTGCATCCACTTTGCGGGAAAAAGTGCGCCCGGACCGCTCGGCAGACCGATACAGACCTGCGTTGGATGGCGGAACACGTCGGACCACGCGATCCGGACATATGCAGACAGTTTGAGAGTAGGTGTTGGAGATGCTCTTAATAAGGAGAAGTCTAGTATATAATATGAGAGTCCTCATGGAGAACTTTATATGATCTTTTACCTTGAGTTTCTGCTTGTGTACTCTCGGGCCTATATAGAGCTTAGAAAATAGTGAGACTAAGAGTTTTCTACCTTTCCCTTCGGCGTTTAGGGAAAACTCTTCCCTACAATCTTTGCCAGAGAGCCTTTGGATTCGCTTTCCCCCTACCTACCGCACCAGCAGCCGGTGTCGAGGAGACGAATCCCGGTGCCTTCGCTCCGGCTAGTAAATTAGGTTAGGTTTTTAGTCCTCGTAGCTGCGGGCTTTCGGGCGGATGATGACGCTTCTACTTCAAGTTTGTCTTTCAGACTTTGATCCTTCTCGAGTTCGTTCATATGGACGTAGTCGACGAGCTCCGTGTAGAAATATAGATTTCTACCGCCCTCTTGGCATGGAGAGATTAAGGTTTCTCGTTGTGTGTGCGCAATGACAAGATTCATTGTAGTTGCTTCAAATCTATTCAAGGTTTAACGACGATGACTGCGGCTCCAGGGCACTGGTTCTTAGGGGCACTTGCACGAAGACTTACTGCTATCATCGACAACGTCAAGTCGGCTCCAATAGGGTTGTGGCGACAAAGGTGCGTCGGCGACTCGTTCTGACGGCGATAGTGGTCATCCAGGGTCTAGATATCTTGATGTAATTTTTATTATGTTTGAGGTGTTTTTTTACTTATGATTAACTTTTATAATAGATCTAGATCTTCTCTTGAAAAATAGTGTAACTGTTTCTCATTCGTACCCTTTTAGGATTTTAGCGGAAATTTGCAGGGGTACACACCTGTCCAACCGTGCCAGCCGCACAATTGCCTCGCAATCCAGGTCATTGATCCCGCATGAGGGCAAAACAAGTTTTACATTTTAGTTTATGAAACTTATGATTTTGTTGGTCCCAGCTTTTGAAACTTATGTTATTGTCGTTCACTCGTACCAATTTTCCGAGTTGAAACTTAAGATTTACGATTTTGTCGGTCACATGATCAGAAACTTATGATTTAGTCAGCCACTCATACCATATTTCAGAATTTGAAATTTTAATGAAAATTAAGAAACTCATAAAAATATATTCAAAATGGAGCTCATTTGAAAAACATCGTTATTAGAAACACAAATATGAAAATTCAACTTTATTTTAAATTTTGGTTAAAAAACATGAAATATAAAAAATCAAAAGCCAAAAGGAAAAGGGGGATGCGTGTCCCCACACCCACGTTGCAAACCGCCTCCTAGGATTTTAGCTTGCTTTAATAAAAAAAAGGGTTTCATAGGCTTTACTCAGATTTTTGGGGATTTATATTTTGAGAAATACTTCATATGTTCATAATATAAGACGTTTTGGACACTTGTATGTTGAGTTTAAAATGTCCTGTATTGGTGAACAGGGGGAGTATATAGCCAAAAAAAAAAAAGCCAGCCTAAAAAAACCCATACAGGCTTACAGCCCAACGAGGATTGCTCTATTCTAGCCCGTCAGACTACAGGACTGCCTCGCCTACAGGACGCCAGCCCAGTAGAATGGCTCGGCATGCTGTCGTCATTCAATTTTTTCTTTTATTTATATTTTAAATGCATATATTTCAAGAACTTAATTTTACTTAAGAAATTTAAAACTATAAAGTTTAAAAATTTAACATTGTATACAATAATTGTTAGCGCAGTTTTAAGAAATGTTGGTAACATTCAAGAAAATGTTCGTGAAAACAAAAAAATTCCCCACATTTTCAAAAAATATATGCATTTTTCATAAAAATGTGTATACAACGTAAAAATAATGTTTGCGTTTGTGAAAGAATGTTTTGAACCACTAATAAATTGTATGTGACATTTTATGAAAATATTCCGCCATTTCAACAAAACATTCATCACATTTTTTTAAAATGTACTACCCCACCCATGCTAAAGCAACAGCACTTATTATGAAACGGAGTTGGTACAATGTAAAAAAATGTCCGTTTAGGTAAAAAAAGTTTATTTTCATTAAAAATGTATGTGACACTAAAAAAATCATGTGTTTCTAAGAAATGTCTATGAGATGTTTAAAAATGTGCAACGTGTATTTCAAAAATGTTATTGTGTATTTGAAAAGTGTTCAAAAGATGTATATTTAAATAATTGTAGACCATGTATTTGAAAAATGTCCAATGTGTACCAACTTTTTAACAAGTGCTCTAAAATATACATTGTGTATTGAGAAAAAAGTAGACATGTATTAACAAATAACACAACAATAACCGACAAATAAACAGAAATTAAAGCAAAGAAAAAAACAAAGGAAACCAAGAAGGAAACAAAAAAGAAAATCAAAGTATAATGAAGAAAGAAAAAACAAAAAATAAAAGGCGGCTGAGTCATCCGCCTAACCAACCGTCAGATTTGTGTGCTGGTGGCCATACGATCGTAGCAAGGCCACAACATCATTCAGCGCGTGGCAGCTTTAATACAACACTAATGGCATCCAACAAAAGCTTGTAGCTCTCATGGCAGCACCATCGGTGTCTGGCGAAACTCCATTGCAGCCCCGGCGGAGCTCCGACGTAGCACCGACAACTCCGGCGAAACGCCAACGCAGCACCGACGACTCTGACAAAGCTCATTGCAACTCTGACGAAACTCTATTGCAACACTGTCGCTGAGATGAAGCGGAAGATGCGGCAGTGACGTCAGCGCCAAAATTTTGCTGTCATTGTACGCCATCGGTTACAACACCACACTTTCCACAAGGACATACCTCCCTTTCCGTTTTGCTCTGAAGCAGGCGTCGCCAGTAAGGAAGCCCCACTGCTCATAGCAAGATGGGCAGCCCACTGCTTACCACAGCATGGCTCCGCATCGCATCATGATGGGTGCTTGCAGCAGGCGTCACCGATAAGGATAACCTGCTGCAAGAGACGGATAAGAAGATAAGAGAGCGATTGATGGGACCCGTGGGGACACGTGGGGGTGTGGACATCAACTATGTCCACGGCTGGCATCACGCGATCAAAGTGCATCAGACGGCTAGTGGTGCGGTTTAAGCCAGGCAAAGTTCAGTCAGCTTAGAATAAACGTTTTCCAAAATAAAAACAATGAGAAAACCAGAAGTAAAATAAAAAGGCAAAACGGAAGAAAACAGATGATGAAAAATCAAAGAACCGGAAGAAAACTGAGCAGAGTGAACGTACAGCGCGCAACGAAAAAACGGCACTAATGGGCCGGCCCGCTTGTCGTCGTCTGTAGGCGATTCCTATTAGCCCTGGCGGCTCGTCAGACCGTCACCGTGCGGCCGTGCCCTGTCGAACGCCGCCCCCTCCGCCGCCGTCTCCACGACGGGCGCCCCGCCTGGCCGCCTCGCACCTCCCCTTGCTCCCCAGTCCCACCCTCCGTCCTCACCACCGGCTGCCCCGCCTCCCGCCTCCACTACTGCCCCGGGTCCCGGCGGCTCGATACCCCTCCCTTTGCTCTTGCTCGCCTGTCCCCATCCCCCGTCCTCACCCTCGCTCGGCGGCGGCCCGCGGAGCGCCGGTGCCTGGCAACCTCCGGTGAGAACTCCGAGCAGTCTTGCCGTCTTGTCCATTACATCTGGAGAGCAGTGACACCTTGAAGACCTGAACGGCTGAACGAGCAGAGCAGCCGACAACGGCCTCCTCCGCTGCGCCCCGGCCCCGTGATTCTTTCGCCACCAGCTGTGTGTTACTTACTGTGTGGCCTGCTGGTGCCTACTGCTGCCGCGGCGCCCCTCCTCTCGCTGGTAAATTTCTTGCTGGTAGTTTTGTCTTTGGTGAATTGATGTATGCATTATCTGATTGTCACAGTGCATAGATGATTTAAATTTTGAACTGAAATTAAAATGGAATACAGCGTTGTGTGAGTATGTGTAATCTGTTGATGGAACTCGAATTGATTCATTTTGCAGAAATAGAAATTGGTGTATGCATTGTCTGATTGTCACATGTCTAGATGACTTGTAGTTTCTTTTCTTATTAGATTGTTAAGCACTGGGGGTTAAATTCTAGATTTATTGAGAAATCGAGCTTTATTTTGTATGTTTTTCAAACTAGGTATTTTTCTGGAATGTTATGGGATATTTTGGGGGTGCTATAACCTATAACTATAAGTGCCAAAGTTTTTCCATGTTAATGGAAAAAATTCGCCCGGGGTTTGCTTTAATCATGGCTCCCTGGTTAGTCCGTTAGTGTGATTAGAAACTACTCTTTCAGACTTCCAATACTACTTCAATGTTCAGTCTTGAGAGCTAGTTGGTAGTTGCAAATTTCAAACATATATAGTGAACTCTATTGCTGTGAGACATGATTAAACTATTTATATTGCTCGTTTGGTCAATTTCGTATTACTCGTGTGATGTCGATTTTTTTAAGGTGGCACACCCTATGATTTGTTCCTGGCCCCACCACTGCTTTTAGCTTGCTTTAATCTCAGATCTGGCGTAGGATCAATGTCAACTATTTCTGATCAGAAGAAACGAACCTTAGAAGCTATTCAACAACGGTATGCAGCAGCTAAAGCTAAGAAGCTGCAAGATGAACAGCCCAAGTGCCCGAAGAACAAAGAGAGTACTCCCAAGCCCAAGTTTGATGCACGGAGGAAAGGAAAAACTCCTGAATCCACTCCTCGAACTTCTGGCCAGCTGCCTACATTTAGAGGTTTTTGTTTTTGTTCACCATTCTCCATTTCATTAGTGCACATTTTATATACGTCCCCTTTGTCTTATACTGCTGCTGCTGCTTCTCAGCTCAAGGAAACTCCAGTAATCAACAAAAGCCTTCTGCCTCCTCAGGTAAACCTATATCTGTGTGTGCGTGTGACTTTGTCCTGAAATTAACTGATAGCTTTTTTGACCTTTTAGGTGGAGAAATCAACCCTATATACTCTGAGATTTCATTTGCTCTTCATGAAAATTTGTCCCAAGATGACTATGCGGTAAGTACCCATGGTATGTGTTATGGTCTCAAATGTAACTTTATATGGTTCGAAATATCCTTTAATATTTGTTGTGTGAACTTTGGTGTAGGATCCCGACAGCACAGACGTAGTTCAAAGTGTCATATATGATATAATTCAGAAAGGTGGAGAAGCCGGGAAAATTTCCAAGGGATCGAAAAAGTTAAAGTTGGATAGAGGGATTCTTTTGGATAACTATGTTCAAAGGGGTCCTATATTAGTGGATGCACAATCACGATCTTTGTTGATCCACTCGAAGCGATCAAAAAGGCACATGTCACTGAAGCAACATAAGAAATGTGGGTCATTTGATTTACATGATACATTCCGCAGGTAATCCTTGTTCAGGTTTAGTATAAGTTTTCTTCTCTTATCATCACATTTTCATGATATGACTGAAATATTTATATCCTTGCTAAAATCCCCAGATGGGGTATCTTTGGAGTTTATGCAGTTTTTACATGTGATTCTTATTCTTCCAGGTTTGACCTCTATAAGCCAATGCATGAAATGTGGAAAGACTATATGCGAGAGCTTACAAAAAGTACTCCGTATGGATCCCTCACTGTCTTTTCTTTCTGTTACTTTCAGGCCTCATTTACATCTCCACACTATTTGCTTTTACTAGGAAAGATAAAAAGGCTTGCAATTTATACATTGTTTTTACCATTTAATTCAACGCATGTAGCGCAAATTAGGAGGATTTGCAAATGTTTGTACATAGTACCAGATTATTATGTTTAAAAAAGGAAAAAGTCCATTTTACTACCCTGAATAAAGTGGGTGGTTCACTTTACCCCCTGATCTATTTTTCGGTTTGTTTTACCCCCCAAACAAACCCAAACCGGACAACCCCCCCCCCCCCCCCCCCCCCCCGGGCTGGTTTTTCTCCACCCGCTGCTGATGTGGCACTAGTCAACGGTGGTTTTGACCTGGGTGGGGCCCCCTTGTCAGGTTTCTCTCTCTCTCTAGTTAATAGATTATTTAACTCAGTCTAAAAATTGTGGGCCCCACTGTCATAGAGTAGACTAGTGGTGGGTGGGTTAGTACTAAAGGGGGATTAGGCCCCCAAGTTAAGTTGGGGCCGGGCCCCACTGGTAGAGAGCCAGCCGGCCTCTCTGGCTGTGCACGCCTGCACAGAGAGGGCGCTGGCGGGCTCGACCAGAGCTAGAGGCGGCGTGGGGGGTGCGGCAGCCAGCGGCGGGCGCAGGCCAGCGCGGTTGGGGTGGCCGGGTGCAGCGACAACGGTGAGTAGAGCTGGGACGCAGCGGCAGGCGAGCAGCAGCTGCGGCAGCGGGCAGGGCTGCACGGGCGGGCGTGTGCGGCTGCGGAGAGGCAGAAGCGCGGGCGACGGGCGGTCTGGGCAGGAGCGGGCGCGCCCGCTGGGCGGTTAAGGCTGCAGAGGGAGCGGGTAAGCACGCTCGGGAGCGGAGCTCCGGCGGTTCGGCCATGGCGGCCGAAGCACGGGGACGACGGCTAAACAGTGAATTCGAAACTAGAGGCACGGTTGGACGGGCTGAGGGCTTGTACAGGCGGCTGCGGAGGTGCTGAGCACAGAGGTGTGCTCGGACGTGAGCGGCAGCAGCTGTGAGCGCGCCGGCGAAGCAAACGGCGGCGACGAGCTTCGCCTCCGATGGCAGCGAGCGATGGAGTGACATATTGGAGCGGGGAGAAAAGGGGTTTCGCGGAGCTCACCGTGGAGGCCCGTAGGCCCGGTGAAAGCTTAGGGGTAGTAGGCCGAACGAAATCAAAGAGGATTGCTGGCGGTGGTCCGAGGAAGAAGACAACATGGGCGATGGCGTTGGCGCTCCTTGGCTTCGATCCGGTGACGCAGGCGAAGTAGTGGACGACGACAGAGAAGATGGACGTGTGGTCTAGGCGCCGGGGAGCGCGGTGGGCACGAGGACGAGGTCGGCCATGGCGGCGATGCGGTGACGAAGGCCTCGGGCGTGCGCCCGCGCGCGCGCGCGCGAGAGAGAAACCTGACAAGGGGGCCCCACCCAGGTCAAAACCGCCGTTGACTAGTGCCACATCAGCAGCGGGTGGAGAAAAACCAGCCGGGGGGGGGGGTGTTTTGTCCGGTTTGATTTTGTTTGGGGGGTAAAAGAAGCCGAAAAATAGATCAGGGGGTAAAGTGAACCACCCACTTTATTCAGGGTAGTAAAATGGACTTTTTTCTTTAAAAAATAATGCTCCTTACCTACGTGGCCAAATATGTGGACTCAGGATCATGTCCCTTTGTGTACACATGTGAACTGTTTGACTCGTAAATACGTACAGGATGCCAAAGTAGGCTGGACTAGTCATAAATAACATGCTTGAGATGTTATTAACTCCGTGAATGTTAGTTACATGTTTGTCTTGGGCGAAAGATCCGACACGAGCAACCCCGATAGAAAGGCCTTGGCCTCCTTCACCATGCTTGTCTCCTGGACTATATGGAATGAGAGAAACGCGTGTGTTTTCCGTCACAAGAGTGCTCCACCGCCAATCTTGCTAGCCAACATCTTGAACGAGGCCAATTTGTGGTCCACCGCGGGGGCAAAACACCTAAGGAAAATTGTATGGCGAGAGTACTTGTCATGTGGTGTTTGTGGGATATTTGTAAAACCTCTTCTCTCCTTAATTAATATATGAGGCAAATCTTTTGCCTCCTTTTTGAAAAAAAATGTTAGTTACATGTCTTTAGATCAGTGTGCTAGTTTCTATGTCTTATCAGAAAACAAGTAAACTGGATCACTCCTATAGGTGGACCCATATTTGTAAAGTCACCTCATACTTACGTGGCACCCAGGCACTCATGATTGGGTCTGAGATGTCAATTCACAGATTGGGTCAGTATAAGAATTAAGGCCCTGGTAAAAACCCAACTTTTTGGTACATAATCTAGTATATGTGCAAACATTTGTAAACTCTGGTAATGTGCACAACAACTGTTGAATTATGAGGTAAAGACTGCAATTTGTAAAAGAAAAGGCATTTGGTCTTTGGATCTTTTGCTGTTATTTGTCTCTTATTTTTAAATATACGACTTAATTGTTTTTAGATCTTTTGTAATTGGTGTCTACTTTTGAAGGATCCAACTACTGATATATTGAATTGGTATATTTGTACAGCTGTACTACTCTTTAATTATCAGTTTGTTTTGACTAATATTCACAGTACAGTAACTCACAGGCTTTATGCTGTTAGTAAGACCGAGCCCACCCAAAAATGATATTTGTATGGAAACTTATTGACTGTAGGGACCAGATTGTTGGTATTCATCTGATTGCCTCAAAAATAGCTTAATTAAGCTGTAATTGTATAGAATTATACAAAATAGAGTTCTGAAAGATTAATGATTTGAAATTTTGGACAATCAAATTCAAGAAATGTAATCAGTTTAACCTTTCCCAGATTTGGGCTAACCCTTTATTATGCCTTTTCAGTACAATGTATGAGGTATTGATATTCCCTGTTTTCTTTATAGGAAAAAGCAATTGTCGGAAAACCTCCTTTCAGCAGATCTTCATGGGGCGCTTATAATAGGTGATTCATATACTTTGCATAGTTGCATACTGGGTTATTAGACTGCCTGTATTGATCCTGTCATTGTTTTTGTGTTTTCTTTTGGTCATTCGCAGTGGCACAATGCAAAGCAGCCTCATATCAAGGTGTAAGTGGCATCATGATTCGTGACACTGCAGAGACTTTTGGAATTATATCAGAGGACAACCGCTTCCGAGGTACCTACTATCGCAGTTCGTAATGCAATACTTTGGACAGGCTTGGATGAAGTGATGTATAGTTTGCTTGAGAGCATGTCTTCTACAATCTTTTTTTTTGTTCGGTAATATAGGGCTGTTACAAACTTACAATCTTGTGTTGGATTTTCCTTTCTACTGCTAATATGATACTTCCTTTTCCCATTGATCGTGCTAAATAATTTTACTGTAACTCTCTATCCATATGATCCGTGCTCTAAGAGACTGCAATGAAACGCATACTTGTTTTTCTGGTGAGGTCCACACTTGAAATTTTCATGGCAGAAGTACGTACAAGCGGACAGGGTTGTTCAGCTTCTTGCTCAAAACATTGTATCTTACTCGCTCAATGGAACTGTTCTCCCCATAGACTGATTCTTGCCGTTATACTATGTTGTTTGTAGTCATGAATTCTAGTGTTAATTACTCTAGACCTAATGGGATTGCTTTCTAAGAAGCTCACTTTGAAACCTGCAGTTGTGCCGAAAGCTGGGTCAGTTTTCGTCCTCCAAGCTGATTGCTGGAAGGTTACACTAATCGGCGACAAACTGTCGCCAAAGGAGAAGTTGAAGGAAAGCCAGCGTCTGCAGCGTGCGCAATCACTGATCAGATAGAGTTTCGAGCCTGTTAGACTCTGTTTTCTGATAAATTTTGCCCAGAGGAACAACTACAGTTTTTCTTGCTTGGTTGTTGTTTCTGTTGATTAACGTCAGTCTAACCCTTCATTGCTTAGCACTTGGCAGTTCTTGTTGCTCCACATTGTAAGCCTGTCACTCCACTCCTGGCAAAGACGCGACGCTGAGAAGTTCCTTAGGGCGTGTTTGGTTACATTGCCGATTCAGCCTGGTCCGACGAGTCTGGCTCTATTGAGTTGGTTTGAGGGGATGCAGGCCAAAAAACCCCAGATGCATATAGTTTGGTTGCCCGCATGCTCCTAGTTGCATGAGACAACCATTTTTAACCCGGCGTTTGGTTGCCCGCATTGTATTAGGCGCACATATGACATGGTTTTTGGTTGCAACCTGCATAAGGTGTTGTCACCACTTCTAACTAGTGGTGAGCTTACCACACATGTAGCGCCATCTACTTAAACAAATGACAATTCATCCTAACTACTATCAAATGACAGTTCAAATTATTAAGAGCCATTGGCTAAATAGGGGCTAGTTCAGGGAGCGACTACAATAGAAGAATGGCTTGTCATGCAAAAATAGAAAAACGAATATGGGCCGTCGGATCCATTGTGGATGGTACAGATTCAAGTGGGGGATCCTAGGCCACTTAATGTGTATTTTATGAAAACCCCCCTGCTACTAGTTAGATGTAAAAGATACTTTTGCAGTAACTACCTTCACTTTTTTCATGTCCAAACGTTTTGTTCTTAGTAAATACTGTAGTACCTATGCCATATCTTCACAACGCTCATTCCTGCTCCCTCCCTTCATATGTAAACTAATTATGCAAGAAACTTGAACATGACCATCACACACTAATATGTGAGTACGTGTAAGCTGGACCATACCAGGCACAAGAAATAGCATAAATGTTAAAATGAACCATTCCAAAAACAAATACTTGAGTGCATGTCAAACTGGACTATCAGCGCCGCATTTTTTAGTACATGTCAAACTGTAACATCCCGGGCATAACACAGAAGACACTCATATCACAGGATCAAGTATTGCTAGCGAAAACTGCATCAACTTTGGTACATGACGGGCAAGGGTAAGTCTAAAGGACTATAATAATCATCGCTCAACAAGCATTGCCATTAAAAACTGCATGAACGTTGCTATCTTGACAGCACACAACAGTTGCCTCCAGATGCAGTGCTTCTTGTTCGTCGAGCTTGTTGTCCTGGGAGAGTTTAGACGTAGCAAATATGATTCAGTTAGCGCAAGTCCATGTATGTGCCATACATTCATACTTAAAAAATGAATCATGAGCTGTTCAAATAAATATACATAAACAACCACCATCTGACTGTGTGCTACACACACTACAAGGAAGGATAAATAGAGAAGATATGACATTAATCGCAAAAGGCAACCTAAAGTATGTTTCTATGTTGGAAATGGCAGATAAGCCAACTATTTTGTGGATAATCCTAACTTAGCAATAATGAACAAATTATACAAATATTATTTATCTTGTACAGGAAAATAACTCTAGTGCATTCTAGAGATTCGTAACAACCGGCGGAATTAAGCAATACAATTATTTACATAATTGTCCTAATAGAAATCCATCCTTTATAAAACTTGCCATTTTCAAATAGCTTATCGTATGTACAAATAAGAAAAGAGCATATCTTATGATAAAATCATGTGTTGAACCCTCAAAGCTGCTGGACATTTTAATCACTCAAAAACTGGTCATGAGTTCGACAAGAACAATATTAGCAGAGCCACTCCCTAATACAAACAAGTGAACCATGTACCAAGTATAATAATAAACACGTAACATGTCTATTCTTGACATTGTGGAAGCATAAACAAGTCTATACGCTGCAAAATAGTCATTTCTACACTTACCATAACATCATCACTATAGTACTTTTTTTTACTGAAAAGAGCTCAATAGTGTTTGTTTGGGTACTCCACTAGGTCGTGTTATATGAGAAATATCTTGCAACATTATTTGCAAACACACTTGGCTTGAAAAAAAAATGATCGGGTAACCACACAGAATGAATGCTTGAACAGCAAATTACAGGTTTCAACGACTATCTAAAAGCATAAGTAGCAACGGCAAACAAGAAAGGGATTTTTATGACTATCATGCGGATGCAAATTAGTGATGGCATGCACTATATTATAAATTGTTATAACAAGGAAACTACAACACCGTGGGAAATATAAGTGAACAAGATGAGAGAGAGGCCCATGTCATGGAAGAAGAATTAATCCTAAATCACGAACATGCATACTTGCTTTAGTGATAGCAGAGACTTCAATCAAATTGCAAGATCTCTTGCCGGTGGCAGTGCGTGCGCCTGCCGCCTCCATGGCCAGTCGCCACAAGGTCGTCTAGATGCATTCGCGGCCGAGCGATGGATCCTAGACCAAGCAATCTGCCGATGGACGAGATTCCTGCAGCCTGTGGTCTACGAGTGTCTCTGCTCTACTACTATAAAATGAAATAGCTGTCTTTATAAAAGTCTCTTCTGCTGTGTTGGTTGTAACTAGCTATCTTCTGGATGCCTGTGTGTGAGTGCAAGCTCAAGAACTGAGCTATTAGTGTAAATTTGATCTATACCATTAAATATATATACAATAACTTTGCAAAAACCTTGATGTCAAATACTAACTGGTGAACTTCACAACTGATGTGATCTTGAGCAGAATAGAGTTTTGTTGTGGATAAAACCACTTCACTCTTTTAGGTTTTCACCCACCTTGAACATAATAAGTAACTCCGGGTTATTTCAAAAACGAACAAAAAAACTATGCATATAAGACCGAACGTGTCAACTAAATTCCCCAGAGCTCAGATACACATCTGAACGAGCTCCGGTTGGTGCTAAAAATCCACACTCCAGCAAAAGCCAAGGCCGCCAGATGCTATACAATGTAATTCTTTTTTGTAACCAATACAATGCCAAATTGGACTGTGCTACATCATTCACCAGGTTACTGGACCTGATTGGCCAAAGTTACCAAAATGCATCATTCACATGTAAGCAAGTATGACATGAACAAGTACAAGAAAATAATGTAGAGATACAGCATAAATCAACTAGCTAATAAAATTGAGATGGAACCATGAAGGACAAATGTACTAGCTAATACTCCCATCTCAATTTGTTTGTTTACCAGAAGAATTAATCACCGTGGTGACGCCTTGTATGTTTGCACCATGTCACACAGGCCGGTTGGGAAGGAGCCGAGGAGCCCACCTCCGGCTTGCAGCCGATGAGGTGGAGGAGGATGCGAGATGATCCTAGGTATTGAGATTGACAGGAAACGACTAACCAGCCGCTGCCGGAGCCTGAGATTGGGAGGCAACGATGAGCATACTGCGACGTGGATCTTAATACTCCACGAGATCAGATCTGCTCGGCCTCAAACAGAGCCGCCGGCGACACAACTGGCAAGAGCCATCAGAAAGGTGGAACATCACCTCCGCCCCGCGTACTTGGCTAACTTGGTTGAGGGATCTGGCCGCCGCCGCCGCGCTTGGGGGTCAGGGAAGGGGGTTAGGTCGCTGCAACTGCGTATGGGCTGGGTTTCAACGACGAGGACATATGGAACAAATTACTTACAGCGGGGGAGCTTTTTGCAAATTGTGCGCGCAGATCGCTTCCTCAGAATCTGGGCCATGAATCTCCAATCCGATGGCCCAGATGCGTTTTTTCTATTTTTGCATCACAAGCTGTTCTTCTATTCTAGTCGCTCCCGCTAGTTCATCGGTGCTACCAGATCTTCCTCTTCCTCTCCTCTTCTTCTGCTTCTGCTTCAGCTGCTGCTTCTGCTACTGCTGTTGCTGCTTCTTGTTCTTCTTCCATCTTCAAATCCTGCACCGACCTCTGTTAAACCACATCGCCTCTTCCCACTCCAACCTTTTGTTCTTTCAAGTGTCATTGTCAAATGCCTCCACACCATGACCGGAGCTAACAACATCGTCAGGCTCGACATCTTCCTCCTCAGGCATGTGTTCATCAAAGCCCCACTAGAGGATCCAGTTATGCAGAATGCAACAAGTAAGAACTAGCTTAACCTGAGTGGAGTATGGGTGGAATGGCTTCTGATCTAGGATCTTAAACCTATTCTTCAGAGCTCCAAATGCCCTCTCAACAGTTACTCTAAGGCTGGAGTGTCTGAGATTAAATAGCTCATGTGCAGTCCTATGATAGTTCCTACCAGAGAACTCGTTGAGATGGTACCTTGTTTTCCTGAAGGGTGGAAGAATACCCGGTCGAGATGCATAGCCAGCATCTCTAAGGTAGAACTTGCCGTCGGGGATGTTTATCCCATTAGGTCGACTCATGCTGCCAGTGAGAATGTTAGCATCATGCGCCGACCCCTCCCAGCCAGCCAGCACATATGTGAACTTCAGATCAAAGTCAACAGCAGCAAGCACATTCTGGCTTGTGTAGTGCTTCCTCCCCCTGTATGCTGCTGACTGTGACCTAGGAACTCTGGCAGTGACATGAGTACCATCTATTGCCCCAATGCAATCCTGAAAATGGCATCACAAGCCTGTGTTAGTGCTCAACTTGAACAATACAAGCATATCAAGCCATGAAAAGTGTATATTGTCAATGCTCACCTTGAAGTATGGATACCATCTTGGGCTTCCGTGAATCTTGGGTGGAGTCTGGCCAGATGGTCTCCTGATCATCTCTCCTCTAAGCTCCCCAATAGCATAAAGCACCTGCTTGAAGTACCTAGAGATGGTTTCCATTGATCTCCTAAACGTGTTGTGAATGACCCTAAACCTCTGGTTATGGCCAACAACATGGAGGAACATTGGCCACTTGCTCTTCGACACTGGTGTTGATGCTATCTTGTAACAGCCCCCTGCTCCTGAAGGTCTCGACAAGCCTGGCAAATGGTGCTCTTTTCATTCTAAGCATCCACAGAGCCTCGACGTCATTGCAGTTGTAGATGTAGTTCAGATTTTGGATCCTCTCCTGTTCCCGGGGAAACAATGGACCATAGTGGATCAAAGGTCTCCCAGCACGACGAACAGCTCTCTGGTGCATGAACATGACCCATGCCTGAATCACACTAATCAGTGCTGCTGCCTGGATTATCAGCCTCATCCGTGCGTCCATAACCTAGTCGACATCGACGGTTCGTTCAGTGGGAAATCGATCCTACACCTAGCTTAATGGCCTAACCACTGAGCTAACAAGGGGGGGAGGGGGTGCTGCTTACTGGCATCGGAGACAAGGACAACGTAGGGGGAGCCATGGCACAGACTAGGTCGACCAGACAGTGGCCAACAACAAGGGCAGCACCAGATCCCCCGCAAACGCCGTCGCCTCTTCCGCCACCGCCGCCTATAGCTCAGATCTGAAATCGCAGCCGCCGCCGGTGGTGAGGCAGTAGGGAAGAAAGGGGGGTAGTTGCTATGGGTGAGTGAGTGAAAGGGGGGTGAGGCCAATTTGGCGCCGGGACGGCGCGCCAGATTTCCATCTCCCGCCATCCCCCCTCGCCCTCGCCTCGCTCCCGCTCATGCGACCTCGCGCCGCACTCAAACTGCCGATCCGAGCGTTTCCAGCGAGCCAGACTCTGGGCTGCTTTGAGGAGCGTGCGATGCAGGCCCAACAGGAAAACCGGGCAACCAAACAGGCCTCTCCCTTCCTGCGCGGGCCTGGTTGGGCTCGATGCGGGCAACCAAACACGCCCTTAGTAAATTCGAACACGCTTCTTGTGCAAGCTGCATCCTAGTAGGATAGCAACTACCATACCATGATCAATCACAAGTCTTTATCGGAAAAAATGATCAATTACAGGTGACCAGTTGAGGTTTGCGTTACGAGTCGGGTGAAAGTTTGGGTGTTGCCAATGTGTTGCCTCGCTCGTTAACCCAGTCAAGCAGGCGTGTCTTATTGCAGCGCTGAGGAAACCATAACCTGTGAGCTGTGGCTGGAGCGGCGGCACTGGCGCGGGATGAAGCTGCTCACGACGGATCCCTTGCCGTGGGAAGGACTCCGGCGTGGAAGAAGACGCTGCGCTATTTGTAGGCTGTGTTCGGAGGCTCTTCACTCCACGACTTCGCTCCCGGAGTGACCGGAGCCGTAGTTAAAAATCATGAAGTGGGCAAAAAGGTACTCCGCAAATCCTTGTATTATGTGGAGCTGGGGGAGTGCCGAACAGGGCCTTAGTTATACAGTAGATAGACGCAGGAGGTTCTTGGTGCTGTTATTAAGCGCATTCATGCGGTATGTAAATCGCTGACTGTCGTGCAACAGTCTGTGCTACCCCTGCTGAACCAGGGGTAAGCTATTGAACATTTTGCAGAAAAGCCATTGATGAATCTTAAAATTATACGCAGATACAATAGCTCTTTAGATGCCCGTCAAATCTAAGATCCAACGGCCGAGAAGTTCGTATCATGACATCACCAAAGTTTCGGTATCACCTGAAATTTTCCCAAACCAGCCGCCAGTGTAGGGTAAATAGACGATGTGGCGAGGCATGCTAGATGTGTGAATTCTACAGGTCATGTGCACATGCCAGTTATCCAGCCGTTCCTGGTGCGGCCCAGTTCTTTTCACTCGATTCTGAACAATCTGGGTCTGAAAAATCAAAAGCTCAAAAGAACCGGATCTGATTATCCAAAATCATTTGAAAATCGCCAGAATCAGTAGTGCAATCGAAAATCGTCTCGAGACCTCGCTTGTGGCGATTCAAATCAAAAGCTCGAAACGTTTCGACTTAAGGTGGTACCCCTATTTGAGAGGCAAATTACCAGAGAACTGCCACTGGTGGGCGGTGGCCGGCCCGGCCGCGCCCAGAAAAACGAGTCGCACGACTCGTCCCTCTCCTTCGCTCGATCCCCAACCTCCCCACTCGCGCTCGCGATAGGGTTACAGGGCCGCCGCCGCCCGACAGCCCGCCCCTCCCGCTCGCCGGAAGCCCGCTGCTCTCCCCCGCCCGCTCGCTTCGAGGCCCGCAGCCGTTGCTCCGCCCCGGCCACTCCTTCGCCCCGCCTGCTCGCCTCGAGGCCCTCAGCCGCTGCTCCGCCCCGGCCGTTGGCCTCGACACCCGACGCCGCCTCGCCGGAGTTTGCTCGGGCCGTCGCCTAGGCTGAGCTCTCATCTCCTCTCTGTCTTCTCTGTTCTGTTCTGGGTGCAGCTCTATTCCTTCTTGTTCGTCTCTGTTCCTAGTGTACATGGAAAAATGGATGGATGTTTGTTTGTTTGGTAGGAGTAGATGATTTGCTTGATGGCTGAATGGATGTATGCTCGTTTTCATGCTCATATTCGACATAAATTGTCCAAAACAACTACTCCCAGTTTTAGTTTTAGCAATTCAACACACAGTTTTAGTTCAGGGACATTACAGACATTTTAGCACACAACTCATCCCATAAATCTCAGACCACAATCTTAGAAAAGAGCTCGACAGCTGATTTTGGGTGATTCTGCAGGGAACTGATTTTGGGGGAAGTTTCTCAAAAGCTGATTTTGGAGACTGCGCGGTGGCTATTTTGCGGCGGAGGAGGGGTATGCGCATTATTTTGTCTCTGCATAGTAGCGATTTGAATTTGATAAGTATAGGCATAAGAGGGGAGATTGGAGGCGGTGGAGATGCAAATCCTCTCGCGCTCGATTACTCGAAGCGTCAGCAGGGTTGCCTCTTCTCTGCCTCGCTGCTGGTTTCCAGCACTTGCGCGAGGAGATGCTCCACGAAATCAACATCTTGATCGTCTTTTCCTTGAGAAGAGTACACTGAATTGGCTGCGCCAGTTCTCCATACATGGCGTGAATGAGACGAAGACTAATAATGCAGCAGAGGACAGTGTCCAGACGTTAAACACTAGTTTAACTGAAGATACATGTTACATGCCGATAATTTCAGGGAGCAGCCACCGTGATGATATACAAGAGAGCGGCTTATTGGGAACATAATTACTTTTTTGATATCGCTGACCGTACAGAGACTCGGTTGGAGCCAGCGCGTGCATACGATATACCGCGTAACATGATGCAGATCTTTTCAATGAAGTTAGCTAAAGCTCCTATCAACAGTGGCTCAATACAGTTATATGGATATATAGCAGCACGTGATGAAGTTGATCTAAGACTCAATTATGTTTTCAATCGTAGCAGGGATGATCCCATCATCGTGCAGCAGGGTTCTCTAATTGAAATGAACGGCCCTAAGAGAGCCATCCTGTTGATATTTGATGTGCTACTTGAGTTTGACATGAGGATCAAGAATGGGGAGAATGAAGAGGATGATTTACAGCTGATTGATGGAATCTCAGAATTTGACGGTTTACGCATGTCGTGGAGACCGCACGAGGTTCGCATTGGTGGAAATTGTGGTGCAGTTGATACGTCTTTTGCACTTGTTCATAGTTCAGTTGAGGCCACAGTACAAGTTATCATATCAAAAGTGCAGACTGGCTTTGATTTATCTCTCAGTTCTACGATTGCTCTTCTGGAGATGAATAAAGAATTCCAGCTCTTCAGTGGAAATATTAGTGAGTCCTGTGGCTTAGAAAGCTTTGTGATTGCTGTCACATGGGATACGCTGATGAATTTGAAGTTCAAGGTTGATCACGAAGGCTGTAACAATAATATTGAACGCAATTGTTCCTTCAAAGCTAAGTTAAATGGACACACCAGCCATCAGCTAAATCTCGAGACTGCCTCAATTTTAGTTAAGGTGACTTGGGCTGTGTTGCCTGCATCGTTGAGCAATTAACAGTATTGTGTAGTCCTGCACTGAATGGATTTGTTTACTTGGGTAAATGTTGTTTGCAGTCATGAATTCTGGCATTAACTACTGTAGACCTGATGTCATTGCTTTCTAAGATCACTTTGAAACCTGCAGTTGTGCCGAAAGCTGGGTCAGTTTTCGTCCTCCAAGCTGGTTGCTGGAAGGTGACACTGATCGGTGACAAACTGTCACCAAAGGAGAAGTTGAAGGAAACCCAGTGTCTGCAGTGTGCGCAATCACCGATCAGTTAGAGTTTCGAGCCTGTTAGACTCTGTTTTCTGACAAATTTTGCCCACAGTTTTTCTTGTTTAGTCTTTGTTTCTGTTGATTAACGTCAGTCTATCCCTTCATTGCTTAGCACCTGGCAGTTCTTGTTGCTCCACATTGTAAGCCTCTCACACCTAGCAAAGACGCAACACTGAGAAATTCCTTGGTTAATTCGAACACGCTTGTTGTGCAAGCTGCATCCTTGTAGGATAGCAACTACCATACCATGATCAATCGCAGCTCCTTATCAGATCTCTTTTTGATCAATCATAGGTGACCAGTTGAGGTTTATGTTACTGGCCGGGTGAAAGTTTGGGTGTCGCGTTGCTAACGTGTTGCCTCGCTTGCTAGCTTAGCCAAGCAGGCATGTATTGCAGCGCCGAGGAAACCATAATCTGTGGGCTGTGGCGGAGCGGCGGCACCGGCGCGGGATGAAGCTGCTTGCCGCGGATCCCTTGCCGTGGGAAGGACTCCGGCGTGGAAGAAGACGCTGCGCTATTAGTTATACAGTAGATAGATGCAGGAGGTTTTGTGCGCTGTTATTAGACGCCCTCATTCGGTGCATGAATCGTCGCCGTCGTGTACCATTCCGTAGCAGTCTGTGACGCCCCTGCTGAACCAAGGGCCAGGCACGCCAATCATCTTCTCTGCGCAAACCAGCCTCAGTTCCACAAGTTGACATGAGGGCATGGTGTACAGAATGACTGAAGAAGGATGACACATCGGCCAGTGTAGGGAAAAAAGGTGATGTGCCGAGGCATCCTGGATGTGTGAATTCTATAGGTCATGCACACATGCCAGTTATCCATCCGTTCCTGGTGCCTCTTATGCCTACGCTTATCAGATTCAAATCGCTACTATGCAGAGACAAAAAGGAATGAACAATACCAATACATAGAAGTAAGATGAGGAACAGGGAGGATCGCTCCTTATAGACACTTGGGTACATGCGGTACAGCTAGTGACTTGAAGTCATCGGATCTTTGTTGGGTCAGTAGCTACGAATTCTTTGGTTATGAGCTTGGGTAAGAGCCCATGAGATCCTTACACAAATGATGAAGTTGTTTTGTGTTTGTCCTTGGCTAGATCAGTCTATTGGGTTGGGTCACAAGAGCTTTAAACAAATAATATTTTTAAAAGTTTTTTCAGGTATTGTTCTTTGGTCTCTACACATGTGGCTAGCCAACATAAAAGGGCTAAGATCATGTAGTCCTACTCAATCTGATCAATATAAAGGTTCTGGAAATAAAGGAAAAGGAAGTGGATCTAATGGACAAGACAAAGTGAGCTCAGTAGAACCAATTTTGCCTAGTTGTTACCATCTTCCGACTCAGACTCACACCCGGACAAATTTCTAGCATGTTAATTAGGTTATGCCTCATCTCGGCCTGATAAAACCAGTCATAGATTTACTTTCCTCCAGAATGTCTTATATGCAAAGATACGTTTGTACCTTAATTCTGCAGATCAAAAGAGTATGTTTGAAATTTTCTCCTTCTATGCATTGTTCAAACTTGAATTCCAACAGCTACCCTATAATCACCTTTCATAGAACCATAGTCCAATCCTAGCTACCACTAGTAGTTACATAGTACATGTGGTATTCTATCATGTATCGACTCAAAACATGGCTAACACCAACTGAACCGATAGGAACGGACACTCTTGAGTTTCAAGATCAAAGCATAGGAGCTACTGCAGGAAACTGAAACGGAAGGAAAACGGAAACAGACCCTAAATCTCGTCTCTAGAGTCGAAAATGGCCTGCACTTTCCGCCACTTCCTCGACTACAATAGTCTCAAATGTGTTTTATTGGGAACTAAATTACCATTTGATAGTTGTCTGATTGCATCAGGACCGGTCCTGAGATTTCAGGAGCCCGGGGCGAGTCTACAACTTTGGGGCCCTTAATACAAACATCATGACAAATCGGTATCGTATACAAGATGTTTCCAATAAATGTCGTTGTCATTAACGAATTAACTATGTTCTTAGGGCCTCTTACATTTTTATCGTCGATGTTGATGCTAAAATTTTCTTCTGCTTCAATTTAGAAGTTTTCTTAGTTGGTTTCTTTTCCTCCACAACAAGTATCCCCAACTCATCATTTTCTCTTCCATTTTTTCAATCTACTCCCTCTGTAAACAAATATAAAATATTCTAACTGTTTTCTTATTAGGAAGTAGCATACATTTTAATGTATTTATTCACTCAATTCAGTTCGTATTTATTTACGAAGGGAGTACTGGATAACATACATTGTAAACGACAGTAATATACAGCACAAATTGTTAGGAAAAAAATTGCATCGAAGGTTGAACGATGCATGCTATGCGTCATGTAAATTACGTAAATTAGCAATATACGTATAGGAAATAGGGATTGATTGTATGGCATACCTTGAATCATACAGATCGGTGTCGCCTCATGGCGAACGCTTGTCGAGTGCTCGGCGGCTCGGCTCGGCAATGGCACCGTGTTGACTGGAATCTGGCGGGACACTCTATGATGTGCGTGTGTGTTCAAGGCCCAAGGACAGGGTAGCGGAGTTCATCGGCGTATTGCCACAGTCAGGGCCATGGAGTTAGATCGTCCAGCGCCTGCCTGACGGCAACTCGCGATCGGGGCCCTGAACTACAGATCGTAGGAAAGAGCCAGAGACGCACGATTCAAAGAAAGAAATCGCTGATTAAGGAAAGAAAGAAACCGCTGATTGCCTGCGTTGGTTAGCTTTTTTTAGGGACACCTGCGTTGGTTAGCTGCATGCGTGGGCTGGGGTACATACGTTTTTAGGTGAGGATGGGCTACCTACGTAGCATACAGAATACCTGGCGCGGGGCCCCTGTATTTGGGGGGCCCAGGGCGGCCGCCCCCTCTGCCCCCCCTCAGGGCCGGCCCTGGATTGCATCAAATAGCTCAACTAAGTTGTTGTATAGATTTCTTTTAGAACGAAACCACGGGACGGGCTCGGCTTTAAAATAATAAAACTATAGAGTTTTACTAAATAGGTTTTGACAGATTAACAAATTTGAGAAGGTGTAAGTGGCATCATTATCCGTGACACTAGAAACACTTTTGGAATTAAGTCAGAGGACAACCACTTCCAAGGTACTTACTATCCCACTTTCATAATGCAATATTTGATTTATAGTTTGCTTGAGAGCATGTCTGTTACAATGTTTTCTCTTGTTCTGGAAGATTGCACTATTAATCTTCTCTTGGCTTTTCTTTTCTATGGCTAATCCGATACTTCCTTTTTCCCATTGATCGTGCTAAAAATTTGACTGTAACTCTTCATCCAACGATTCTATTCGAGTTCTCAAAGAAATACCATGAAATAAGTCAACTAAATAAAATTTGCATAAGGATGGTACTCTGGGAAACAGACGTGGAACACACTCTTGTTCTTTTTCCCTTAGGTTCGCACTTAAAATTTACATGACAAAAGTTTAAGCAGCCATGGCTTTTCAGATTCTTTCTCAAAAACATTGCATTTCACTCACTCAACCGAACTGCTTTCTCCATAGGATGGTTCGTAACGACATATGTTCTGTGTAGTCATTGATCCTATTAATTATGCACACCTGATGGGATTGCTTTGTAAGAAGCTCACATTGAAACCTGCAGTTGTACCGATAGCTGACAATTTTCATCCTCAAAGCTGATCGCTGGAAGGTTACACTTCGAAAAATTCTCACCCAAGGAGAAGTAGAAGGAAAACCAACCTCTACATCGTGCCCAATCACTGACCAGAGAGAGTTTCCAGCCAGTTAGACTGTGTTCTCTCATAAGTTTTATCCAAAGGAACCTCTACAGTTTTCGTGTTTAGTTGTGGTTATTCTTGATTGATGACAATCTATACCCGCTTGGCTTAGCACATAGCAGTTCTTCATGCTTAAGCTTGTAAACTTATAAATCCCAACAAAGGTGGAACACGCTTCTTGTGCAAGTTGTATCCTTGTAGGATAGTAATGTGGAGATGCTTTTTTGTTGTTTTGAGGTGTGCATGATGCACACGATGGTACGGATGGACAAATAGTCAATGTGGAGAGCCATGATGGTTGTGTGAATTGGATAGGTCAAGATACATTTATAGTTACCCACTGTTTCATGGTGCCTCTTATGCCTACACTTGTCAAATTCAGATTCCTAGTGTGTAGAGACCAAATAATGCACCTAATAGGAATGAACAATACCAATAAAGTAACATGCGGGATAGGAAGGATCGCTCCTTATAGAAGACTTGGGTATGTGTCATAGAATAGTGATCTGAAGTAATTGGATATCTGTTTGTCCTTAGTTATGAGCTTAGTCCTTTTGTAGGCAAGAGCCTATGAGATTTTAAAACAATTGATGAGGTTCTTTTTTTTGTGGGATAACAATTGATGAATTTCTTGTGCTTGTTTCTATCGGGTAGGTCAGATGTATTGTGAACTATAAAACAAATGATGAATTTACTGAGCTTGTTTGTCCTCGGCTAGATCAGTCCACCGGAGAGTTGTATTGTTCTTTGGTATCTACACATGTGGCTAGCCAACATAAAAAGGCCAAGATTACGTACTTGACAGGACAACATGAGCCAAGTAGAACCAATTTTGCCTAGTTGTAATCACAGGATTCTATACTTTTTATTTTATTTTTGCAACAGAGATTTTCTTGCAGAATTTTCTTGCAACAGAAGTATTGTTGCAAAAAAAATTAAAGATCAATTGCGGAATCTTCTGCAACAGGGGTCATTTTTCCGGAAAAAAATTCGCAACAAAGTTCATGTTGCAGAACTCTATTTTTGCAAACAGATATCGTAGCATGAAGGAGATAGTGCCGGCGGCCATGGCCGGCCAAGGTCGAGCTTCCGTTGGCGTCGGATGGCAGTCGCTCGTGTGGTGGTGCCACGATAGATCACGGCTACTGCCCGAGGTGCGTCTCTGGCCGTCGTGGTGGTGCTGCTCGCAGCTTCGGGTGATTCCGTCGCTCACTGTTGATGCAGAGCATCCCACGTTCATCCTCATGTACACTCTGACTACTCTCCAAGCCTCAAGAGGAAATATGACGAGACCTCGAACATACGCCATTGGACATAAGGTGAACTCGCTCCTCTCCGAACTTTCACTTTCTACATGTGAGACATGGCTACTACCTCCAACGTGTGTGTTATGCATGATCAGGTACTTAGAGGAAAGCCACGGAGCCACCACATCCAACGTACGAGCTAGCGATGACGCCAAGTACAAGGACCAAGAGAAGAAGCTGCCCGAAGTCTTCAGCCACCGGACGATCGGGCAACGCCGGACGTCCGACGCCTGGGCACTCATCCAGCAAGAAGGGCCAGCCAACGGAAGCTACAACGGCCGGACGACCGACAAGTACCGGACGTCCGACACACTCCAGCGACCGGACGTCCGACCGTCTCCGGAAATCCAGCGCCACCTCAATCGAGCCAAAACGCCGGACGTCCGACAAGTACCGGACGACCGGACCCTCGCGAGCCACCAGACGTGCGGTCCCTATCGGACGACCGGCGCCTGTCTGTGCACAAAGATCGGGCCCGAGGCCCATGTATCCCCCACTTACCCCTTCGTGTCCCCAGACTATATATACTCCTCCACCTCCTAGTTAGGGTTAGCAAAGTAGTAGCTCATTAGAGATAGAGCTTTGCTCATCCATCACGGATCTACTCCATAAGAGAGACCGCGGCCCCTCTTCGGAGATGATCCATCTTGGATTCAAGACCCCTCACGGGAAGATCCCTCGTGGATTCAAGACCTCCTTACGAAGAAGAACCGGTTACCCTATGTATTGTCCTTTGTTGGATTTGGATCGTGTATCTCTTTGTGTTTCAAGGATCTAGCACATGTGTGACTAAATCTTGTTGGTTTGAGTGATTCTCTCGTGTTTCCCCCGTGATTCCTCTCGTGATCTTCGTGTTCTTCGCAAGATCCGCTCCTTTCGTGAAAGATCGGCCACTTAGGGTTCCACCCTACATCATCTTGGTATCATGAGCCACGTTGATCACGATTTTGGAGTCTCCCCTCTTCGTTTCCTAGCCTAATGTTGTTGTGTTCTTCCCCAATTTTGAAAATCCCCACCAAAAATAGCCCTAATTTTTGATGATTTATTGGTTTGATGAAGTTTTGTTGGATTTGATCCATGGATTTGCTTTTTTTCAAGTGGATCTAGCATCTCCCCGAGTTTCCACATCTTTCATCCACGAAATCTCCTCAATTTTGACCCCAAAATCCTCAAATTTCACCCAAAATCACGTCCTGAAACTCGAATTTCGCGTTGACCTCGACCCACCGGACGACCGGCGTTTTACGGACGTCCGGAGCCCCAGGGACGACCGGACGTTCGCAACTTACCGGACGACCGGAACCCCCTAACCCGAGCCAAATTTACGGATTTCCGAGTCTGCCGGGACTATACCTGGCCATTCCTCGGGCCGGGCCAACCAAAGCCTGATACAAAAAACGCAGGCCCGAGCCCGGCCCGGCCCGGCCGTCGGGCCTAAAAATCGGGCCCAAGCCCGGCCCATCACACTAAAAGCCTGTCGGGCCTCAGGCCACGGGCCAGGCCTCTTCCTTAAATGGCGAAATCGACTGGCCCGGGCCCGGCCCGGCCCGGGCTTCGGGCTCAAAACCTAGGCCCGAGCCCGGCCCATGGACAAGGTTGGGCCGGGCCGGGTCGGGCTTTTTCGGGCCGGGTCGGGTCGGGCCGACCGGGCCGGGCTGCCCATGGCCAGGACTAGCCTGGACGTCCGGCCCCCGGACATCCGTCCTTTTACGGACGTCCGTAACCTGTAAAAACTGACTTCGTTGAAATTTTGTTTCGGCCATGACTAATTCATCCGAACTCCGATTTTGACGTTCTTTAGCTTGTTTTGAAGCTCTTGACATCCCCCTTCCCACAAAAATACCACCAACATCTTTTGACTTCATCAAATTTTGTGAACTTTGGCATCTTTGCCTAGGGCTTCCACCATCATCCGCTACACCACCACCGACTTCCGCAACCTAACCAATTTTGTTCCCCATTGCATATGTGGTTGCTTGAGTAGTGATTCGAGTCTCCTAAGGTGTTTCGGCTACTTAGGGACAGTTGCTTCTTCATCAACCACCACCACCACTTCCGCATAGGCTTGCCCATCATGCACTTCCGCCACCCGAACTTAACCCAATTTTGTTTGAGTTGTGAGTTTTGTCTCCTAAAGTGTCTCAACTACTTAGGGACAGTGACCTTCAACTCTGACTCACATAACCCAATAACCCTCCACTTCCGCATTGCCTACTCGCATAACCCATCATTACATTTCCGCAATCCATTTGAGCTTCCGCAACCACCACCACATTCCCGCTACCACCATTTGACATTTGACATTTGACATTTGACATTTGAGATTTTGAGTTCACGGTTTTTCCGTTTCCTAAGGTGTTTTGGCTACTTAGGGACGAGTCTCCATCATCTTGGTATCTCCATCAAGATCACCGCCGCTCATCATCGACAGTATCATCTTGGTATCGTGGTATCCCTCCATTGTATATTCCCTTGCCATTGCATTGATAACCCTTGGCCCATTTTGCGTCACTTGCCTATCGAGACTAGCCTTTGAGTATTGCCGGCAACGTTACTTGTGCACATTAGTGATCTTCACCTTCCATTGCATACATACCATATCATATTGGTATCATATCATCCCTTGTGCCACAAGTTTTTTCCCGCTTATATACAATTGCTATCTTGGTTTGTGCATTGTGCAAAAGTGGCCATACAAAAAAAGAATAAGCTTTTAAGAAAAAGAGAAAGAGCAAAGAAGCTTGTAAGCAATAGCCATAGCATCATACCACATTGCATATAAGATTGTCATATCCGATCATCTTGGATCATACCACTGGAACATACATACATAACATACTTGGGATAGAAAGTTGATACATTTTGCATCTTATAGGTTGTGCACAAGTGTCGTATCCGCCTATTGAGAAATCGTGCTAGCGTCTCTCTTGAGTTGTGCAACACGAGCGTTTTCCGTGGATTTCACATTTTGAGCTCATTCCTTGGTTGCACGACCCCATTTATCTATCGTATGTGTGTTTCCGTGTGCCATTCATTGCTATTGGTCTACTTGTTTCACTTGCAAATTTGTGAATCTCTTTCAACATTATTGACTCCTGCTAACATTTTGCATCAAATTTTTGTGCCACTATCCTCACCGAGCTCCACCATAAGCCTTATTTGTGTAGGTGTGAGAAACCAACAAGAATTGGTACCAATTGTGCTATTTCCTTGTTACATCATTGAGTGATCATTGATCCATATTCAACATCGATCAAGGTACATTTGATATAGTTCTTCTCCTTTCTCCACTCATATTTTCTCAAGTATTGTGATGGATAGGCAAGGCATTTCATCTCCGGTCTTCGACAACAACGACAGCGTGACCAACTACATCACCAAAGCGTCAATCTTCGATCTACAACGACAAATGCAAGGCGCACAATCAAGATTGCGAGAGCGCATCGAGAACCTCTTCATCGACATTCGTCACTCCGAAGCAAGTAAAAGGGCTACATCGACAACAAGCTTTCCGCACAAAAGGAGGAGCAATATGCAAGGATGGAGGAGATTCGGACCTTGTTGATCAACCGTTCTTCCCTTCATCATCCTCAAGGCGGCAACGTTCAAGTCACAAGTCTTCAGAGCGCAAAAATGATGCAAGCGCAAGTCGTCCACGTCCACATCTCCATGGCGACCACCATCACGTTCGTGATTCACATTGTCATGAAGGGCAAGTCACCTCCAAGCATCATGTGCACGACAACGGCGAACGCCATCGAGCTCAAGCACGACAACGACACCATCATCATGATGATGCTCCACGAGCGCAAATTCACAAGTCCCAACAAGCCCTACTTCACGCCAAGTCCAAACATCATGAGCACAAGAGAAGACCGCGAGACAAGCACCACCAAGATGGAGCTATGACTACCACCACCACTTCGGCATCTTCGCCAAGTGCTATCAAGGCATCTTCGCCTTTGGACGTACGTCATCTTCACCTACTTTCCATGAGTTCGCCTACATCGACATCTTCACCAACGAGGCGACCACCTACGAGCGAGGGTGACACTTCCATCTTTGAAAGCCCCCCAAGGAAGATGGCCAAGCATGGGACATTCCCTTTGGTCATGGAGACGAGCTACGAGGTGCCACATCATATGGGCCTCCTACAACAAGACAACGACAAGAAGGTCGAGCAAGGGCCATCCCCTTCGACCACGGCGACGAGCATGAACCTCTTCAACTTCATGAAGACGGCGCCCATATTGGACTCATACTCCGAGTCAAGCTACGCGACCGCACATGAGGCCCTATCTTTGGTCTTGGAGGAGAGTGATGATGTGCTATCTTCGGCCTTCATCCACAGCTACGACCACGACATGATTGAGCCTAGAGACATTTGCACCTACATCTCTCCGACCACCATATATGACATTGAGTGCATTTCCTATGAGAGGATGAGTGTGACCACCACTAGCCCCATACATGAGAGCATGCCACACATCCTATATGAGGTTGAGAGCCATTTGAGTGACTCCACCAACCATATGAGTGAGAGCATCATACCGGGAGTGAGTGAGCCACAACACTTAGGTGAGGTAGTTGACACAGCATGTGAGGCCACTATGATTTCTAACAACCTAACCTCTACTCCGAGTGTGTTTTCTTCTTTGGTGCTAGGTCTCCTACATGACGACATACCTATCCTCGACGAGTCCATACCTCCAATGGAGACGACGATGCCCATGGTGGAAGAAGATGCACCCCCACATGGTTCCATCAAGATGAAGATGACCACGACTTGGTCTTCGACACCTCACCTACAACACATGAGCGATGCTCCAAAGGTAACATGGGTGATGGTGCTTCTCTTGTCCCACTAGTGGACTATTTTACGAATGATTGCCTGCATGATGTTGACACACCTATTCCCTTGCTTCATGCTAGTGCGACTTCCTCATGTCATGACTTACCTATTTATGATGAATATGATGACGAGCATGTCGAGTTGCCTAGTTGTGATGTTATGCTCTCCATAGGATATCATGTGAAAATTCTTTTGGTCACACCATGTTTTACAATCCATTAACCTTGTCATATGCTATGAGTGAGATATCCCATATTGCATCATTTCAATCTCAACATAGTAGCTATGCATGCCCCATTAAAATAAATCCCATTTGCACTTATGGCATAGATGAAGAGATGATGGTCATTGGCTTTTGTTTTTCATGTGATGATATTGCCATGATTCCTTTACATGATTTGCGCAATTCATCTACTATGCCATGCCATGATCACATAGAACCAAATATGCTTTGTTTTGGATGTTGTCAATATTCTCCATGTGATGTTTCCATTAATTCTCGTGAGGAGACCCCCATAGTTTCCTCATACATATTAGGAGATTCTGATGCATTCCATACTTTGCATGATTCTCATAATTGCTTACACCATATGCATTCCACACATAACAATGCTCTAGATATTTCTCATGATGCATTACATCCTTTGAGTCTCCATTATGCCATACATAACAACAAACCTATCATGATGGATGACATGTTTCTATATCACACATCTCATTTATTTGAGCATTGGCTATTTTGTGCTAACCAACACTTGCACGTGCGCATCATGATGGATGATGTGTACATATACCACGCACACACAATTTTCCCTTTGTCTTTGTTTTCTATAGATACTCCCGTATACTCGTCAACCTCTCAATCCCAAGAGTTGACGAAAAGAGCTCTTGAGAGCAACGACGATTTGGGATCCCGTGGATTATCATTCCCACCATTCCCTTCGCGCAAGGACTACGCGCATCTCTTATACTTGGCTCTCACACAACTATGGGCACTTGTTACATTATGCCCATTGTATCTTGTTCACTTTGCATGTTATGCCTCTTTACATGATTTTGCTATGCAATTGTGACCCTTGCTTGCATTTACCCATGATTCACCATTATGCTACTCCTATGTGTATTTGCATGCTTGGTGGAGATCCTTGTTGCTATTGCCATGTTTATCATGTGCCTCATGCTATTGATGCTTGTTGTGTTGGGAGAGTCATGATGTCCCATTGCTATTTACATATGGCCTCTCGCCAATACATTGATGATATTTTGCTCATACATTGCCTTCATGCTTGTGATATGTCCTGTGCATTATTCATGACCACCATTTGCACACATGACATGCTTGACATGATTCCCTCTAGTATGTTGCATCTTCGCACTACTAGCTCACACCACTTGATTACTATGATTGCTTGCTTTGTTGCATCACCCATGTTCCTTCCTTACTCGCTTTCTTGGGTTGATGACATATATATTCATGCTTCTGACATGATACATCTTGTTCATTGTCGGTTGCCTCCAATTGTTGCATATATGATTATTGATCTTGGGGACTTGGACACTTTACTTGTGATGCATGCTTGCTTGATTGCGCATATTATATTTGGTTGTTCTCGCGTCATATGCCTCCATACTATGAAATGCTCCCTTGTCCTTTCTTATGATGAGCATGATGCATACACTTGTTGGGTATTTTACCATACGAATGATAGGTTTTGCATTTCCTCTAACCTCATTTGTTTTTCCGAGTATTTGTCATGTTCTTTCATTTTGAAGGATCCACAAGGCGGTGCCGTCATGAGACAATTTGGTTATGTGAAGGCATACACGATGTGCGACACCAACATTTTCGACATTCTCATAAAGGTGAACTCCTTCCCTTTGAGCCATCATCAATTACGCATATTGGATGGGTCACTCTTTCATTGTTGTTTCCTTCTTGTTGTCTACAGGATACATCTCGTGAACGGAGGAGCGACATGGGAGATTGGCTCTATGGACCTTCAAGTTGAGGAGCGCTCGGACTTATTGGATGCACCTTCGAACCTCCACTCATGCCACGACATTGAGCATTGGTACACCAACACCTCCATATTTGTTGATTGTGCTCACACATGTCATGCTCGATGGACATATCATACACATGACAAATTTGCATCTTATGCATGGATCGACTCACATTATGATTGCCTTGTTGCATCTTGTATTCCCATGCCATCCATGATATATGAGCTTGTGCATTTCCTTAGCAAATTTGTTGTGATCTTCCTTGATGGCATATTTATACATCATCATCAAATTGTCCACCATCAATTGCATGATAGCATAATAATATTGAGCATCCATTGCCATATTCATGCTATTGATAAACCGTCTCACTACGACATCATTTTGCACCGTGGTTGCATTGATCATATTCACAATACATTTGTGTGCACAATGAATGCTTTTGCTCCCATGAATGTGTCGGATGTGGGGTTCCGGCAAACCCTTAAGGTTCGAACACTGGGTGCGCGCGAAGTCTTCCCCTTGTACCGATCTACGCCCTAGCTCGCTAAGATCTCGCGGACGAACTCGACGAGCTCGCAACACAGAAAGACACATGATTTATACTGGTTCGGAAAACCGTTGTGGTGTAACACCCTACTCCAATGTGGTGGTGGTGGATTGCCTCTTGGGCTGATGATGAACCATACAAGGGGAAGAACAACCTCCTGAGGTTGAGGTGTTCTTGTGCGTGGCTAACTTGTGTGGATGAGAGAGCGATCTAAGATGCCGACCTCTCGCCCCTGATGGTGGCTAGTCCTACTTAGAGGCCCTGGTCCTCTTCCAAAATATTGAGCGGGAAGGGAGCCAACAACGGCGGGCTAATTTGAAGGGGGACAGCTAGTACAAGCCATCCTGACAAAAGGTGGTCTGCGCCTGCGAAAGGCTCTGGTGGTGATGCCATCTTGGGCTCCACGATGACCTCCGTCTTGCCGTCCTTCTGGTCTTGGTCTTGGTGCACCAAAATGGCAACCTTTTCCTGATGCCTCGGTACTCCTCGCCAGCGCTAGTTTCCTTAGCACCAAAGAGGAAACAAGGACGCTACGCATGCTGGCGCCCGCCTGGCGCCCGCCTGGTGTCGATCGTCATGGCTCACGTCACGAGAGCCTCGTGAGGTTCGCCTCGCCTTGATACCTCCGCTCCTCGTGAGCCTGCCTGACTAGGCCGCTCCAGAGGAGGTCTCATGTCATCCTCCTCGCTAGGCTTGGCCCCTCGCAAGGGTCTTGGATGCCTTGTTGATGAAGATGGGCCGTACGGCCTGCTGGCTCAGCCACGCCGCAGCCCGCAGGCAGGAAAGTCTGGAGACCCCCATTCCCAGGACGCCGACAGTAGCCCCCAGGCCCAAGGTGTGCTCGGGCTTGGCTTCACGGCGAAGCCAAGGGCCAAGCACGGAGCACTGCGGGCCCCCAAAGCCTGCGGCCTTGGTTGACACATGGCGGTTGACTGGTCGTGGGTGTCTCTGCTTCCCCACGCTGCCTCGGCGACTGCATGACTTGATGAGTCCCTGCGTCATGCAAGGGAAACCATCATTACCTGCGGTCGTGGGAGGTGTCGGTTGGCCTTCTCTTGCTATAAATGGGATGGGGGGCGGAGCCCCCATCTCCCATCTCTTCCTCGCTTGTTGCTTCTTCTTCCTCGCTCCACTGTTAGCACGAATGGCGCCTATCAGAAGGTTCTCTGCCGAAGAAAAGGGGAAAGCCTCCCGGGAAGTCCCGGAGCAACTCTCGCCGAAGAAGAGGTCGATCCACCGCCGTGAAGAAGCGGCAATGCAGGTGGTGGCGAGGCCTTGGTGCGAGCGGCCTCCTTTAGGGTATCCACTACCCCTGTATGCCCAAGCCGTCGGCTCAGGAGGGCGGGGCGACGAGCAGCGCCGCCGGCGCCGCGCTCGGGGTCGCCGCGCTGTGGCGACGCGCGCCATTGCCCCCGGAACCCACGCCGCGGACTCCTCGCGTGAGCTGGTGCTGTGGGCGCCGATGCCGCCAAGCTCTTGGATCTGCTTCCCGTGGTTCTTCTCTGACGTGATGCCGCCGAGGGGGCCTCTCAAGCTCTAGTTGCAGCACGTCGATTGCGGCGCTCCTGCGACCAAAGCGGAGATCGAAGCGGTCCCCTCCGGAAAGATCTTCATGACCCGCGGCTGGGGCGAGATCGCGCGGGTCTGCCGCACGTGGGGCGCCCTCGCGATCCATCTTGAGTACGACGGCGTCTCCACGCTCTTCTTCAAGGTCTTCGACGCTGAGGGCCGCTGCCTGGAGTGCTTCTCCGGAGAGGAGCGTGAGGCTGATGCGGGCTCCGCTCGCGACCAGTCCAGCAGCAGCAGCCCTTGGGAGTCCAGCAGCTCTCCTGAGCTCTACGAGACTCCGGAGACGAGCGACAACAGCTACGTGCCCCCGAGCTCTCGCCGCACTTGGAGCAGTGCTGCCGCGTCCGGCCGCCGCTGATCTGGATGGGGTTGGCGCCGGCCTCCCATGGCCCACTGTTGATGATGGCGTCTGCCACGGGGGGTGTAGATAGGATCCTCCTCAGTTTTAGCTTTTGTTTCCTCGAAGAATCATGAAGCGCCCCATGGGGGCATGTAAGGGTCTGTAATGTCTTTTGTGCTTTTCTTCCCTGTTATGAAGATTTGATGAACGCGCATCCCGTCAAGGCTCGGTCCCCCTTTCTTTCCTCGCAATAGCTTGTTGCTCTACGCTGACAGGTCCCGGTCCCCAGGAAGGCTACAGCCGTCGCTGGTATGCCAGGTCGTGTGCCGTGGTCAAGGCCAGGAGGTGTGCGGCCCGAGGTCCAGTAAGAGCCCCTGAGGCGCGATGCTCAGGAGGTCCCCCTTAGCGCTCAAGCGGCCATGGTTAGGGAAGAAAGGGAGTTGACGTGGCCCATGTGGCTGAAGACCAATACGAGGCCGCCGCCGCAGCTGTGCAGGGTCAGGTGGAGGCCTTGTTGGAGAAGTTCCGCGGCTTTGTCTCCGCTCCTCTGTCCGGCGATGTCGCCGATCCTGTTGCTGGTGGTGAAGGCGAAGACAACGCTGCTCGTGAGGTAGCGTCTTCCGCAGGTGATGGCGGCGTCCAAGGGTGACCTGCGGCTACTCTCCAGTTTCGTTCCTGCAACATGCATTAGGCCTCGGGGAGGCGTTTAGACTTTTCATTTGGTATCATGAGGACGATGTGTGAGGACAATATGTTTGTAATATTTGCTTCAAGATTTTGCGATTTCCTTCCTATTTGCTTTGCGTTCTACGTCGGCAGAGCCCGACCCCACGCATACCTCAACCGCCATTGGGCCGACCGGAAATCAGGACGGACCAAGGAGTGAGGGGCTACGTGACCAGTTAGGCTCCTGAGTCGCGATGCTCAGGAGTCCCCCTTGACACGCAAACAACTTATAGGAAGAGTTCACGAGGATAGTCTGATGCTTTACGTCGGCAGGGCCCGGCCCCGCGCATACCTCAACCGCCATTGGGCCGACCGGAGACCAGGACGGACCAAGGAGTGAGGGGCTACGTGACCAGTTAGGCTCCTGAGTCGTGATGCTCAGGAGTCCTCCTTGACGCGCAAACAATTTCCATACCTGCCCTCGCTGAGGCCTCGGGAGGGGCGCGCGACGCCCAGGTCCGGGAGACCTGGTTGGGTGGCGTGCGGTTGGGTGTGGCCCGAGCGCAACCCCCGTGCCCAGCCCCCTCGCGCGGCTCTCCCGAGGAGAGGCGTTGCGGTGAGGCCGGACGCTGAGCTGTGGGCTCCCTGAGGTTGGTACGACCGTGGGGCTGCCCTTAGTTGTTTATCACCAGCGCGGAGCATAGTGCTTCCACTTGTGCACGAGCATAGCCGCTCCTCGGCAGTGTCGACGGCCAACGCAGAGCATGGTGCTTCCACTTGTGCGTGGGATGGGGGGCCCTCTGGGAGGAGCCCCCGGGGCGTGTACATCCCCGCCCTGACACGTGGCTTGCACGGCAGGGCTGCGAGGTGTATCTGGGCACTCGTGAACCAGCACGGGACTCACGAGGCCCTACCTCAAGGCGGGTTGCGCCTGGTCTTGAGTCTTGGTGACTGTGTGTTCCTGCAAGGCGGTCAGGTGCAAGCACTCTACGTCCTCAGGCCCCGGCCCTCGAGCGAGCTCAGCCGCCGCTGGTATGCCAGGTCGCGATGCCGTGGTCAAGGCCAAGGGGTGAGGGCTGGAGAGACAGTAAGAGCTCCTGAGTCGCGATTGAAAGAACATGCGGTGCCCCCATGTTTGGTTTTGGTAATTGATGACAATCTCTATGGACTAATGGTTGCCTTGAGTTATATTTGAAAGTTTTGTCCATAGGCTTTTCTTGGAGTACATGTGTTGGTTTCAAGGAGAGTTTGTGTCGACCAAGGTGCTATTCAAGGAATTACCTAAAGATTGGTCTTGTGAGAGGTTGATCAAGACTAAGTTAAAGAGTGAATCAAGATGATCAACCCACAAAGCGTAGAAGATGTACCGAGAGGGATCAAGTGATCCCATGGTATGGTAAGCATTGTCAATTACGCTTTGTGTACTAACCCATGGTCTTCGTGAGGGTTCTTTGTGGGGTTAGGTTGCGGTGTGCACAGGGCCGGCCCTGAGGGGGGGCAGAGGGGGCGGCCGCCCCGAGCCCCCCAAATACAGGGGCCCCGCGCCAGGTATTCTGTATGCTATGTAGGTAGCCCATCCTCACCTAAAAACGTATGTACCCCAGCCACGCATGCAGCTAACCAACGCAGGTGTCCCTAAAAAAGCTAACCAACGCAGGCAATCAGCGGTTTCTTTCTTTCCTTAATCAGCGATTTCTTTCTTTGAATCGTGCGTCTCTGGCTCTTTCCTACGATCTGTAGTTCAGGGCCCCGATCGCGAGTTGCCGTCAGGCAGGCGCTGGACGATCTAACTCCATGGCCCTGACTGCGGCAATACGCCGATGAACTCTGCTACCCTGTCCTTGGGCCTTGAACACACACGCACATCATAGAGTGTCCCGCCAGATTCCAGTCAACACGGTGCCATTGCCGAGCCGAGCCGCCGAGCACTCGACAAGCGTTCGCCATGAGGCGACACCGATCTGTATGATTCAAGGTATGCCATACAATCAATCCCTATTTCCTATACGTATATTGCTAATTTACGTAATTTACATGATGCATAGCATGCATCGTTCAACCTTCGATGCAATTTTTTTCCTAACAATTTGTGCTATATATTACTGTCGTTTACAATGTATGTTATCCAGTACTCCCTTCGTAAATAAATACGAACTGAAATGAGTGAATAAATACATTAAAATGTATGCTACTTCCTAATAAGAAAACAGTTAGAATATTTTATATTTGTTTACAGAGGGAGTAGATTGAAAAAATGGAAGAGAAAATGATGAGTTGGGGATACTTGTTGTGGAGGAAAAGAAACCAACTAAGAAAACTTCTAAATTGAAGCGGAAGAAAATTTCGGCATCAACATCGACAATAAAAATGTAAGAGGCCCTAAGAACATAGTTAATTCGTTAATGACAACGACATTTATTGGAAACATCTTGTATACGATACTGATTTGTCATGATGTTTGTATTAAGGGCCCCAAAGTTGTAGACTCGCCCCGGGCCCCTGAAATCTCAGGACCGGCCCTGGGTGTGCAAGTTCAAGTGGAGCACCATGAAGAGATCAAATGCTTGAAGCTTGTTGTCTTTTGTGGTGACAATGGACCTGTGAAGATGTGCGGAAGAGTAGCTCGCCCATAGTAGAGTATGGGGGAGCAATCAACTAGTCTTCATCGATTCAACACAATCAAGAAAGGTTGCGGTGCAAGTTCAAGTGGAGCATCACGAAGAGATTAAATGCTTGAAGCTTGCCGTCCATTGTGGTGACAATGGACTTGTGAAGATGTGCGGAAGAAAGGCTCACCCATAGTGGAGTATGGGGGAGCAATCAACTAGTCTTCATCGAGCCAACACAATCAAGAAAGGTGGTCCAACTTGAGGGAGTCAAGATCATCATCATCTAGCTCAAGTGGACCATGTGCAAGGCAAAGGTTTGCCCTTGATAGGTTTTCTATTTTACCGGTCTCATGATGGTAATTGGGAGACCAGGTTATAGGATCGATTGCCGTACTATCAAGGGGGGCTCTCGATGAGTAGCTTGATCGTATCGTTCACTGAGAGCTCAAACCGTTGCATCCTTGCATCATCTTTCTTGGTTCTTATTTGGTTCTCTTTGAGAGTCTTAGAGCTTATGGTCATCTTGATGACAAGCTCGAGTTCATCGAAAACGGAGTTCACATGCTTCTTCTATGATGTTTTCGATGTTGGAGGTTTTGCCGGTTCTTCTCGGTTGGAGGTTTCACTCCTCTTTTTGTTAGGCATACCTCCCCTGCCTCTTCTTACTATAACCAGTCGCTGTTTTGATGCTACTTGTCGTCTTGTTTCCAACAAGCTTGAGTTTGCTCAATTCGGAGCTCATATGCAGAAGTTATGGCAGTTCTGGTTTTCTTGAGTGTGGTTTTTGTCAGGGTCCCAGCGGTAGTACCGTGGTACCCAGCGGTAGTACCGCTGAGGAGTCACAAGAGGCAGTACCACTCCGCAGCGGTAGTACCGGCGGTGACTCCGCAGCAGTACTACCGTTGGCTTACCAGGTCCCTACCGCGTCGATTCAAGGGGTCTTTTTCTGTGTCGGATTGCGCGGTACCTCGCTGCGGCGGTAGTGCGGCAGTACTGCTCCTTAGCGGCAGTACCGCCCTTCCTCCGCGGTAGTACCGCCCGGTTCCCTCTTTCCCTTTCCCCTTCGTTCTGCGCGGCAGTACCGCCAAAGGGAGCGGTAGTACCGCTTAACCCAGCGGTAGTATCGCTGTCTCCTGCGGTACTACCGCCCCAAGGTTCATGTTTTGTTGCTCCTTTTCCCTGTTTCTTCCACCTGAGCGGTAGTACCGCTCGTGAAGCGGTAGTACCGCTCGTGTGTGGGCTGAGCACATAACGGTTGGATTTTCCCCCCTCCTATAAAAGGGGGTCTTCTTCCCAATGAACCTTATCTTTTGAGCTCGTGTTCTTCCCCCATTGTTTACCTTCTTCGAGCTTGCTAACTCTCAATCCCTCCATGGATTCTTGCTAGTTTTTGAGGGAAAAGAGAGAGGAGATCTAGATCCACATTTCCACCAATCACTTTCTCCTCTATGTGAGGGGAACCCCTTGGATCTAGATCTTGGAGTTCTTGGTGTTCTCCTTCTTGTTCTTCCTCTCATTTTCCTCCCTAGCATTAGTTGCTTCGGTGGGATTTGAGAGAGAAGGACTTGGGCACTCCGTGTGCCCTTGCCATTGCATTTGGTGCATCGGTTTGAGTTCTCCACGGTGATACATGGAAGTGAAGGTTGAGAAGCTTTTTACTCTTGGGTGTTTGGGCACCCTAGAGCTTGTTCCTCTTGGGTGCCTTGGCGCCCTAGACGGTTGGTGTTGTTCGGAGCTCAATCATTGTGGTGAAAAGCTCCGGGAAAGCATCGGGGTCTCCAATTAGGTTGTGGAGATTGCCCCGAGCAATTTGACGGGTACCGGTGACCGCCCCCAAGGGTTGCCAAAGTGTACGGGTTCGGTGACCGCCCCCAAGGGTTGCCAAAGTGTACGGGTTCGGTGACCGCCCCCAAGGGTTGCCATTTGTACGGGTTCGGTGACCGCCCTCAAGGGTCCCTTAGTGGAATCACGGCATCTTGCATTGTGCGAGGGCGTGAGGAGATTACGGTGGCCCTAGTGGCTTCTTGGGGAGCATTGTGCCTCCACACCACTCCAAACGGAGATTAGCATCCGCAAGGGTGTGAACTTCGGGATACATCGTCGTCTCCGCATGCCTCGGTTATCTCTTTCCCGAGCCCCTTTACTTATGCACTTTACTTTGTGATAGCCATATTGTTTCTTGTCATATATCTTGCTATCACATAGTTGCTTATCTTGCTTAGCATAAGTTGTTGGTGCACATAGGTGAGCCTAGTCGTTTTAGGTTTTGTGCTTGGCAAATTAACCGCTAGGTTTATTCCGCATTTGTTCAAGCCTAAACCGTAATTATTTTAAAACGCCTATTCACCCCCCCCCCTCTAGGCGACATCGATGATCTTTCAGCGATGCTCAGGAGCCCGCCTTTTAACGCGCAAGCGAATTGCACGGGGTGAATGTATCCGCGGCGGATGGCAATCGAGCAGGCGATAACCGTAGGCAGGTTAAGCAGGGAAGGCAAATCAGCTTGGGTAAATGCAGGAAGATACATGCCACTGGGTCCGGCCCGAGCGGCTTGGGGATGATGCAGCCCGAGGGGCGCCCCCAGCAAGGTAAGCTAAAGACATAAGCAAATGGGATACATGCCGTAGGGACGGACCCACACTGCCTGGGAATGATGCAGCCCAAGGGGCGCTCCCAGCTTAACGAGCTTGGAAGATGTCACCTGGTTCTGTAGACGAAGCAGAGTTGGTGCAGCTGAAGGCGTGCGTCGAAGAAGCGACTCCTCATGAGTCACCGGAGCCCTGAGTCTCGGGAGGCTCTGGGGCTCAGGAGGCTCCCTGAAGATCGTCTCCATTCCCTCCAGGATGACGCGGTACCTGGCCTCTTGAGCCGCCAGGTCGCGCCGCATGGCGTGCTGATAGGCCAACGCCACGCTCGGCAAGCCGAGGGGCATGCGAACGTAGCTGTGTGGTGGGCCTCCGCAACGGCCCACACATGAAGGCCAGAAGAGCTCATGAGACACGGCCCTGTTGAGCCCTGGAATGTCGATGCAGACACGCAGCTCGGCACCCTCGCCTGGGTGGTGAGCCGCGCCCTGTGAGCGGCTATCGCCGTGCATGGCTCTTGCGTCTTGCAGTTCCTGTGTGGTCTTGGCGATGAACTCCTGAGTGGCGGGCACCCCTTGCCCGATGTTCTCCTGAGGAAAACATGCCGCGTAGCACGCCTCCAAGTGGTGCCCAAGCGCTTCCCTCGTGAGGTGGGCAAGGTCTGAGGCCCTCCAGAAGAGAGCCCTCAAGCCCTGCCCGAGGAGGGCTCCGGGCACGCCTTCCTATGCGATGGAGGGAGGCTCCCCTGGGACGGACGCTGATCCTGACGAGGCTCCTCCCGCGATGCCATCCTCCTGAGGCTCTGCACGGCGCGGCTTCTTCTTCTTGGGGATGGCCTCCGGAGGACCCTCACTTCTGTTGTCGGGGTCGTCGATTGCTGCAACTTGGAAGGCGCGCTCGAGGGAGCACACCACATCCCTTTCTTCACACGGGACCATGATGACCCCACCACTTCCAGGCATCTTGAGGACGTTGTAGCCGTGGTGGGTGACCGCCATGAACTTCGCCAGTGCCGGATACCCAAGGATGGCGTTGTACAATAGGCGGATGTGCGCGACGTCGAAGTCGATGAGCTTAGTGCGGTAGTTTTCGCGTGTGCCGAAGGTGACACGCAGGCGGACCTGCCCTATCGGTGTGGTGGAGCCGCCGGTCACTCTCGAGAAAGGTTTGGTAGGCTGGAGCTGCTCATATGACACTTGGAGGATATCGAAAGTGTCAACGGACCGGACATTGAGTCCTGCACCGCCGTTGATGAGAGTCTTGGTAACCTGCACATTGCTGATGACTGGGGAACACAACATCGAAAGGATGCCGGCGGTGGCCGCGCACTTGAGCTGATCTGCCGAGTTGAAAGTGATGGCGTATTGGGACCACTTGAGCGGGCGCGCGACCTCAAGCTTGGGGAGCACCGCGTTCACCTCGCGAGCGAATCGTTTGAAGATGCGCTGAGAGGCTGGGGCCTGGGCGCCGCCCAAGATGCAGGCGATTGCACGCGGCTCCTGGAAGCCCCCAGCCCCCTCGTCTTGATGATGGTCGTCGTTCCTTCTTGGTGGCGGCAGTGGGGGAAGACCGGTGTTTCCTTGGGGGCGATCCTCACGAGGCTGGTCCCTCCAGGGCCCCTCACGAGGATGGTCCTGCCAGCGGTCCTCACGAGCCCTATCGCGCTATTCCTCGCGCGGGCCGCGGTCGTCCCAGCGTCCGCCTCCTCGTCCTCCTCCACGGTCGTAGCCCCGGTCGCCGCGCTCGGGGCGTCGACCGTAGCATCCCTCGCGTAGGGCTCAGAGCTCTTGGCAGTCGCTGGTGTTGTGGGTGTTTAGGTTGTGGAAGGCGCAGAACGGTCGGTTGTTCCTGGATGACTCGGGCTGATCTCTGCCCCATTTGGTGTCGGGCTCCGCAGCTAGCACTACCGCTTCCTTGCGCTTCACGTCCTTGGCCTTGGCTTTCTTCTCCTTTGTGCCTGCGGCTGGCAGCTCAAAGAGGGAAAGGCGCCCCTCCTCAGCTCTTGCGCACTTGGTTGCCAGGTTGAACAGCTCCTGAGACATGCAGAGCTCCTCGTGGATGGCGAGCTCTTCCTTCATCTTGACATCACGGACGTCATCAAAGAACGCGGAGATGATGGCCTCATCCGTGACCTTGGGGATCTTGAGGCGGGTGTTGTTGAAGCGCTGGATGTACTTCTGGAGGGTCTCCCCTGGTTGTTGCTTGATGCGGCGCAGATCGGTCGCGGCCGGGGGGCGGTCGCGAGTGCCCTGGAAGTTGGCGACGAAGCGGTCGCGCATCTCATCATAGGAGGAGATCGAGCCATGCTGTAGGTTCAGGAGCCAGGTGCGGGCCCTGTTGGGGATATAACTATTTGAGTAAACCGGCTGTGAGGGGCCGGGCTATGTAAAGAAGACTCATCATGAAAGAAGCCCAAGACCCAGCATAAGGATGACGGTTCATAGGGCTTAAGGCCTGTAGTGACAAACCGCCATGATGGCATGACTTGTAACATAAGGTAAAGGTAACTAGTCACCGAGCCGGACACTGTTTATGAGCCGGCCGGGACTCTGTAGGCCGCAGGGCGTCAACCCGTGTATATAAGGGGATGACCCACCGGCGGCTTAAGGACACGAAACAACCAATCGAGAACCGGGCATAGCGTATCTCGCTCCCTGGCCATCGAAACCTCAAGCAATACCAAACCTAACTAGACGTAGGCCTTCCTTCACCGTAAGGGGCTGAACTAGTATAAACCTCGCGTGTCCTTTGTCCCGATTAACCCCTTTAAGCTTCCTAGTTGCGATGGCTCCACGATCAAGTCCTTGCAAGAGGACATCTACCGTGACAATTCCACGACAGTTGGCGCCCACCGTGGGGCCAGCGCACGGTGGATTTAAGTTCTTGAAGGGCAGCTTCGAAGGGCTCAAGAGATATGCAGTTGGCCGGATGACCAAGAGTCGCCGCGGCAAGATCTACGTCGACGACGAAGGCTGGGGCCCCGATGCCGGCTCAATTGAGTACGGATACCGGATCCCCTTAGGCGGAATTCACGTCTTCATCGGCCGGATCGGTGAGTCGGGCCCTAAGTCGGACAGCTGCACCGACGTCGTCGAGACGGCTCGGCGTGCGAAACCCGCCCGAGCTCAACCCGTCGTGAAGCGTGCCTTTGTGGGTTGCATCCACGAAGGTGAACTTCCTGAAGGATCTGAAGGTGATGGTGAGCCGGCCGTCCTCTCTGACGGCGATTCGTCCGCCGGCTCAATAGATTCGCTGTATCAGGTTCAAGATGGTGTGCTGGGGGGCTGTTCCGACGGCAGCACTATTCCGGACCCCTCAGAGTCGCCAAACTAGGCAGAAGTCTTCATGGCTGGTACTCAACCCGGCCAAAATTCTACGGCTTCAGCAGCGATAACGTCCGGGTTAGGAGCAGCCGGGGCAGGAGGCCCCGTGCGCTCACCGGCTCAGGTGCTGATGGATCTCATGGATAAGCTTACGGCTTTGTTAACTATTACAGTCATCCCTGCGAACCAATCTGAGCATGAGGCAGAGGTGGCACAGGTTCGTGATGAGATCGCCCGGGCCAAGGAAACCTTAGCAGCTGAAGACACTAGATTAGCAACAGAGCGGGCGGCTTTGGACGTACGGGCGCAGCAACTCCAGGCAGAGGCCTTGCAGCTCACACTGAGTTTAAACGCGTCTAATGAGGTAATGAGGAGGAGACATCAGAAAACTCAGTCCCGTTTACCTCAGAATTATGATCCTCGGAATCTCTTTGCTACACCCGGGGCCAGCCCAAGTAACCCGCCAAGTGCGAATCAGCTCATTACATCCGGAGCGGGAGGTCCAGTCCAGCCTCAGGGGATGGCACCTCCTCACAGCAATATGGCACCACCCAGTTATGTACCAATACCACAGGGTCACTTCTCCAACCCCATGGAGAATTTAATCGCAGCACCAGCACGTTTGGCGGCTCTCCCAGTAGATGGGGATAATCCGACAACGGTGGAAACCCGGAAGATCAGAGAACTTGTCCAAACAGCCCTGGCCCAGCAAGAAACCTACTCCTACAGCCGGGATAGGATTCACTCGACTCCTCCATCCTGGTTAGCTCCGCCTCGTCAAAACCGAAGCCCGAGTTACAGTAGACACATGGAGTCAGAGGCCTTGTCAAGTAACGCTCAGCGCCGGAACCAGCCCGGCGGGTATAACCCGGTTCAGGATCGGATACATCAGGAGGACGAGTGGGTGGCTCAGCTAGCGGCCCAGCTAGCGGCTCAACAGAACTCACCGGCTTACCCGACGGCTTCCGTTGAGGCGGGAGTGGCTACTAGAACCGGAGGAGTTCCTTGTCTGGTATCGGCTCTACGCAATGTACGTCTGCCCAAGGATTTCAAGGGACCTCGGAAGGTCCCGAATTATACGGCCGATTTACAGCCTGGGGCGTGGATTGAAAGTTACGAGATGTCTATGGAGCTGCTGGAGGTGAGTGATGAAGCGATGGCTAAATATTTCACCATGATGTTGGACGGAACGGCCCGTTCTTGGTTAAAGGGTTTGCCACCCAATTCCATTAGCTCATGGGAAGAGTTAAAGGCCCGTTTCATCCAGAACTTCAAGGATACTTGCAAGCAGTCCATGTCAATTGTGGATCTGACAAATTGTAAACAGGAAGAAGGTGAATCTACGACTCATTGGGTGCGTCGGGTCAAGGATATAATACATTCGTCTGACAAGATGGATGCCGGCTCAGCAGTTCTCATGCTGGAGAAGAATTGCCGCTTTGAGCCTCTGAGAAAGAAGCTGGGGCGCCTTAAGCGTGATTGCAACGATATGGGGACGCTGATGGAGGCTTTAGTCAAGTATGCCGATTCTGATAGTACCAAGGATCCCGCGTCTGATGAGGAGAAGACAGGGAAGGGAAAGAAGAACGGTAATGGAAAGGGTCAGCAGCATAACCCGGCGAGTCAAGGAGGAAATAAGCGTAAGGTGGATGGTAACCCGGAATTTGTGGCCAATGCACAGGGTAATAACCAGAAGCGCAAAGGGAAGCCACCCCGTTTTGGTGGGTCAGGTCCGTCTCTTGAGCAACTGCTCAATGAGCCCTGCCCGAAACACGGCACCCGGGAACGACCAGCGACTCATTTGTGGAAGGATTGCGCAATCATGAAAGCTTTTAAGAATTCTAATACATTTGATGGCAATCAAGGCCCAGGCGGCGGCTCAGGAGCCGACGGCTTTCATGGCCCGGGCGGTGGTTCAGGATCCGGTTTTCAGGGAAACCAGGGTGGTTATAATCAACAGCAGTCTGGTCAGGGAGGTCAGCAGCAGCAGCAGCAGGCGGGTTATCAGAGCCATCCAAAACAGTTAAACAATGGGCAGTATCACGTGTTCACCACAAGTTTGTGTAAACGTGATCAGAAAGTTCATAAGAGGGCTGTGAATTCTGTTGAACCGGCAGTCCCGCGTTACTTGAGGTGGTCGGTACAGCCTATTATCTGGAGCAGGGAGGATCACCCTCCCCGGGTTGATAATCCGGGTCAACTGACCCTAGTGGTGGCACCGCAGGTTGGTGGTTATAAATTTACTAAGGTGCTCATGGATGGAGGTAGCAGCATCAACATCCTTTATTACGAGACCTTTCGGCGCATGGGCTTAACTGACAAGAATTTAAAGACTTCCAACACCGTCTTCCATGGAGTGGTGCCCGATAAGTCGGCGTATCCTGTGGGTAAGATTGAGCTAGAGGTGGCCTTCGGAGACGAGCATGATTCTAGGGCAGAAAAATTAACTTTTGAAGTGGTCAAAATCAAGAGTCCATATCACGCTTTGTTCGGGCGGCCAGCCTATGCCAAGTTCATGGCACGGCCGTGCTATGTTTATCTACAGCTCAAGATGCCGGGTTACAAGGGTACCATCACTGTGCATGGAAGCCGAAAGGTGGCCCTGGAGTGTGAAGAAGGCGATGCGGCTTACGCCGAGTCTGTCTGTGTAGTAGAGGAGCTCAAATTTTATCAAGATAACGTTGACCCGGCAGATATGACTTCTCTCAAGAAGCCGACTACGGAGCATGACCCGGCCGTGAAGTTTAAATCGGCTGCAGAGACTAAACTCATTGATTTTACTCTGGGCGATTCATCTAAGCAATTTAGCATCAGTGCCAACTTGGATCCTAAATAGGAAAGCGCGCTCATCGAGTTCATCCGTGAGAACCGGGACATCTTTGCATGGAAACCTTCTGACATGCTGGGTGTACTGAGAGGACTCGCTGAGCACACTCTTAATATTGATCCAAAGTATAAGCCGGTCAGGCAGTTTCTGCGGCGATTCAATGAAGAGCGATGAAAAGCTATAGGAGAAGAGGTTGCCCGGCTCTTGGCGGCTGGGTTTATTGTCGTTGTTTTTCACCCGGAGTGGTTGGCTAACCCGGTGCTCATACTCAAGAAAAATGGCACCTGGCGGATGTGTGTGGATTACACGGATTTAAATAAGGCTTGTCCGGCTGATCCTTTTGCTCTCCCCCGTATTGATCAAATCATTGATGCTACAGCAGGTTGTGCGCGTTTGAGCTTTTTGGACGCTTATTCTGGTTATCATCAGATCAAGATGGCAGTTAAGGACCAGGAGAAGACGGCTTTCATCACCCCGTTTGGAGCCTTCTGCTATGTGTCTATGCCTTTTGGGCTCAAGAGTGCCCAGGCAACTTATCAACGGTGTGTACAGAATTGTCTCCACAATCAGATTGGGCGCAATGTTCATGCTTATGTGGATGACATAGTGGTGAAATCCAGAGAGGCGGAAACCTTGATATCTGATATCAGAGAGACCTTTGACAATCTCCGGGTCTACAAAATGATGCTTAACCCGGAGAAGTGTGTATTTGGTGTGCCCGCAGGCAAGCTTTTGGGATTCTTGGTCTCGAACAGGGGCATCGAGGCTAATCCGGAGAAGATTAAGGCAATCACTTCTTTGGCTAAACCGGCATGTGTTAATGATGTTTAGCGATTGGCGGGTCGTGTTGCCGCTTAAGCCGGTTTATAAGCTGGTTAGGTGAGAAGGCCCTACCGCTGTACCAATTGATGAAGAAGGCAGACACCTTTGTCTGGAGTGATGCTGCTAATACTGCTTTTGAGGATTTGAAGAGGCAGTTATCTGAGCCACCAGTTCTTGCGGCTCCCATTGAAAAGGAACCTTTGCTGTTATATGTGGCTGCTAACTCACGAGCCGTTAGTGTGGCAATTGTGGTAGAACGCAAGGAGGCTGGTAAGGAACATCCGGTTCAAACGGCCGATTTATTATGTCAGTGAAGTACTCATCGAGTCAAAACAAAGATATCCTCATTGGCAGAAGCTTGTTTACGGGGTGTTCATGGCAAGCCGGAAGCTGAAGCACTACTTCCAAGGTCACCCTATCACTGTGGTAAGTTTTGCCCCCTTGGGAGACATCATTCAGAACAGAGAGGCTACGGGATGGGACGCTAAATGGGCCATCGAGCTCAGGCCTCATGGTCTAAAGTACGTGCCGTGTACTGCCATTAAGTCTCAAGCTTTGGTGGATTTCATCAACGACTGGACAGAGCTACAGGCACCTGAGGAGAAGCCCAATAACACTTATTGGATTATTCACTTTGATGGGTCCAGACAGTTGGAAGGCTCGGGGGCTGGAGTTGTATTAACTTCCCCTCGAGGTGACAAATTTTGTTATGTGCTCCGGCTTATGTTTCCTTGCACTAACAATGCAGCTGAGTATGAGGCCCTGCTCCATGGTCTCCGGATGGCCAAAGAGATGAACTTGAGCCGGGTAAGATGCTTGGGAGACTCAGACCTTGTGGCTCAACAGGTGTCAGGCAAGTGGGACTCTAAAGATCCCCTCATGATGGCTTACCGTCGTGAAGTCGATGCTGTGGCTGGACATTTCAAGGGTTATGTAGTGGAACACATTGATCGAGGGAAGAATGAGGTGGCTGAAGCCTTAAGCCGGCTGGGGTCTCAGCGTAAGCCGGTGCTGCCTAACACCTTTCTTGATATTTTGCATAATCCTTCGGTTAAGTGACCTACAGAGGAAGATCTGGCAATACCAGACCCGGAGGCACAGCTGGTGGCGGCTCTCTGTGTTATCCCGGATTGGACAGTGCCTTATTTGGCTTACATGACCCGGGGAGAATTGCCTGAAGATGAGACCTTGGCACGACAAATCGTCCGGCGGTCCAAGTCCATGACAATTGTCAATGGCGAGTTACATCATTACAGCGTCACTGGAGCGATTCAATGTTGCGTGTCACCTACAGAGGTTCAGGAGATCCTTCGTGAGATTCATGAAGGTGACTGTGGTCATCACGCCGGCTCAAGATCTCTTGTGGCCAAAGCTTTCCGTCATGGGTTTTATTGGTTGACGGCTCATGCTGATGCGGAAGACCTTGTCAGTAAATGTGACGGATGTCAGAAATTCTCACGACGAGCCCATGTGCCGGCTCAAGAGTTAAGGATGATTCCAATTATCTGGCCATTTCCAGTCTAGGGGCTTGATATGGTTGGGCCTTTCAAAAGGTCTAAGGATAAAAAGACTCACCTCTTGGTGGCGGTTGACAAATTCACAAAGTGGGTGGAGGCGGAGCCAGTCAGTAAGTGTGATGCAGCCACAGCAGTCCAGTTTATGAAAAAGGTGATTTTTCGCTTTGGTTTTCCACACAGCATCATAACTGATAATGGTACTAACCTTTCCCAAGGAGCTATGGAAGAGTTCTGTCAACGAGAGTATATCCGGCTTGACGTTTCAGCTGTAGCTCACCCTCAATCAAATGGTCAAGCAGAACGAGCTAATCAAGAAATCTTGAAAGGTATCAAGCCCCGGCTTTTGGTCCCCTTACAGCGAACACCGGGTTGTTGGGTGGAGGAGTTACCTTCTGTACTTTGGAGCATCAATACTACACCTAACAGATCTACGGGTTACACGCCTTTCTTTATGGTGTATGGAGCAGAGGCGGTCCTGCGAAGTGACATCCGTCATGATTCACCCCGTGTGGCGGCTTATGTTGAGGAAGACAATGAAAAAGCTCGGCAAGATGCACTTGACCTGTTGGATGAAGAGCGAGACTTGGCAATAGCCCGCTCGGTGATTTACCAGCAAGACCTGCGCCGTTACCACAGCCGCCGGGTTAAGTCCAGGACCTTTCAGGAAGGCGACTTAGTTCTCCGACTCATCCAGGATCAATCTGACATGCATAAGCTATCCCCTCCTTGGGAAGGACCTTTTGTGGTCAGCAAGAATCTCAACAACGGGTCATACTACCTTATCGACGTTCAGGAACACAAAGACTCACGTAAGTCGGAGGAGGAGACCCATCGGCCGTGGAATATCGCTCATCTTCGGCCTTATTATACTTGAGCCTTCGGCTCTAATGTGTATATACTTATACTATGTATATTACATAAATCAATAAAGCAGGACCTCTGTCCTTTTTTGCCACTCCTAAAAAGGTTTATGTGTTTTCTTTGTTAGGTGGTGGAGATAACCAAGGAGAAGCGGATCATATCTGAATCCGGCTTTCCTTTGGTCCGGTTTATGATCATATCTGAATCTAGCCGTGATCACTTGGGGGCTTCTTGTTCAAACATAGGTCGTATTTGAACCAAAGAGAACATAGCTGTCGATACCCACTTGATCGGCATACTGCCAAACCCACTTGGGGGCTTCTTGATCATATTTGAATCATAGCTTAACCCCTTTTGGGTCTGACGTGGATCGTATTCGAATCAGCGTCATTAAACAACTCTTATGGTCACTTGGGGGCTTCCTGTTCAAACATAGGTCGTATTCGAACCAAAGAGAACATAGCTGTCGATACCCACTTGATCGGCATCGCCACAGCCACTGGGGGCTAACAGATCGTATCCGAATCTTAGCTCAACCCCTTTGGAACGGTTCACTGATCGTATTCGAATCAGAGACCCTTGAATTTTGTTCATCATATTTTACAAGTGTCAACATTGCATATCTTGTGACCTTCTTGAAAATACAATACATTACAACCTTCCAGGGTTAATATTGGTTACATCAGGTTGTTAAGTACCAGGTGAACTTGTATGTGCCAATTTTCAGGAGTTAAACTTACCCTCGGGGGTTGGTTTATATAAGCCGGAAAGGCAGCTGTAATCATCACAGGGCAATGCAAGGTATTTTTGCAAAAGACATAACAGATTCATACAAGCTACAAAGAGAATAGTGGCAGCGGCTTATGCAACTATCAAGGGCCATAAGCATGCACAAAGGCATAGCAAAACTCAAGGTATCTCTTACTTTGTTACAAGACTCCCCGAGTCTGAATGATGCGGCATTGTTTTCTACAATGACATAAGCAGGTGGTGCTTGACAAGTTATTCTTGGGGTTGACTTGAAGCCTCCGGGTTATCCTTCTCCGTCTCTCTGCCGGCTGTGTTGTCCTGGAAGGATGATGAGGCCCAGTCAATGCCACTCAAGGCTTCAAACTCAGCTTCATCATCTATTAAACCGGTTGGGTCGACTTCAGGAGCAAAGGTGTGCTTACGGGTTGGAGGGATCAAGCTGACATCGTCATAATGCGGCGTGGGGATTCTCCGATTCTCCTTGTCATAACCCGGCTCACACTTGGTGAGGTCAGTATCGTTCCCAATAAGCGTAGCCACCGGACGTATATCCTTCACGTAGGCGGTGAAGTCCTTATCATTAAACGCGGTGCCGTCTTCCTTTAAACTTGGATACCCAAGAGCAATATCAGCGGGGTCTAGTTCTGGAAGCCACGCCTTGGCCCGGCTCAATGCGGCTATAGCCCCGGCTCTTGCAGATACTCGTCTTAACTCTTGGATTCGCTGAGGTAGCACAGCAAGCCGCTTCAGCACATCTTGCAGGAGATAGGGAACATCATTTGATAAAGCCACAACGGCCAGAGCACGTTGTGACCCGGTGTAGAGTTGTTCCACCAGAGTATAAACCGCCTTCATCTTGATCACCATGTTCTGCTTGAGATTTGTGCTCCTGGGGCCTGCGTTATTAAGCATAAGGTGAGTCAGAGGAGACAATTGAAATGGTCATTCTAGGAGTTTTGCAGTGTTTAAGGTTTGAGTAAGTCACTCACCAAAGATTGCTGAGACAATTCGAGATATCTGGCGCTTTAAGTCGGACAGTTCGGCCGTTGCTTCCGCAAGCGATGCCTCTGCTGTCTCGGCCCGGGTCACCAGTGCGGCCTTTTCATCAGCCCAAATTTTCTTCTCCGATTCAAAATTCTGCTTCAGCTTCTCTTGTTCAGAGACGCTGAATTCAACTTTGGAGTTGGCTTTTTCAATTTCACTTTCTTGGGATGACAGGCGATTCTTCAAGTCAGTAATCTCCGATTCAAATTTACTTATGGTGGCCTGCATTGCACCGGATAGCAGTCAAAATTACGGTAAGTAATATTAAGTCCCAAGCGCTTTGCAAGCAAAGATACTTGACACTTGGGGGCTAATGTATACCGAAGTTTTCTAAATTATTAAGCCGGTCCTGGATATTAAGTCCCAAATACCTTGCAAGCAAAGATTTTTGGCACTTGGGGGCTAATGTATATTGCAAGTTAAAGGTATTGTGTTACATCCGGTTCAAATATTTTTCTTTAAGCCGGGTAGGCAGCTCTAACAATTTTTCTAAGTCTACAGCATATTTATTCATAAGCAATAGACTTGGGGGCTGGTACAGTAAGTATGATTGAAAGTAAGCTAGCATAAGTCATACCTCAGATTTTTGCTGTATCTGCTTCACCATGTCAATTTCCAGGTCACGGCTGCTTTGTACTTGATTGATATAGCCGGAGGCGATCTCTCCAATACTCAAATGAGTATAGTCAGTGACGTCCAGCTTGGCCTTTCGGCGTTCTACCAATTCCTCTTTAGAACACTTGGCAAGTACAGATGGCTATACCGGCTCAACAAACTGAGTCTTGAGAATCTCAACTTCCTGATCATTTGCCTTGGCGGGGCTAGGAGCCTCCGGGTTACCAGAATTGTTGAAGGTTTGCTCAGCAGGCGGGTCAGAGGAAGACATAGGAACATCATGAGATGGTTGAGGCGGCGGCTCGTGAGCAGAGGCGTCAGGAGCAGCTGTGCCCAGCTCTGGTTCAGTCACAACCGGCTCTTGGGGAAGCTTATTCTTTTTTGCCCTTTTGCTGGGCTTTACTTGCACACTATGGAAAAGGTAGACATGTTAAATACAAAAAATATGAGTAAAATAAGGCATAAGGTACAACAAGTTTATATTACCCGGGAGCAGTTTTGAAGGCTGGCATGTTGGACTGCATAGACTCACCGGAGGAAGGTGAAATATCCTGATAGTTGGAGTCAGAATAATTGAGAGGTTAACAAATGAAACCCGCCAAAGGAAAAAGAAGGTGTAAATCGGAGATAACCTCAGCCTGGCGTTTCCTGGTCACATCAGGTAAGCCGGAGGAGAGTTCCGTGTCTCTGCTGGTCCGGGTCTGCCTCCGGCTCTCATAAATCTGTCGCTTCAAAAGAAAGTCAGGATCTTGGTAAGCCAAAGGATGTGAAAATCTTACTTTCCGGTTTACTCTTCGAATTTTCTGACGCGGTTGAAGCTCGGAGTCGGAGGAGATTACAATTACCTCTTCTTCGACGGGTTGGCTGTTGCCCGTGTCTTCCTGAAAGAAGGTTAGCATCAGTAAGGTAGAAATAAAGGAGAAAGGAAAATTCAAAGGTTACCTCTTCCTCGTTATCATTAGTATCATCAAGCTGAAAAAGTTCAGAGGTGCTTGGCTTCCTTTTCCTTGAGGTGGTGGGCTTGGTGGTTCTCTTTTTGGCTCTCTTGGCCGCCCCGGCTTTCTTGGCTGCTTCATGATCATATGGCGTGTTTCAGAAGTTATCATTTGCCTGTAAAAGGTTATAACTGGTTATGCGTAAGAATACAGCCTAACATGATAAAACATAACCCGACGGCTGGAAACTTACTGCAGGGGCCGGGTTCTTCTGGCAAAAAGGAGTAAGCCGAAGGCATTACTATTCACTGTGCCCTCCTTCAACAAGGATTGAGTTGTAGCTTCCACTACGTCATCTGGTAAGTTGTCAGAGCTATGACGCTGAGGGTCATCTTTCTCGCCTGAATAATTACACATTAAGCCGAGGCGGCGGCTTAACAGAATTATCCTCCAAGCAACCCAGACTCGGACCAGGTCAATGTCGTCTAAGCCATTCCCTAAAAGAGCTTTAATCTTCTTGATTTTGGGGGTGAGTGGCAGGCGATCAATAGCTGTCAACTTATCCGGCAGCGGGTGAGTAGACTCAAGGCGCAATGCGCGGAAGCCGGGCAGTGGATTTTCGCCAGCCGGAGAGGTATCTTGGCAGTAGAACCATGTCTGGTTCCAGTCCTTGGGATGACTCGGCAACTCAGCATAAGGGAACAGACAGTCTCTCCGCCTTTGAATTGGTATGCCACCAAGCTCCAGACTGGGCCCGTTGGCCCGTTCATTCTGCCGGTTCAAATAGAACAATTCCCTGAACAGAAGTAGGCTGGGTTCTTCTCCACGGTAGACCTCACAGAAAACTTGAAAGTTGCAGATATTTGACACGGAGTTGGGCCCGATGTCTTGGGGTCTTAAGTCAAAGAAGTGCAAAACGTCTCTAAAGAATTTTGAACCGGGAGGAGAAAATCCCCGGCTCATGTGATCGGTAAAAATGATCACCTCCCCTTCCTTGGGTTGAGGTTTCTCTTCAGACGGGTTAGGAGCACGATAAGACATGACGTCCTTCTTGGGCAGATGGCCAGATTTTACAAACTCTGACAGTTTGCTCTCTGTAACAATGGATGGGACCCAGTTGCAGGTAATCGGAGGTTTAACAGCTTTGGGTGCCATTGGGTAAAATGAAGCCTACAACAAGATAAAGGAAATTTTCCGGTTTATTATAACCCGGAGAATAAGCATTATTGGGTTGTCTGAGATGGCGGCTTAAGTAGGGGCCTAATGACATACAGGTAATTATGTGATAATGTTTAAACAGCTGTAGGTATTAAAGATAATTAAAATTGTCTTAAGTCGCCAAAAGCAGGCAGTGCTGACAGCCAGTATTATCTTAAACCGGTCACATGAACTACTATGGCTGAAACAGAGTCAACAGACGCAGTTTTTGGTTAAGTGTGGAACAAACAGGTTTCACAAGTTGCAATCATTTTTTTGGATCAAACGATGCCCTGGAAAGGAAAAAATTCTAGACCTAAAGCAGCACAGGAAGTTCATATACTCGAGGAGGGCTTCCAAAAATAAGGAAATGAGATCTGTTTTCATACAGAATAAGCACAAAACATCCTCCGCGGCAGTTCTATGTTATTTTTACGATCTGAGCAAGGGGTTAGAGGTGAGAGCTAACGGAGGTTTGCATCGGGCGGCGGTGAACGTCGACGAACTAAAAAACAGTGCCAATGCAGATCTGAGAAAGGGGATAAAAAGAACTCACAGATGCGGATGAGCTGCGGAGGGTCGCCGTCGTTTTCTGGTCCGAATCAGGGTGATGCAGCGGCCTGAGTCGATGAAGGCGAGGGGTTCGACGGCGGCGGCGGCAGAGCTTGAGCAGCGAAGAAAGGAGGTGCGAGGAGGAAGACGACTGAAGAAGGAGAATGGGAAAGGACCTAGGTCGCGCCTATTTATAAGGAAGGGCCGATTAAGACGGCGTGAGAAACGAGGAGATTGAACATTATTATCCAGCGGCCCAAACGCCTCGGTTTTCGGGATGGTCAGTAAAGGCAGGGATCCGTTGAGGATATGGCGGAATAAAATACGAAGTCAGTGCAAGATGATGTCACGGCGGGTTATCATGAATCCAGAAGATGACGTCACTGCGGGCTATGACCTTTGCGCTGGCAGAAGACAGGAAGATGTATGTTTAAGGTATTTTTAAGATTGACATGAACCGATCCAAATCAATCTGGGGCCTAATGTTGGGGATATAACTATTTGAGTAAATCGGCTATGAGGGGCCGGGCTATGTAAAGAAGACTCGTCATGAAAGAAGCCCAAGACCCAGCATAAGGATGACGGTTCATAGGGCTTAAGGCCCGTAGTGACGAACCACCATGATGGCTTGACTTGTAACATAAGGTAAAGGTAACTAGTCACCGAGCCGGACACTGTTTATGAGCCGGCCGGGACTCTGTAGGCCGCAGGGCGTCAACCCGTGTATATAAGGGGACGACCCGCCGGCGGCTTAAGGACACGAAACAACCAATCGAGAACCGGGCATAGCGTATCTCGCTCCCTGGCCATCGAAACCTCAAGCAATACCAAACCTAACTAGACGTAGGCCTTCCTTCACCGTAAGGGGCTGAACTAGTATAAACCTCGCGTGTCCTTTGTCCCGATTAACCCCTTTAAGCTTCCTAGTTGCGATGGCTCCACGATCAAGTCCTTGCAAGAGGACATCTGCCGTGACAATTCCACGACAGGCCCCATCCTTGAGAGCCATGGGAAGCCAGTTCGCCATGACTTTCTCGTCGCCGTTGGCTGCTTCGATGCTCACCTCGTAGAGCTCCAGGAACTCTGCAGGGTCGGCGGTGCCGTCGTAGCGAGGAGGCAGATTCGGCTTGAACTTGCCTGGCCACGCGACACTGCGGAGCTCGGGGGTGAAGGCGCAGCAGCCGGCCGTAGTTATTGGGCCCCACCTCGGAGGTGGGTCTTGGTCTTATCGAGGTCCGCGCAGCGCCGCCGCAAGCGGTGCACAGTCTTGAGGAGGCGGCGCGGGAAGCGCGGGTGCAGCTTCTCGCGGTCGTGGGATTTCTTGGCAGCTTCTTTCTTCGCGCGCGGGCACCAGTCGCGGCAGATCGCATTGCAGGGCCGCACGCCTTGGTGCCAAGGCGCCGTCTTTGGGCTGGGGTGGTGGAGGCGTGCCTCGGGCCTCGTCGCCCGTGGCTGGCTGAGGGTGAGGCCAAGAGAGGGACGGCGCCGGGGAGTCCCCTACGGCGCGGACGAGCTCGGCGACGCGGTCGAGCCACTCCTCGTAGAGGTCGTTGACTGGGCGTAGCGTAGGAGCTCGTTTGCGGCGAGGAGTGCAGCCCTCGCCTCCATGGGAGCGCGGTGTGCGTGAGATGAAGAATCGGCTGGGGCCAGCGATAGAGTGGCGGTGCGGCCGTCCTGCCGCACCGAAGGATGCAGCGAAGACGCTTGCTGCTCGTTCCCCACCGGGATGGTGGCAGCGTTGGTGGCGGGGGACGGAGAACGACATGGTGGCCCACCGATGGGAGCTGTCTGAGCAATGCGGGCGGTGAGAGCAGCCCGACGCTCAGCTCGAGTGCGGCGTGCGTCCGCCATGGAGACGATGGAGCGGTGGAGCGACGAACTGACGGAAAGAAAGCCTCGGCGCACCCCTACCTGGCGCGCCAAATGTCGGATGTGGGGTTCCGGCAAACCCTTAAGGTTCCAACACTGGGGTGCGCATGAAGTCTTTCCCTCCTACCGATCTACGCCCTAGCTTGCTAAGATCTCGCAGACGAACTCGACGAACTTGCAACACAGAAAGACACATGATTTATACTGGTTCGGGCCACCGTTGTGGTGTAACACCCTACTCTAGTGTGGTGGTGGTGGATTGCCTCTTGGGCTGATGATGAACCATACAAGGGGAAGAACAAACTCCTGAGGTTGAGGTGTTCTTGTGCGTGGCTAACTTGTATGGATGAGAGAGCGATCTAAGATGCCGACCTCTCGCCCCGATGGTGGCTAATCCTACTTATAGAGGCCCTGGTCCTCTTCCCAAATATTGAGCGGGAAGGGAGCCAACAACGGCGGGCTAATTTGAAGCGGGACAGCTAGTAAAAGCCATCCTGACAAAAGGTGGTCTGCGCCTGTGAAAGGCTCTGGTGGTGACACCGTCTTGGGCTCCATGATGACCTCCATCTTGCGGTCCTTCTGGTCTTGGTCTTGGTGCACCAAAATGGCAACCTTTGCCTGATGCCTTGGTACTCCTCACCTGCGCTAGTTTCCTTACCACCAAAGAGGAAACAAGGACGCTGCGCGCGCTGGCGCCCACCTGGTGTCGATCGTCATGGCTCACATCATGAGAGCCTCGTGAGGTTCGCCTTGCCTTGATATTTCCGCTCCTCGTGAGCCTGCCTGACTAGGCCGCTCCAGAGGAGGTCTCGTGTCATCCTCCTCGCAAGGCTTGGCCCCTCACGAGGGTCTTGGATGCCTTGTTGATGAAGATGGGTCGTACGACCTACTGGCTCAGCCACGCCGCGGGCCGCAGGCAGACAAGTCTGGGGACCCTCGTTCCCAAGACGCCGACAGAATGCATTACATATCATTTTACATCTTTTGGATAAGCGTCATGTTTCTTTCCACGCACAATCTTGCCGAACGGACTCATACTCACTTCCAGGACACTTTGTGTGCGCTAACCATTGTATTTTCGAGTGTTGCTTGTGTTTGCTCTTTTTGCATGTCTATCACACTGGAGACACCTTCGAGTACTTGGATTGCGCAATGCTTTCAACTCCGCCCAACAAGTCCGTCCACGACAACCGTTTCCATGGTGATGAGGATCACGATCCGAGGTTGGATCTTTCCCAAGGGGGAGGGGGGAGATGATGCGGAGCATCCCACGTTCATCCTCATGTACACTCCGACTACTCTCCAAGCCCCAAGAGGACATATGACGAGACCTCGAACATACACCATTGGACACAAGGTGAACTCGTTCCTCTCCGTACTTTCACTTTCTACATGTGAGACATGGCTACTACCTCCAACGTGTGTGCTATGCATGATCAGGTACTTAGAGGAAAGCCACGGAGCCACCACATCCAACGGACGAGCTAGCGAGGACGCCAAGTACAAGGACCAGGAGAAGAAGCTGCCCAAAGTCTTCAGCCACCGGACAACCGGGCAACGCCGGACATCCGACGCCTGGGCACTCATCTAGCAAGAAGGGCCAGGCAACGGAAGCTACATCGGCCGGACGACCGACAAGTACCAGACGACCAACACACTCCAGCGACCGGACGTCCGACTGTCTCCAGAAATCCGGCGCCACCTCAACCGAGCCAAAACGCCGGACGCCCGACAAGTACCGGACGACCGGACCCTCGCGAGCCACCGAACGTCCGGTACTTGTCGGACGACCGGCGCCTGTCTGTGCACAAAGATCGGGCTCGAGGCCCATGTATCCCCCACTTACCCCTTCGTGTCCCTAGACTATATATACTCCTCCACCTCCTCCTAGTTAGGGTTAGCAAAGCAGTAGCTCATTAGAGATAGAGCTTTGCTCATCCATTACGGATCTACTCCACGAGAGAGACCGCGGCGCCTCTTCGGAGAAGATCCATCTTGGATTCAAGACCCCTCACGGGAAGATCCCTCATGGATTCAAGACCTCCTTACGGAGAAGAGCCGGTTACCCTATGTATCGTCCTTTGTTGGATTTGGATCGTGTATCTCTTTGTGTTTCGAGGATCTAGCACATGTGTGACTAAATCTTGTTGGTTTGAGTGATTCTCTCGTGTTTCCTCCGTGATTCCCCTCGTGTTCTTCGCGGGATCCTCTCCTTTCGTGAAAGATCGGCCACTTAGGGTTCCACCCTACATCAACTATCATTTATCACGACCGGTGATTGGAATTGGGAAGTCCTTCGGTGCTTGCAAACAACAATGGTGGTTTGCATAGATGGCCGATGGCCTAGGCGGTTGCAAGAAAAGGGGAGGAAAATAAGTGGAGGAAGAGGTTGCTGAAGAGATAAGATGGAAAGGGAGATGTGGGTGGACCATAGGGGACACGTGTTGTTCAGGGAATGTGGAAGATGCATTGGAGTGTTCAGCCGGTTGAACGAGAGCTTTTCCCCCTTATAATTACATGGTTAATCTTTTTCCGGCTTTTATTTTCTAGTATTGATCTGATATTTCCTTTTCCCATTGATCATGCTACATAATTTAATCATATCTCTTCATCAATGATTCTCACCAAGTTCTCAGAGAAACACAATGGAATAAGTCAACTATGTAAAATTTGCACATGAATGGTGCTCTGCGGGACTGTGATGGAACACAAACTTATTTTTCCCGTTAGGTCCATACTAGAAATTTTCATGACAGGAGTTTCAAGTAGCTAGGGCTTTTCAATTTCTTTCTGAAAAACATTTTATTTTACTCACTCAATCGAACTTCTTTCTCCATTGGCTGGTTCATACCAACATATGTTTAGTGTAATCATGGATCACCATTAATTATACAGACCTAATGGGATTTTGCTTTCTAAGAAGTTCACTTTGAAACATGCACTTGTGCCGAAAGTTGTGTCAGTTTTCGTCCACCGAGCTGACTGCTGGAAGGTCACACCGATCGACGACAAACTCTCACCAAAGAAGAAGTCAAAGGACAATCATCATCTATACATGTGCAATCACTGATTTGATAGTCTCAAGCCTGTTGTTAGACTACTTTCTGGCGAATTTTGCCTAGAGGAACCCCTAGAGTTTTTCTTGTTTAGTCGTTGTTATGTTGATTAACGTCAATCTATCCCTTTGTGGCTTAGCACTTGACAGTTCCTCTTGCTCCACCTTGTAACCCCGTCACTCCTGGCAAAGACGCGACACCGAGGAATTTCTTACTATTCAGTAATTCAAACACGCTTCTTGTGCAGGTTGCATGCTTTTCCTATAGCAACCAGCATGATCAATCATAGTCACGAGTGACCCATTGAGGTTTATGTGACTGATCGGGTGGAAGTTTCGGTGCCCTGTCCTATTTGGGTTTCGAAAGTCCCCAAATTTTCTAACCATTGCTTTGCTAATGTATTGCCTCACTCCAGCCAAGTAGGCATGTCGTATCGCAGCGCTGAGGAAACTATAACTTGCTGGAGTGGCGGCGCAGGAGTTCACGACGGATACCGTGCAGTGGGAGATAGACGCAGGATGTTTTGGGTGTTGTCATCAGATGGAGGTTTGGAAAGCTGGCGTCGAGCGAGTGATTTGTGCTAGCCTGATGCATTGGTAAATTGTCACTGTTGTGTACCAGCATTCTGTCGCACTCTGTGCCGCCCCTCCCCTACTGAACTAGCGTCCAACCACATCAATCCTCTTCTGTACAGAACAACCTCCTTCTACCCCAGTTACATCCTAGCCCAGCATCACAAACTTCTATCACCTGTTCCACAAGATGACATGAAGGCGTGGTGTACACACTGATTGTACTAAGATGGCACACCGTCTAGTGGAGGGAAAATAACTGATGTGGAAAGGCATGTTGGTTGTGTGAATTTTGTAGGTCCTAGCAAAGTGCAGTTATCCATCTGTTCCTGGTGCCTCTTATGCCTACACTAACCAAACTCAAATCGCTACTATGTAGAAACAAAACACTGCACTAAATAGGAATCAACAATACCAATAGATAGGAGTAAGATGAGGAATGCAAAGGATTGCTCCTTATAGAATACTTGGGTATGTGTGGTAGAGGTAGTGACTTAAAGTCATTGGATGCATGTTGGATCAGTAGCTAAGAATTCTTTGTTTATGAGCTTGGTCCTTTGGTAGGTAAGAGCCAATGAGATCGTTACACAAATGATTGTGCTTGTTTCTGCTAGGGGTGGTTCAGAGGTAGTGAGAACTTCAAACAGATGATGAATTTCCTAAGCTTGTTTGTCCTTGGCTATTAGGTTACCAGAGCTTTAAACAAACAATAGATTTCAAGTTTTTTAAGTATTGTTCTTTGATCTCTACACATGTTGCTAGCCAATATAAAAGGGCTAAGATCACGTCCTCGACAAGACAAAGTGAGCTAAGTAGAACCAACCACGTGACGTATGTGGTAAACAATCCAAACAATACAAAAAAGCCAAGTAGAACCAATTTGCCTAGTTGTAACCACCTTTCGACTCAGACTCAGACAAATTTTCTAGCATGTTAATTAGGTTGCGCCTTGTCTTGGCCTAATAATTCAATCATACATTTACCTTCCTCCATGAAATCCATTCGAAAAAACTTGATGGGGTGATTTTCAAAGTGGGTTTTGAAAAGGCATATGACAAGGTGATGCGGGGATAACCCGGTGTAGGCCGATCTTTCACGATTGGAGTGAATTCCCTCGAAGAACACGAAGAACACGGGGAAGAACAGGGAGAAATCACAAGGGGAAACACTCAAGAACAAGTCCAATCACACATCCACTAGACAATCAAACACACAAGATCCACAAGGTACATGAACAACAAAGGGAAAGATACAAGGTAAAGTTCATCTCCATGAGAAGGTCTTGATGGTAGAGTTCATCCCAAATCCAAAGGAGACGGGGGACTTCAATCCTAGAAGGATCTTCTCCATGAGGAGGTCTTGAATCCCTCGGGATCTTCTCCTAGATGGAGGTCTTGGCCTCCAATAGAGTAGTCTCTCTCTCTCTCAAGAGTAGAGGTAGGTAGGAGCAAAGCTCACATACAAATGAGCTATCACTTTGCTAACCCTAGCTAGGAGGAGGTAGGGGGTATTTATAGTCTAAGTGGCGAAAGGTTAAGTGGGAAGGGATACAAGGCCAAAGGCCCGCGACTGCGCACAGGCAGTTACCGACGACCGGTGGGGGTCGGACGTCCGGTGGCTCGGGATGGTCCGGACGTCCGGCTGCATCAAAAGTCCGCTGATTCTTCTCGGGTGTAGCGGCACCGGATTTCCGGAGGTTGTCGGACGTCCGGGCGCTGGGACTTTTCGGACGTCCGGTGGGCATAGGTCGTCCGGCCGATGTAGCACGCATCAGCTGTAGTTCTTCTGGCCGTCTGGGATGCGTCAGGTAGGTGTGTCGGACTCCGGTGGACGCCGGTCGTCCGGGCATTGTAGAGTGTCGGACGTCCGGTGGCACGTCGGTTGTCCGGCCGCTGTAGACTCCGCAGCTCCGTCTTCTTTTGTCTTCACTTCCACGCTTCCCTCGCGGGTGGTGTAGTTGTACACTTGCGCTGGCACTCCTCCTCATTGTCCGTAGCGTTCCGACAATACCTATGCATGCACACGAGTGGAGTGTCAAGTAGTATACCATCCTCGAAGGGGTCAAGTGAACACGTGTAAAGGAGATGATTCACCTTTATGTATGTGAAGTAGATGTCGCACGTGTCACTTGCCAAATGGACTCTTTACATGGTGATGTCCATAGGATTCTCTGCATCAAAAGGTGAAAGTGCAACTATCCCTGGGTGGTTTTGGTAATTCCTAACAACATATAGTTCATTGAGCTAATGCTATTTCAAGATAAACATTTCAGGAAAGCTCAATGATTGGCATGGCATGGATGATAAAAGTGGACCCCTCAAAATGCTAGGGACAAAGACTTGGCTCAAGCTCAAAGCTCAGGACTCTACATATTTTTCATTTTAAGTGATCCAAGATCACATTGAGTCCATAGGAAAAGCCAATACTATTAAGAGGGGATGAGGTGTTGCCTAATGGCTTGCTTGCTCAAAGTGCTTAGTGATATGCTCCAAAACCCTCAACTACTTTCTCACATCCACATATGTCCCAAACCAAAAGTTAAACTCGGCCCCACCGAAATTTTCTATCCGGCGCCACCGAGTTCAGTTGTCATAGCCACTGCCAGAAACCCTAGTCTTTTCGGTCTCACCGATAGGGATCTCGGTCTCACCGAGATGGGATTGTAATCTCTCTGTTTCCCTTCGTAACATTTCGGTCAAACCGAGATGAGCGATCGGTCCCATCGAGATTGCAATGTAAACTCTCTGTTTCCCTTTCGTAACACTTCGGTCCAACCGAGATGAGTGAATCAGTCCCACCGAGTTTTCCTGACCAACTCTCTGTTAGTCCATTATCAAAATCGGTCTCACCGAGTTTGTGTAATCGGTCTCATCGAGATTACATTATGCCCTAACCCTAATCAAATCGGTCCCAACGAGTTGACATGTCGGTCCCACCGAGAATCCTAATGTTCACATTTTGAACCAAATCGATCTGACTGAGTTCTCTGAATCGGTCCCACCGAGTTTGGTGATTTGTGTGTAACGGTTAGATTTTGTGTGGAGGCTATTTATACCCCTCCACCCACTCTTCATTCATGGAGAGAGCCATCAGAACATGCCTACACTTCCAATACATATTTTCTGAGAGAGAACCACCTACACTTGTATTGAGGTCAAGATATTCCATTCCAACCACATAAATCTTGATCTCTAGCCTTCCCCAAGTTGCTTTCCACTCAAATATTCTTTCTACCAAATCCAATCCTATGAGAGAGAGAGTTGAGTGTTGGGGAGACTATCATTTGAAGCACAAGAGCAAGGAGTTCATCATCAACACGCCATTTGTTACTTCTTGGAGAGTGGTGTCTCCTAGATTGGCTAGATGCCACTTGGGAGCCTCCGACAAGATTGTGGAGTTGAACCAAGGAGTTTGTAAGGGCAAGGAGATCGCCTACTTCGTGAAGATCTACCCTAGTGAGGCAAGTCCTTCGTGGGCGACGACCATGGTGGGATAGACAAGGTTGCTTCTTCGTGGACCCTTCGTGGGTGGAGCCCTCCGTGGACTCGCGCAACCGTTACCCTTCATGGGTTGAAGTCTCCATCAACGTGGATGTACGATAGGACCACCTATTGGAACCACGGATAAAAAATCACCATGTCTCCAAATTGCGTTTGCTCCCTCAAACTCATCCCTTTACCTTCATATGCAATTGTTTTACATTCCTCTGCTATACTCTTAGAATTGCATGTGTAGGTTGATTGCTTGACTTGTGCTTTGTTGCTAAAATCTGCCAAGAACTAAAATTGGGAAAAGGCTAGATTTTTATTTGGTCAAGTAGTCTAATTACCCCCCTCTAGACATACTTTCGATCCTACAAGTGGTATCAGAGCTTTGGTCTCCATTTGCTTTGATTTCCATAGATTTTGGTGGTCATAGCCTTGGTTTCACAACCTAGGAGCGTATGGCGTCTAGCGAGGCAAATTACCACCATAGAGGTCCTTACTTTGATGGTACAAATTTTGCTGGTTGGAAGCATAAGATGAAAATGCATATTCTTGGACATAACCCCGCTGTTCGGGCTATTGTGTGTATTGGCTTGCAAGGTGAATTCTTTGATGGGAGAGAACCAAACCGTGAAACTACCGAGGAAGAGTTGAAGATGCTACAATACAATGCTCAAGCTTGTGATATTCTCTTCAATGGATTGTGCCCCGAAGAATTCAACAAAATCAGCCATCTTGAGAATGCAAAGGAAATTTGGGATACTTTGATTGATATGCACGAAGGTACCGACTTCGCCAAGGAATCCAAATTGTATGTGCTTCAAAGTCAACTTGACAAGTTCAAAATGAAGGATGGTGAAGGTGTCGCTGAAATGTATTCTAGGCTTGCTCTCATCACAAATGAGATTGCCGGCTTAGGAAGTGAAGAGATGACCGACAAATTCATCATCAAGAAGATCCGAAGAGCCTTGGATGGAAAATATGATACCGTGTGCACATTGATCCAAATGATGCCCAATTACAAAGATCTCAAGCCAACGGAAGTCATTGGAAGAATTGTTGCTCATGAGATGTCACTCAAGGATAAGGAAGAGCTTCACGACAAGTCAAGTGGTGCTTATAAAGCCTCATGTGATGCTCCCACATCATCAAGTGAGAAACAAACCTTCAATGAAGAATTGAGCCTAATGGTGAAGAACTTCAACAAATTCTACAAGAGTAGAAGCAAAGAAAAAAGTTCCAAGTCAAGGTCCTACAATGACAAAAGATCTTCTAGTCGTGAGCGTAATTGCTACAATTGTGGAAGACCCGAAAACTACTCCAATGAGTGTACGACTCCCTATAAAAGAAGAGAAGATTCACCCAAAAGAAGAAGTAGAAGAGAAGAATCACCACCAAGAGAAACGAGGAGTAGAGATGATCGTTATGAATGAAAACCCTCTCGGAGAAGCAAGGATTCGGAAAGGAAAGAAAATTCATTAAGGAGCTACACAAAAAGAAGACATTAAGCTCATTTTGGTGAATGGGTATCCGGCTCCGACTCCGACAATCACTCCGAAAGAAGTTATCACTCCGACTCCGAATATACTCAAGATGAAGGTGTTGCCGGTCTAGCACTTGTGTCAACCAACTCCTACGACATATTTGACTCACCAAATGAAGGAATTGGAAGGTCCTTCATGGCCAAAGGTCCAAAGGTAACACATCCCGAGTATGTTGATTTCAATAGTGATGAAGATGATTTGCTAGGTGATGATGATTTACTTGTTGACAACTCTAGTGATGAAAACTATGATGAAACATCAATTAATCATGCTAATCAAGATAAAACAAATGATGATGATAAGAAGGAGATTGAGCGTCTAACTAAAGAACTAAACACTCTTAAGTTAGCTCATGAAACTACCTTGGAAAATCATCGAGAACTTTTAAAGACTCATGATAAGATACACTTTGAAAAGCTCAACCTTGAGCAAGAGCATGCGTTTTTAAAGGCAATCAATGATGATCTTCGCAAGAAAAGTTCTTCTTACATTGCCAAGCATTTACTATTGTCTACTTACATGCCACAAGTTTAATCTAGCAACAAGAGCAAGAAAGATTCTTCATCTAGTAGTAACAACAATCATGCTAAATCCAATATTGTTGCTTCTAGTAGTTATCTTGATTCCACTAATGGTTCTCTTAGCCAAGTTACACTTGAGCAAGAAAATAGCTTATTGAAGGGAATTATAGAGAAAGGTGTTTACAAGAGCCTTGCCGGGAGTAAGCAATTTGAGGAAATTGTACGCAAGCAAGGAAGACACCGGAAGAATCAAGGTGTTGGTTTTGAACGAAAGTTCAATTCCAATGGAGTTGAGTGGGAAGAAGATCAATACCCCAAGACGAAGTTTGTTCCTCAACAAGAGAAGTATGATCCTACTTCTTTCAAATGGACACAAGCTCAAGATGATCTTCCACCACAAGACCACAAGCAAAAAGGCAAGGACAAGCTTCAAGAGGAGATTGATGCATTTGAAGAAGCACCCAAGGCCTTGGTCAAGTGGGTTCCCAAGACCACATCAAGTTCTACTTCATCAAGTACAACTACAACTCCAAGGGTTCCCATCAAGATGGTGTGGATCCAGAAGAAGAAGAACTAGAGAGTTCTTGAGGGTGACTCCGCCAACATACTTCACTCTTATCATTTTTGGCAAGGACAAGTGCAAACAACTTCCATATCTTGCACTAGTTCAAGGAGTCACAAACCCTCTTGTTGGTAAGACAAGGAAGACAAGGGACAAGGTAACCTAATGCTTTCATCGACATCATCTTGTGTATGCATCACTCTATGCCTATGGATATCCTTGTTTGTTCCTTGTGGGACTAACCCATGTAGGTATTGAAAGTGCAACTCACTCCAAAGGATTGCTCCAAATGATCTACATCAACATTGAGCATCTACATCTTAAACACCTACATGAAGTCATCATCAACAAAACCCAAGGTTAGTTCATCCCTCTTAGGGGGGATATCACATCTAGGGGGAGCTTTACTCTAACCAATTGAGCTAAAGCAACTCTAATGGTGTGAACACAACAATGCTTTATGTAAAAGTGGTAACCCCACTTGTGCTTAAACGATGAGTATGACCTATGATCAAATGTTCTCATTTGACTCCTAAGTCAATATACTCATATATAGATGACCTAGCCATCGCCAAATTGCTTGATAGATGCTAGAGTATTTGTGCATTCTTTGTCACATATTTCATTTGCCATTTTATTATGTGAGCATGTTGGTTGCATATTTTACTCATTCGAAGACATCCATTTGTTGCTTTGATTGTTTGGCTCTTTCTCTTTTGCCAAATGGATGGACAAGAATGCCTAAGAACTCTCTCTAGCTATCTATGCTTTCCTTGTCTCAAACTCTATTCATGCTACATCACAAAGTTTGATTAAGTCAGATTTGAACCACTCTGTGTGAGGAGCACTCGGAGTTCCCGATTCGTCATAGACTTAAACTTCCAAAACCTCTTTGTGTATCTCGGGCTGACCGAATCATCCTTTTCGGTCCTACTGAGTCACTAAGTTGATCTAGGGTTTTCAATCTCGGTGCAACCGATTAGAACCTTTCGGTCACACCGAGTTGCAGTAACTGCTTGCAGTTTTGCATCTCGGTGCCACTGAGTCGTTTCACTCGATCACACCGACAGGGTCAGGTTATATATACCGATGGGCCAAAATTTGGAAATTTTTCTGAACCTCCTTGCCCGCGCATAACCTACTCTGCCTCCTCGGGTCTCTGAATCGTCCTCTCGTCGCCAGCGACCTCCCGCCGCTGGTCTCCGCCGCCGTCAATGGAAATCTTCACCGTTGTTGCCGCCGTAGCAAGTTCGTCGCCGAACTAGGGTACGAACTTGATCATTGTGCTAATCCTTAACTCCGATTCTTAGCACATTGCTTTGCCATGATCTTTTCCACGATTGAAATCATCCTGTCCAGTGAAAACATCCCGTAGATTAGTTTTGATTTGAAAATTTAGGGCTAGGTCTCCGCCGAATTCATCTCGGACCGACCAAATTGTAGAAATCGGTCTCACCGATTTTGGCTTAGGCCAGAGCACACACGTTTTTGGTCTGACCGAAAATTGCAAATTGGTGTGACCGAGTTCAATTCTCTGTGAAACCCTAGCAGTCTCGGTGCCACCGAACTGTGACTCGGTCTGACCGAGTTCACTAGTTTAGGTTCCAAAAACTGCTTCGGTATCACCAAGTTTACAAATCGGTAGATCCGAAATACTTTTTGTGAAGAACTAAAACTAAGTTTTAAGTCATCCTTTTTGCAAAACTCCTGTACTTTGTGATGCTCATCTACTCTACCTCATCTATAATCTATTCAAAGGGTCTGCTGATAGTTTGCCTGCATGATGTCTGACCAAAGTGATAGCCAAAACAAGTCTGAGGAGCAGGTTCAACTGAGTGAGGGCACTAGTCCCTCCAGTTCATCTGATGATGGCAGCAGGAGCACACCAAGTAGCTTGCCAAAGGCAGCCACTAGAACAAGAAAGAAGAAGACCTCAGATTTAGAGGATGAGGATTATGTGGCTGTTGAGGAAGAAGTCAGCTCCAAGAAAAAGGTGCTGAAAAAGGAGTATGGCTCAGCTGCTACAGTCAAGCCAGGGATGCATAAGAAGGCACCAGTAAAGAGAGTCCCCATGTCTAAGGCTAGAGCATCCACTGCTGAAACCTCCAAGCCATTTGAAGAGGCAGTTGGAGAAGGCAAGAAAAGGAAGGAAAGGGTCAAGAAGACCACTGCCAGAGTGCTTGGCAGATCATCAATTATGAGAGATGATGATGAAGAGGAAGAGGATGCTGCACCAGCACCCAAAGCTCAAAAGCTCATGGGAGATGCAATCAGATCAGGGGCTGCTCCATCTAAGCCCAAAGCTGCTCCCAAGGAAGCTACTCCAGCTCAGAAGCCCAAGAAAAGCACTAGAAACATTTCTGCTGAGGAAAAGAACAAGGCCCCAGTGCCTGAAGCTGCTGAAGAAGATGAAACTCAAGTGCTAAGGAAGCTGAAACCCAAGATCCCTGACCATAATGATGCACATCTAGTTGCAGAAAACATGAAAATCAGGAAGGATGCAGGATTGAGACTATGGAGAGAGTCTGATCCATATGCTATCAGGAGAAGAACTGCTGTGGACTACATGTTTCACACTAAGGAACAGCAGGACTTATATGAGACAGTGTTGCTTGACAAGAAGCCCATTGTGTATGATATGAGATGGGTAGATTGGGAGTACATCTAGAAGAATGAAGATCACTATCCTGGAGTGTATGACAATTTTAAGGCATGTGGAGTTGATGAATTCGTTGCACAAAAGATCACCAAGTGGAATGATGAGCTGATCATGCAGTTCTACTCCACTGCCCATTTCTATCCAGATGGGAAGATCGTTTGGATGTCTGAGGGTACCATGTACCAGTCGTCTGTTGATGAATGGGCTCAGTTGATCAATGCCCCAAAAGAAAGTGAGGATGACTTGGATGTATATGCTGAGAAGAAGAAAGACCACAACACAATGGCCAACATGTATAAAGAGATCCCAGATGCTGCTTTGGATACACACAAGTTTGGATTTGTCCATTACTTGTTGTCTGGTCTGCCAACAATCAACTGGATATTAAGGCACACACTGCTACCAAAGTCAGGTGATCACAAGATGATTAGAGGACATGCTATAAACTTGCTACACATATTTGATGTCCCACAGAAGTTCAAGGTCATGAGTTTGATTGTTGAGACAATCAAGAGGACTGCTGCTGATCAGAAGAGAAGTTGTGGGTATGCCCCACAAATTCAAGAGCTCATTAACTCAAAGATGGGCACAGGCACATATCTTTTGGACAAGGAGCACCTGCCCATCTATCCTGAATAATACAGTAGTGATGGATGAAAATGAACCATCTTCAGCTCAAGCACATGAAAAGAGAGAGAAGGCTAAGGCAGAGAAGGCCGCAAAGATGCCAGCAGCAGAGGAGGCATCTCGGGTATTCTTCAAGAGCAAGCAAGACCAGCTTGGATATCTGATCCAATCCACCCTGAGGATTGAGAAAGGCTTGGCCACCCTGACCAAGAACCAGGAGAGTATGGCAAGGATCATTGAGCGGAAATTCTATGACCTTGATGTCAAAGTGACAAAGATCCAAACTGCAGTTGAGCAACTTCAGGAGGAAGGAGAGGAGAAGAAGGGAAAGTCTACCACAGATGCTTTTGCCAGAGTGCCCAGAGGACAGAGATCTGCTGTAGTGCCAGTGACAGACACTAGAGCTACATCATCAGCACCAACAGCTACAGCTCCAGTTTCACCTCCAGGAGCTACTCCACCAGCTCCAGCTACTTCATCGGAAGCCTTCGTCCTTTGAGTTCTCTCTACACCACCTCCCGAAGATCAAGCCTGAGACTCGTTTAGCACTATGAATTTTTTAACTTTTTGGTAACTTGTTGCCAAAGGGGGAGAAAAATGTATAGATCACAGGCTTCGAGAGAGAGTGTTGTTCTTTTTATCGCTCTTGCTATTTTGGTTGAACTTGTTTATTGAGTGCTTGTGTGAGATACTTTATGTCCTTGTGAGATACTTGTTGATCATGTGGTTGATCATATGCTACATTAATGTTTGGTTGAATGTTGCTATCCTTTACATTCCTTATATGATCATTCACTTGCTTGGTGATGAGTGCATGCTTTTAATTTCTATCATTTTGAGCGCTCCACCAAGATGTATGTGGCATGGAAGACTAACCCATGGTCCTAATCGATTGTGCATTTGCATTCAAAAGCAAATTTTAAATAATGCACAAATTTAGGGGGAGCTCTTGCTTATCACATACTTCTCAAAGCGACGATGTCTTTTCAATCTTATTTATCATTTGTCGAATCTTTGATCTATATGTTGTCATCAATTACCCAAAAGGGGGAGATTAAAAGTGCAACTATACTTGGGTGGTTTTGGTAATTCCTAACAACATATAGTTTATTGAGCTAATGCTATTTTAAGATAAACATTTCAGGAAAGCTCAATGATTGGCATGGCAGGGATGAGAAAAGTGGACCCCTCAAAATCCTAAGGACAAAGAATTGGTCAAGCTCAAAGCTCAGGACTCTACATATTTTCATTTTAAATGGTCCAAGATCACATTGAGTCCATAGGAAAAGCCAATACTATTAAGAGGGGATGAGGTGTTTCCTAATGGCTTGCTTGTTCAAAGTGCTTAGTGATATGCTCCAAAACCCTCAACTACTTTCTCACATCCACATATGTCCCAAACCAAAAGTCAAACTCGGCCCCACCAAAATTTTCTATCCGGTGCCACCGAGTTCAGTTGTCATAGCGACTGCCAGAAACCCTAGTCTTTTCGGTCTCACCGATAGGGATCTCGGTCTCACCGAGATGGGACTGTAATCTCTCTGTTTCCCTTCGTAACATTTCGGTCAAACCGAGATGAGCGATTGGTCCCACCGAGATTGCAATGTAAACTCTCTGTTTCCCTTTCGTAACACTTCGGTCCAACCGAGATGAGCGAATCGGTCCCACCGAGTTTGCCTGACCAACTCTCTATTAGTCCATTACCAAAATCGGTCTCACCGAGTTTGTGTAATTAGTCTCACCGAGATTACGTTATGCCCTAACCCTAATCAAATCGGTCCCAGCGAGTTGACATGTCGGTCCCACCGAGAATCCTAATGTTCACATTTTGAACCAAATCAGTCTGACCGAGTTCTCTGAATCGGTCCCACCGAGTTTGGTGATTTGTGTGTAACGGTTAGATTTTGTGTGGAGGCTATTTATACCCTTCCACCCACTCTTCATTCGTGGAGAGAGCCATCAGAACATGCCTACACTTCCAATACATATTTTCTGAAGAGAACCACCTACACTTGTATTGAGGTCAAGATATTCCATTCCAACCACATAAATCTTAATCTCTAGCCTTCCCCAAGTTGCTTTCCACTCAAATATTCTTTCTACCAAATCCAATCCTATGAGAGAGAGAGAGAGTTGAGTGTTGGGGAGACTATCATTTGAAGCACAAGAGCAAGGAGTTCATCATCAACACACCATTTGTTACTTCTTGGAGAGTGGTGTCTCCTAGATTGACTAGGTGTCACTTGGGAGCCTCCGACAAGATTGTGGAGTTGAACCAAGGAGTTTGTAAGGGCAAGGAGATCGCCTACTTCGTGAAGATCTACCCTAGTGAGGCAAGTCCTTCGTGGGCGACGACCATGGTGGGATAGACAAGGTTGCTTCTTCGTGGACCCTTCGTGGGTGGAGCCCTTCGTGGACTCGCGCAACCATTACCCTTCGTGGGTTGAAGTCTCCATCAACGTGGATGTACGATAGGACCACCTATCATAACCATGGATAAAAAATCACCGTGTCTCCAAATTGTGTTTGCTCCCTCAAACTCATCCCTTTACCTTCATATGCAATTGTTTTACATTCCTCTGCTATACTCTTAGAATTGCATGTGTAGGTTGATTGCTTGACTTGTGCTTTGTTGCTAAAATCTACCAAGAACTAAAATTGGGAAAAGGCTAGATTTTTATTTGGTCAAGTAGTCTAATCACCCCCTCTAGACATACTTTCGATCCTACAAAAGGTCAGATGACCATTTCTACAGCAAGCCATGCGCATGAAGGGTTTTAATGGGGCATAGGAATCAGGTGGATTCGTTTGTCCAGAAAGTTAGTGTCGGGGTAAAGGTGAATGATGACATTGGTTATTATTTTCAAACGCATAAGGGCCTACAACAAGGAGACCCGGTGTCTCCGATTATGTTCAACATTGTGGCAGACATGTTGATAGTTCTCATAGGTCGGGCCAAGGAGAAAGGCCTGGTAGATGGTCTTGTTCCCCATTTGGTGGATGGGGGCGTCTCTATTCTAGAATATGTGGATGACACTATTATCTTCATGGAGCATGACCTTGCAAAGGCGAGGAATATGAAGCTCATGTTGTGCCTGTTTGAACAATTATCTGGTCTAAAGATCAATTTCCACAAGAGTGAATTGTTTTGCTTTGGTAGGGCCAAAGAAGACCAAGACAGTTATAGTCAATTGTTCGGTTGTGAACTGAGGTCATTACCGTTCAGTTATCTAGGAATTCCAATTCATCATAGGAAATTAACTAATAAGGAGTGGAAATGTATCGAGGATCGATTCGAGAAGAAACTAAGCTGCTGGAAGGGTAAGCTTATGTCTTATGGGACGGCTAGTGTTGATAAATTCAGTACTCATGAGTATGCCGATGTTCCTGCCATCTTTCTTTGAGGTACCTAAAGGGGTATGAAGGAGACTTGACTTCTATCGATCTCGTTTTTTCTGGCAGTCCGACGAGGTTAAAATAAAGTATCGCTTGGCAAGATGGGATATTATTTGTCTACCAAAAGACTAGGGGGGTCTTGGGATGGAGAACCTCGAGATTATAAATAAATGTCTTTTGAGCAAGTGGCTATTTAGGCTATCACAGGAATCAGAGGATATGTGGGCACAACTCCTTAGAAATAAATACTTGCACTCTAAAACTCTTGTGCAGGTTACCGTAAGACCTAATGATTCGCCATTTTGGAAGGGACTCATGAGAGTGAAAGAGACCTTCTTCCATAGGGTGAATTCATTATTGGGGACGGAACAACAACAAGGTTTTGGGAGGATACTTGGTTAGGCAACCCACCATTAGCTCTCCAGTATCCTTGCCTGTACCATATTGCTCAACGTAAGGAGGATTACATGGCATCAGTCATGTAGATGGTACCTTTGAATATCCAGTTCAGGAGGTCTCTAGTAGGGGAACGATGGAACTCTTGGTTGCACTTAGTACGAAGGTTGATGGACGTTCAACTCTCTGATCACGGAGACACCTTGAACTTGAAGCTAACGGGTAATGGAGTGTTTTTGGTCAAATCGATGTACTTAGAGCTTATTAATTCTGGCCCAATCCCGAGATCGATACACATTTGGAAAGTTAAGGTTTCCTTGCGAATCAAAATTTTTATGTGGTTTGTGCACAAGCAAGTGATCCTTATCAAAGATAACTTACTAAAGCGACGATGGGTAGGTAGCTCACAATGTTGCTTTTGTGTTCATGACGAAACAATTCAACACTTCTTTATTGATTGCCCTCTCGTGAAGTTATTTTGAAGGTCCATACATATAGCTTTTAATATTGTCCCTCCAGTTAGCATTGATGCGTTGTTTGGGACGTGGCTAAACGGAGTGATTCCTGAGATTGTGTCAAGTATTCAGATTGGAATATGCACACTTCTTTGGGCTATATGGAACTGCAGGAACGATATGATTTTTAACAGACTATCTATGATTAACTTCTTGCAGGTTATCTTCAGAGCTATGGCATGGATCCATATGTGGTTGCTACTCACTCCTACGGCTCCAGGGAGCATTTGGCTACTGGGTGCAACCGATGGGAGAAGGTCGCATAGACTATCTTCAACCGATTTGGATGGCGGTCGCATAATAGGATAGGTCCTTACACTACTAGGTAAAACCCTAGTAGTAGCGTGGGTAATTGCCTAGCAGTAGCGCGGGGGCCTGCGCTACTGCTAGGGCGCTACAGCTAACTTTTAGCAGTAGCGCGGGTGGTACCCGCGCTACTGCTACTTCTAGTAGTAGTAGCGCGGTTGCCACCTGCGCTACTACTACTTAGTTGTAGCGTGTGTCAATGCCCCGCGCTACTACTAACTAATTGAGAATTAAAAAAATAAATTCCATCCATGGCGGCTGCTTTTGCTGGGCATCGTCCTCTCCATCCATTGCTGCTACTGATCCTGGAGGGGATGAAGTTGTCCGTGGTGTTGGTGCTTCCCCACCCAACTTGTGCCCGCACCTCTCGTCTACTGCTGCTACAAGAGAAGAGAAAATTATTAGAAAGAGGAATAGAGAGATAGAGAGAAGTAGGAGGAGGAACTCACCGGTGGCCGCCGGAGTTGGAGCCGACGCCCGAAAGCCTAGATGAAGCTCGGTGACCTGCTGCTGCTTGTCGTGGGACTCTTGACCCGGCAAGGAGGTGCAAGTGGCTGCGTCCATGGCGGATCTGGTCGCCGCCATGGATGACGCTTTGCTGGTTTTCATCTCCTTCCACCAGCGGAGAAGAAGGAGCATGGAGGGGGAGGGGAGGGGTCTGCAGTGCCGCCGAGGATGGAGGATGGAGGGGGAGGGGGAGAGGAGGTCGCCGGATTTGTGAGTGCCACCGAGGTGCGAGGCCGGCAGTGGCGGTGGGTGAGGAAGGGAATGGCGAGTGGGATGAGAAGGGGAATCAGAAGAGTGTGGGTTTGGATTTGGGACTCGGCATGCTATGTGTACGTATGTCTTGGTGGGTCGATAGTAGTAGCGCGCGTTTATACCCCTCGCTACTACTATGGCATGTCCCGGGTGGGCACGGTAGAGACCACTTAGTAGTAGCGAGGGTTATAAACCCTCGCTACTACTATCGACTTAGTAGTAGCGTGGGTTTATACCCCTCGCTACTACTATGGCATGTTCCGGAGGCGCACGGCAGAGACCACTTAGTAGTAGCGAGGGTTAAAAACCCGCGCTACTACTATCAACTTAGTAGTAGCGAGGGGTAAAAACCCGTGCTACTAGTAAGTAGCAGTAGCGAGGGTTATAAACCCTCGCTACTAGTAAGCGTCTGACTATAAGCTTTTCCCTAGTAGTGTTAATGTCCTTTCGTCCAGCCGGTTGTGGCTTTGAGTTGCTTTATCTTTTTGTGCTCCTTTTGTGAGTTGTACTTTGCAGACCAGACCATTTGTTTTGCTGAACTTGTTTTAGTAAAGTGGCCGCATGCATCTTTCCGATGCAGAGGCCGGGGATATTTTCCTTTAAAAAATGATGTCTTTTTACATGTAAAATATGTTTGCACCATGATTTCACATAGCAAAAGAGTATGTTTGAATTTTTTTCTTCTATGCATTGTTCAAACTTGAACTCCAACTGCTACCCTGCGATCACCTTTCACAGAATCCCAGTCCAGTCCAACTAGCAGTTACATAGTACATGCAACATTCTCTCATGTATTGACTCAAAACGTGCCCAATTGAACTCATCGATACTCCGGCCTTTTTACACGCTCGAAAGGGACACTCTTGAGTCTCAAGATGAAGCAAAGCATCAGCTCTAGCAAAATTGAAACAAAAGGATAACGAGGGGGGGGGGGGGGGGGGGTGCCAAACATCGATGTGCTTTAGTCAAATATATATATAAAAGAATATACTTATATCTACAACATCAAATATGTACAATATAAAATGTATTATATGGTCAATTCGATGAAACTAATTTGGTGGCATAGATGTCAAAGTATAATTTTTTATAGACTTTGTCAAACTTCAAAGAATAACTTAAAAAGGAGGGAGTGCATACGAATGCCTGTTGGATAGTGGACACATACCAAATTGCAAGGTGACATGTCTCTATCTAGCAAGTTGGGCTAAAAGCAACGAATTTCGGAACATCTTCTGTGCTTACCACCTTGAGCTGCCATGTGGTTTATGTTAGACAGATGAACTGGTAAATCGCTCGCTACTGTACCATTTTGGAGCAATATCCATGTCACCCCTACTGAACCACCGAGCGACCATGCCAACCCACCTCTATATCAAAAAGGCTTTCGCCCCACTTTATATTATAAAGCAAATGCCCAAGCCAAACATCCAACAAGGTTCAAACACACACACACAAGGTCCAGACAGACAAGTAGTCAAAGGGTTAATGCTGAGGGCACAACTCAACAAGCCCTAAAGAAATCCACCTCTAGTGGGAGTCTAGTTATCCATAGGTTCCCGGTGCCTCTTATGCCTACAATTTGATAACTCAAATCCCTAGTGTGCAGTACCAAATAATGCATGAATTAGGAATGAACCGTTCCAACAAAGAGAAGTAAGATGAGGAATAGGAAGCATAACTATTTAAGAAAGAAGACTTGGGTACGTCCGGTACGGTGGTAGAGGTACCGACATGAAGTCACCGGATCACTGTTAGGTCAATATAAGTCCTTCGTTACGAGCTTGGTCCTTTGACATCGAAGAGCATATAAGATCTTTAAACAAATGACAAATTTTTTGTGCTTCTTTCTACTCAGGCATGCATAGTGAGAGGCAATGCAAACTTCAAGGAAATGAAAAATTCCTGAGCTTGTTTTGTCCTCAGCTAGATTAGTCCATCAAGCCATAAGTGCTTTATAAACAAAGAATATTTTTCTAAGTTTTTTTAGATATTGATCCTCGGTCTCTACACAAGGGGCTAGCCAATATAAAAAGGCTACACATACCTAGAAATTCAATTGGGCTCCCAGGAGCACATGCTTCCGGGCCCAAAAATATTTTTTAAAATGTCAAAATATCAAGACAAATTTTGTATGTGATCTTAGTCACATGCAAACGCTACTTGCAAATTTTGAGGTAAAAAGATTAAACATTTTGGCCTGTGCAAAAGAACAAAAAACAAATTGAAGACCAAAACACCCCAAATTTATTTATTTCACAGACGAAACACTGATGCTCCGGTTCGCTTGAAATTTGTCAAGCATGCTTGCGACACTAACACGAATATCTACAAGAAATTACAGATTTTTATTTTTTACATTTTTTTTTAAAAAATTTACTGTTCATCCGGGAGCATATGCTCCGAGGAGCCAAAACGCCCCTTCCATTCACGGAAGGGGGGGGGGGGGGACAAACCGAGCCAAGTACTCCCTCCGTTCCAAATTATTCGTCACAGAAATGGATGTATTTACAACTAAAATATATCTAGATACATCCATACATGTGACAAGTAATTCGGAACGGAGGGAGTAGAACCAATTTACTGTTTACCATTTTCCCACTCGAATTGACATACTTTTAGAATGCTAATTAGTTTGTGCTTCCATTTGTTCTTATACGTGAAAACTTGTCATAGCTATAATTTCGCAGATCGGGGAGTATGCTCGGAATTTTCTCGTTTGGTACATTGTTTAAATTTGAAGTACAAACGCCACCCTACGGCCATTTTTCATAGGATCACAGTCGAATCCCAGCTGCCAATAGACACTACTACTATTTACTCCCACTGCTCACAAATATAAAATGTTCTAACCTTTTTGTGATTCAGATGTACATAGACGTGTTTTAGTCTTTTTGTTCACTCATTTCTGTTTGAATGTAGTTTATATTAAAACATCCAAAACATATGATCTTATACTGTACTTATCTATGAACCGAGGGAGTACATAGTACCTACAGTATTATGTGGTGCACTCGGCCCCCAGGAGGACACTTGCGAGTTTCATACTCCCTCTTTTCTAAAATATAGTGCGCCCGCGTTTTTTGAGGTTCAACTTTGACGATAAATTTAGCCAATAAGACCGACTGCGGCGGGAGCTCAATGATTAAATTTACATCTAGATTTTTTTGAAGATGCCACATCTAAGCTGGCACAAATATATAATGCAGCAACAAGAAGCAAAAAAAAAGACAAAAAATAGACCACAAACAGAGCGGACATCAACTTAGATGTGACATAATTATATTACATCTAAATGTGTCCTGAACATGCCCTTAAATTGATGGTCAAAATTGAAACACGAGAATAGAGAAACCACTAAATTTCGAACGAAGGGAGTAATAGCATCTCCACTTGTTCGGCCCCCAGCGCATAGGCCGGCGCTCTTTCGGGCGCTCGCCCGACGATTTTTAGGCCCTGGGGACGATCTAGGTCCCAGTCACGCCTTCAGGTGCCACCCCCAAGGCGTCGTAAATTCAAACTTTTCCATTTCCGCTACCCAAAAAACGCCACAAGTCGGCGATCACCTTGCCACAGTTCGGCGTGCAAAAGAAAGGACGTGTAGGCAATGCATCAAACGGCGGTGTCGGCCTCCGGCGTCGGAGGAGTCGGCGTGCGCGGGCTGGTCGACGTCAGCGCGGCTTCTGTGCTGGGCGTCGTCGAGGCATCATCGCTCAGGCTTGGCGGCGGCGTTGGCCTCAGCGTGGGAGTTGGCTCCGTCGTCGACGGCATCAGGTTCAGGATGAGGTCACGCTCCACCAGGTACCACGCCTTGAGCTGCTCATCGTCACTCCGGAGCATGTCCGCGCCCCCCATCAGAAAATCCAGGTCGGTGTTCCTTTTCTTCGCGGCGACGTTGGTCCGGAGCAGGTCGAGCTTGACGGCGTTGCTCGTCATCAACGCCGACCACCGCGCCTCGGTTTTCTCCTCCCGCTGGGCGGCCCAGGTTTGGGCGTCGGCGAGGCAATGCTCGATGGACTCTTGCACACGCGCGGTAGCCGACTCGGTGTGTTTCACCGACTTGACCCTTTTGTTGCCGTTCGGGCGCCCGTCGGCCGCGCCCGACGTCGGCGTGTCCGGCTTGTACGTCGCCGTCGGCGTAGCCCGGCGACGGCATGCAGCCCCAGGGTTGTGGCGACGACGAGAAGCCGGCCAGAGACCCGACGCTTTGCTAGCTCCAGGACGCGTACGGGCCGTGGCCGCTGGGTGGATTCATCATCCCCGCACGAGCCGGCCTCGGCTTGTTCGGCCGCGCAATCCGCCCGCCTCGCCACCGCCGCAGCCGCGAGTGCCGCCCTGTCCCGGGGCTTCTTGGCGTTGACCCCGTTTCGCCGGTCGGTGGTGACAGGCTCCCAGCGCTGAACTTCCGCCTTCCAGTCGGCGTTAGACATGCCCAGGGGCTTGGACGGCGGCCCCCCTCTGCTTCCTCTACTTCGGCTGGGTGGCGGCGGCGGCATCCGTAATGGCGCGAGGGGGCACGTATTTCTTCGGCGACATGGCGGCCGGCTGGAGGGGAGGAGGAGGAGAATGGCGGGAGGAATGGAGAATGGGAGAGAAGCCGAGGGAGGAAAGCGGGGGGGGGGGGGGGGGGGGGGACAGCGGGAAAAGGGCCTCCTCTTGTCGACAGAGCGGACCCACGCCCCTTTTCGCTTCGGCCGGCGCCCTCGGCGACCCCCGACGGTTGGGTTCGGCTCGGATTCGTCGGCTGTTATTTCGGCTCAACCGACGCTAAACGAGATCCTGGGACGTGACCGGGTCGATTTTCAGACGCCGACACTAAAAAACAACTTGGGAGGCCTGTTGAAGGCACGGCTCGAGATGCTCTAGGAGAAAAGCAGTTGCAGAAAATTGAAACGAAAGGGAAAAAGAAATTCAAACAGATCTAAAATCTCGATTCCACCACCGGAAAACGACCTGCGCCTTCCGCCACCGTGACCACGGCGGCCAACGCTGCCGTGGCCGCGACGCTCCGCTTCACTCCTTCCCCCACCCACCCACCCCACCCCACCCTAAACCAGCCCCACCTCGCCGCCGACCCCTTCCGCTCCCCAACCAGGCCACGCCGCGGCGGCGGCAGCAGCCAGCGATCGGCGATCCATGGCCGTCCCCTCCGCCGACCGCAAGCGGCGCCCCTTCCTCCTCTCGCTCTCCCTCTTCCTCCTCCTCTCCGCGCTGCTCGTCCTCCTCGTCCTCTTCCTCGACTCCTCCGCGCAGTCCCTCCCCTTCCTCCCCTCCCGCCCCTCCCGCCTCTCGGCCCCCTCCTCCCATCCCCACCAGCAGCACAGCCCAACCCCAGTTCCCACCCCCGGAGGCTCGTCCGACCCGCAACCAAACGGCCCAGCCGCTGCCGCTGCAGAAGCAGAAGAGAAGGCCGACGCATCGCGGCCAAACGCCCCCACCCCCGTCGCAGGGGGCAGCGGAACCAGCACCCCGTCACGGACAGCCGACGACAGCAGCGACGCGGCGGCAGTCGACGCGGATGCCACAGCCGTAGATGCGGCGGGAGTGGATGGCGGCGAGGCTGAGGACGACGGCGCGGTGGCGGAGGTGAGGTGGGAGACGTGCAAGGTCAGGAGGGGGGTGTCGGCCACGGACTACATCCCGTGCCTCGACAACATCAGGGCAATCAAGGCACTGCGCTCCAGGCGGCACATGGAGCACCGGGAGCGCCACTGCCCCGCGCCGCCGCCCAGGTGCCTGGTGCGAATGCCTGCGGGTTACCGGCTCCCCGTGCCGTGGCCGCGCAGCCGTGACATGGTGAGGACATTCGCGCTTGCCTTTGTCGGTAAGACACGGAAGCGCCTCTAGTTGTTCATGTTCTCTGCTCTTGTCCTCTGTGTTATCCATTCTGTCTTTATTTATGTAATTGGGTGTTCAACTGCCAACGTATTATTTACTTTCGGTATTAGAACATAACCAATAAACACCGCAAATTGGGACTATCCTCCTTTTATGGAAGCTACTGTGCTTAGGATGTCTAATTTGGTATCAAGAAGCAGTGTAACTAATCTTGGATTGGATGTCTGATAGCATTAGTAACCTTACACAATATAGGCCCTTGACCCTCAACCATTATGAGGTTTTAAGTACAGTTTAGCATACCACTGATGATTGTTAATCTCCTTTCTGAATTCCAGATTTGGTACAACAATGTTCCTCACCCAAAACTGGTGGAATATAAGAAGGATCAGAACTGGGTTACAAAGTCTGGTGATTATCTTGTTTTCCCTGGAGGTGGAACTCAATTTAAAGATGGTGTTGCAAGATACATACAGTTTGTAGAACAGGTAAATATTACTCTGCCACCTTGATCTACATTTGAACATATTAACTTTGGAAGAAAATTCCAAGTACTTCTATTGCCAAGTGAGTTCTGTGTCCTTGTGAATGGAGATGCTTCTTGTGTGTATGTTTGCCAATGTTCAGTATTGCCTTTGGTAACATTGGGACTTTAGGAGTGAATATAATCGTTGTCCAATCGCATCCAACAATAATAACACCAGTAGCAAAATAACACTATCGTACTTGTTTCAATTGAGATCCTAAACTATATTAATTTGTTGTAATAGCCACCTTCATCTTAACATCTTCCTGCTTTTTTCTCACGGTGAAGTCAATAGCTTTTCATTTATTATCAAGTTCTGGATACAATCAGCCTTTGGTTAGTTTCATGTTGATTATTTTACCCTGTTTCAACAAGTAGAACAGGTAATTATATGCTCTTAGAGGTAGAGCAAATCTGTACTGTTATTGTTTGATTTGCACGTACTACTGTGCTTACATTGCTTAAATAATTAGCCCAGAATCCAAATGTAGAAATGGAAATGGTTTCCCAAGAATGCTGCCATTGGTCTTCATCACAGCTCCTTGTTTTTTTTTCCTCTGAGGTCATATCATGATTTCCTGTTATAAATTTGTTGTAGATAATGCCTACCATTCAATGGGGAACACATACGAGAACTGTCCTGGATGTTGGATGTGGTGTTGCCAGCTTTGGTGGATACCTGCTTGACAGGAATGTCATTACTATGTCATTGGCCCCTAAAGATGAGCATGAAGCTCAGATACAGTTTGCATTAGAGCGTGGAATTCCAGCATTTCTAGGAGTAATCGGAACTCAAAAGCTCCCTTTCCCTGATAATGCATTTGATGTGGTCCATTGCGCAAGGTGCAGGGTCCATTGGTATGCAAATGGCAAGTGTTCTATGCCTTCACGGCATTTTTAAGCTACCGTAGTATCTATATCTCAACCTTTTCAGATAAGTATTCCATTTCCCCCCTGCTAATCTGTTTTTAAATATCTATTACTATTGGGATGTGCAGGTGGAAAACCACTACTGGAGCTTAACAGAGTGCTAAGGCCTGGAGGATTTTTCGTTTGGTCTGCAACACCTGTCTATCGTAAAGAACAAAGAGATCAAGATGACTGGAATGGTTCGTAACCATATCATATAAAATTCTTATCCTAGTAGTAGTATTATCTTAGAGATTGCCACAAATGTTAGAGGAAGTGAACAGATATGTGTAAGGATTGCTGACAAAACACGCTATCATACTGATTGATGCAAAGTTGGAGACTATATAGAAGTGCAGTAGCTACTTTTAGCGTAGGTCAATCCTGTAGAAAAGGATATCCACATTCTCCGACATGAAAACATGCGTCGGAGGTAGAACAAGATGGTGTCGCTACTAAGCAAATGATATCATATTTCAGTATTTTACTCAAGTTGCTAAAGATGTCCATAGCAGTGCATCGTTAATATTATGTATAGTTTGCAAGTAACTAGTGTCATTTTTGTGGGCAATTTTGTGCTAACTGGGAATCCATTACATTTGGCAGCAATGGTTACTCTGACCAAATCAATGTGCTGGAGGACAGTTGTAAAATCTGAAGATATTAATGGAATTGGTGTTGTTATATATCAAAAACCGACCTCAAATTCTTGCTACCTTGAGAGGAAAACCGATGAACCCCACCTGTGTTCCAAGAAAGATGGATCACGTTTTCCTTGGTACGTCATAGCTTGCTTCATTTTCCTCGTTGTTGTTTCACCAAACTTCAGACTGCTAGTGGTTTTCTAGCATGTTGTGGCCTCTCTGTGTTTATAACTTACTGGCTCATGGGCAGACATCAGTCGTGTGATCGATACCATTTACAGCCTATCCTTATTAAAGATAATGTAGATATCATAGTTTATTTATAACTAGTACTGCAGTTTCGAATTGGTTTCATCTATACCCACTTGTTTTATCTTTGCTTTTGCAGGTATGCTCCTCTTGATAGTTGCATTTTGCCATCTGCTGTTTCCAGTTCAGATGAAACAAGCAATTCTCCCCTTCTGTGGCCTGAAAGACTTATCAGATACGCTAGTCTGCCTGATGATTCTGCTACTATCGAGAAGTTTGATGCTGATACTAAGTATTGGAAACAAGTCATTTCAGAAGTATATTATAATGACTTTCCAGTTAATTGGTCAAGTGTCCGTAATGTAATGGACATGAATGCTGGTTATGGAGGGTAAGAGAACACCAATTTCTGCTGATTAATTTTATGAAATTCATTTTTCTTATGCCATCAGTATTGATCCTAGTAGCTTTTGGTGCTTGTACTTCTGCTATTCTGGTGATGTTGCTTCCTTGAGTTGGGCCTGAGTTTTGGCCATACAAATATGTACATTCATTAGTACAAGATTGCTTGAACTCACTGATCATCTCTCGGCAATGGAGTAAATGTTTCTCCTTAGTGGTTACTAATTATTTAGGACTGCCAAGTCAGATGTCTATTTTCTTATTGGGATTATGCAAATCGGAAACTTCCCTTAGTGACACTAAAGATCATATTTCTGTAATCAGATGTAGATCTCCATAGTTTTTTTTTTGGAACTATGTATAGTTGCTATCAATCGAACTATGACTGTTATGATGGGGATATTAATCAGACTACTTTTGTTGAACCAGGTTTGCAGCAGCACTTGTTGATAAAGCATTATGGGTTATGAATGTTGTACCTATTGGCCAGTCAGATACTTTGCCAGTAATTTTTAGCCGAGGTTTGATTGGGGTATATCATGATTGGTGCGAATCTTTCAACACATACCCAAGAACCTATGATGTTCTTCACATGAGTGATCTCCTTGGAAGTCTTACAAAGAGGTAAACAAGCAGTCACGCCTCATGAATTAATAGGACATGTGCTCCTTTTTGTCAGACTGTAGCCTGATATCAGTGTCTCCCTTTAGGTGTGACATCCTTGAAGTAGCAGCCGAAGTTGACCGGATATTGAGGCCTGGCAGATGGTTGGTGCTGAAAGACACCATGGACATGATGAAAAAGATGCGGCCAATTCTTCGCTCTCTGCACTACGAGACCGTAATTGTGAAGCGACAATTCCTTGTCGCCACAAAGAGTTTCTGGCGTCCCCGGTGATAAAGCTGACATGGACCAAACTTCTAAGGGAGTCAACCAAAGCACTAAGATTCTGTTGATTCTTTGAGTTCTGATCTGATCAAATTGTTTATACAACAGAGATGTGATTTGTTTGGGTCCAGGTAGCCCTGAAGTTTTCGGTGGTATATAGATACACACTTGTGCAGTCTCCGTGCCGATTCTTTTTCCTGCCAAAAGCAAAGCAATACAATAGGGATGGTATAGCTGTATAATCTAGTGCTAACAGATGCATACACAGACGATACAGGATCATCTTTTGTATACTTGTTCAACAAAATTATTTGTGTACATTGAACAATAAAGATTTTGAAGCTTGTTCAACCAAAAATATGGGCCCCTTCCTTTCTTCTATCTGTCTCCATAGTTCTGCAAGAGCAATATATGGGTCCCTTACTTTCTTCTATCTGTCTCCATAGTTCTGCAAGAGCAATATATGCCAGGTATATATTTGACGATGTCCAGTACCTGCGGACTACCAGAATGTAGATCCCCTCGCACGGTGCACAGATATACAGTCTTTTTTTTTTTGCAGGTGGTGCACAGATGTATTACTCCTTAACCATGTGAGGCAGATACCTACTGACGATTGAATTGAACACAAGACGAGCTTGTGAAGGATATACATTCTCTGGTTCACATTGTATATTGAAATGCGACTGAATTTATTTTCAAATGCTTACAGAACTTCGGCCTCCCAATATATTGCTCTTCCTTGGAAGTTTTTGAGACATGCACCATAGCCTCTTCTTTTTAGTGAGAGAGAATAGGCGCTGCTCAGCTTTTTATAGAAAGCTTAAAACTGTCTTGCAGTTATGTCGAGGGTTGGTTGCGACATATGCCAAAGGATGGCTTATCATGGTGGGGGCGAGTAGAACGTCACCGGTGTCTGGAAACGGGATGAGGCGTAGACATGCACGCCGGCGAATCTTACCCAGCTTCAGGGCTCTTCGGGGAGAGATAATACCCCTACTGCTGCTCTACGGGGTCTCCGCATGATCACTATGGCAAAGAGTTTACACGATTGCTCCTTGAGCTGTTTTCTGGAGGTAGGAGAGGGCAAGGCTAGCTCTCTCCCTCTTATATGATCTGGTCTGGGGCTAATGGATTCCAACCCTTTGCATGGGTGTCCTGGGGGTTTATATAGGCCTACCCCCCAGGGGTACAATGGTAATCTGACTGGACGTGGGCCCAGCCGTCAGTGTCTCCGGCCTTCGTATTCTCTGCCGACTGCTGGGGCCCGTCGACTGGTGGGCCCCGCCAACTGGTTAGGTACGGAGCCGACAGGCCGCGTCCGCCGCGGGCGGGTCTTGCCGGCTGCTGATTACTGTAGCCGTGCTTCTGATGACGCGGGCTTGGTCATGGAGTCGTGGCAACAGCCCCGCCGCCTGGCGGGCGATCACTATTGCCACTCTCCGTCACATCTGATTAATGGCGCGCGGGCCCGGGAAAGGATCTGGCCGACTCCCAACGGGTCCGACTGGGGGTGCACTTGCCGTCTCCTGGGGTCCCACTAGCTGGTGGGACCCGCCGCCCCAGGGTCGTACAGACAAGCCGTCGTGGGCACAGGATTCGGTCCTTTGGTGCTGATGTCAGGGCCGGGACGGCAACAGTGCCACGCCGCACGGAGATCTTCCCGGGTACGGCGTGCTGTAGCCATGCCTGCCCCTGGTAAGGGGTAGGAGTGGGCTTGACTGTAGCCACTTCCCGTCCCGTCCCTCTTGATGAGGGCATGGGGTTTGTTGGAGTCGCGGGCCGACTCCCCAAAGCCGACTTCCCTGGAAGTCGCCAGTCAGGAGTCGGCTTATCCTGAAGTCGTCAACGGGACTCGGCCGCGAGTGGGTAGTCGGCTGTCTTGCCGCCGACTTCTTAGAAGGCGGCTCTTCGTCCTGGGGTCTTGAGGGGCGCAGCCTGCCCCGATGTCTTGAAAGGTTCTGGGGCTCGGGTTAGCCTACCCGTGGCCCATTACTCCGACAGTAGTCCCCGAAGCTGATGAGGCGCCGTGGACGATCGACCGAGAAACCTCAGCAGTTTCTCTCTCCGGGTGCTCGACACATGGTTCTTGCTTGATTTCCGTCGGGCCGACTTGAAGGAGTCGGGCTCGCCCAACTCTGACTTGCACAGTATTTCGAACGTCTTGGCGGGATCCAAGTAGCGTGCCGGCTAAGCTTCCAGGCCGCCGCCCGTTCCGGGCCCGTCATGTGGCAATGCGCGGCCGGGCTAGTCTGCCAGCCTACGGGTGTGACGGGACAGGCCCGTAGGAGGGGGCCCACCACTACCGCGCCTCGGCCCTCGAGCGGATCCGCTGTGGCCCGCGCTGACGGTTGGGATTCTGGTGAAGTTACTGCACGCAGTAACTTTGTCGTGGAAACGTGGGGGTCGTGGGGTCGTGGCCGCAGTAAATCCCACGCCCGCCCCCTCGGCTTCGCAACCCATGAGGCTATAAGTAGGGGGAGGAGGGGGGCGCGGCAGAGCACGCGCGCCCCTCCTTCCCACTACTCCTTGCTCTTCTCCTTCTTCTTCTTCCTTGCTCCGCCGCGCGCCCAAGCTTTGCCGAACGCCGTGGCGATCAGCTCGTGATGAGTTCATCTTCTGCCGCCGCGCCTCCCTCGGTGCATTCCGGCACCTGGGACGGCTCAAAAGTGCACGATGACCACATCGAGTTCCTCCGCAAGACTCGTCATCTCCCCGACGAAGATCACGTGCGGGTGCTTCTTGCGCCGAAGGGGGAGATTTCCCCTGCGCCGGAGGAGGGCGAGCGGGTCATCTTCCGGTCGCACTACCTGCGCGGATTGGGGCTGCCGGCGAGCAGCTTCTTCCACTCTTTTCTGGAGTTCTACGGCCTCCAGCCGCACCACCTCACGCCCAACACGGTGGTGCTGCTGTCCGCCTTTGTAGCCTTGTGCAAAGGCTTCCTCGGAGTCCTCCCCACCCTCGAGCTCTGGGGGAAGTTCTTCTTCTCCAAGCTCGGCACCCAGGCTGCAGGCGTGCCGGCACAATGCGGCGCTTTCATCGCCGTGCGGAGATTGGGGGCCGACAACCCCTTCCCCACCATCAAGCTGATAAAGTCGGTGAAGATGTGGCAGCGTTCGTACTTCTACGTCAAGAGTGTCTTTGCGAGGGGCGATTGGGTCAACCTGCCGGCTTTCGAAGCCAGCCCGCCGGCTGGGAAACTGCCCAACTGGTCGTACCGGGCCAAGTCGCTGACGCCTGTAGGAGCCGGTGCCGTCACCCGACTCCGAGTGCTGACGCAGTCGGAGGGCCTGACTGGTCCGGATCTGCTGGCCGCCTTCGTGGCGCGCTGATTTCTCCCGCTCCAAGGCCGCCCCCACATGATATGCCAAATGAGCGGGCGCCGTGATCCGAGTCGAATGTGCACCAAGGACATGCCTCACGAGGAGGTGGCCTACATGGTGAACTACCTCTCGGACAGCAAGCTGCTGGAGGACTGGTGGTTCGGCAAGGAGTCGTACTCCCGCGCTAACCCCCCACCTATAGTGAGTTGCCCTTTCTTTCTTTCTTCGAGTTGTCTTCTTTTTTGCCGAGTCTGTTTTGTGCGACCTGACCAGTCGGCCTTGGTCAGAATCCCCTCCTCCATCCACCAGCCGGCACCTCAAGGCCGGCCCGTGAGTTCCTTGCCGACCGGGCGGAGAGCGACATCGACGACCCCGATCTGGGGGCGGCGGCTTTGGAAGACGACGCCGAGGGAGGAGGCGGCCCGTGGCTCGGGGCCAGTCTAGAGGACTGGCCTGACGATGATGAGGAGGCCGCCCCCCGCCCCCGGCCAGGAGCCAGCCATCCTGGTGCGGGCTCTTCTGCCGCGCCGGGTGCTCCGGGCGGCGGGAAGAAGCGCCGGGCCGTGCCGACATTGTTCGGCAGTCGGCCGAAGAAGCCCAAGAGTTCGGCTGCGGCGACCCGGCGGGACGAGGCGGCTGCGAAGGCCATCCGCTTCCGCAAGGAAGTGAAGAAGCCGCCGCTGGTCTCCGCGTGAGTATTCCGTCTTGACGCTTTATTCTTTCTCTGTAGCTTTGTCTGAGTCTTTTACTTGCTTCCCTTGCTTCAGGGCTCCCCTCACTCTTGAGAGGGTCGCCGCCGCCTCCGTCATGGGGTCAGCGGAGACGTCCGCCTCCACTCGGCGGATTGACCCCACCGTCGACCTTCGGGAGGCGATGGAGCGGAATATGCAGGAGAAGCGCAACGAGGAAGAGGCCGCCCGCCTGGAGAAGGTGGAGGCCGATAAGGCCGAGGCCTCGCCAAGAAGAAGCTGGCCGAGGCCGAAGCCGCCGCCGCTGCGAAACGGCAGGCTGAGGAGGCCGCGCACCACCAATCGGCGGTGTTCGTCACCCCGCTGAACTCTATGCCGCCGCCTCCGGAGTTCACGGGGCAGACTGGGGAAGCCGGCGGCGAGAACCCCGTCCTGGAGAGGGAAGGCGGCGACTCCTCCACACCGGACGTGATCGTTCCGCCGCCACCTCCGCCGCCGTCTGGGAGCGCGCCGCCGCCGTCTGGGAGCGCGCAAGGCGAACAGCCGGCAGTCCTGCCAGTGCCGCCGACCGAAGATGAGGCCGTGGCGAGGCTACTCCTTCAAGTCGGCTCGCCAACGCGCCGCCGTCTTGAGAAGGCGACTTCGGCGCCACGCCCCCTGGAGACCGGCGCCGCCAGCTCGGCGATCCCAGACACCGAAGCGTCGAGCGCCGCGCCCATTGGGTGGGTGCGAGGAGGCAGCACGGGGCCGCTGAACCAGGCGCTTCTGGACGTCCAGACGAAGTTGCGAGCTGAGGGCAACGCAATCCAGAATTGCACCAAGGCGTACCTGGCGTCGCGCTCAGCCGTCCAGGTATGTTTTCTCTTTGGTCCTCTTTTTTTCTTTCTTGTTTTTGTTCTTCTCTGTGGGGGCGCGCCAGCGCACCCACTGGGTGTAGTCCCCGAGTTTCGGGTCGGCTGCTGAGCAGGCGGCCGGAACTCCAATTGGTGAGTTCTGGGTACTAACTTTTGTCTGAAATACTTGTTGCAGGACTACCACAACCTTCGTGTCACCGCCTTCAACCGCAACGTTGAAGAGCTAGGCAAGCGGACTGCCGACTTGTCGGAGAGCCGGAGTAAGTTCTTATTCTTCTTCGCGGGGGCGCGCTGGCGCACCCGCAGGCTGTAGTCCTCGAGATTCGGGCCGACTGCTGAGTAGTCGGGCCGGATCTCCCCGACGACCTTCTTTTCTGATGACTTAACGCCTTCTTTCTTCCTTCTCTTCAGAAGCCAACACTGTTCTTCAACAGCAGCTGAGCGAGGCCAACTCCGTGTTGCGTGCCAAGGGGGAGGAGTGCAGCAAGCTCGCCATAGAGCGCGATCTGCTGGCCACTCAGTTGGCAGAGCAGAGGGAGCTGCTTGCGAAGACGCAGAAGGAGGCAGAAGAGGCGGAAACCGCCCTCCTGGCCGAGTTCACGAGCGAGCACTCCTCCTGGACTGATAGAGAGACAATGCTGGCCTCCGGCTTCCATGAGATTGAAGACATCGTTGATGGTGAGTTTCTTTACTTTCTTTCTTCGAGCTGCCGATTATAAATCGTGCCGACTCCCGGTTTTTGACTTGTTTCTTCGTTTCTTCCATCTTGGCAGACTTCTTCCCTGGGCACTCGCAGGCCGCCATCCAAGCCATCGAGGCTGACCGCGAAGGTCGGAGGGCGGAAGGTGCAGAGATCACCGTCGACGCCCCCCGAACCCTTGATGAGCATATCCTGAACATCGAGGCTCGCTTTCGACCGACTCACCAGATGCTGCGCCGGCTTCAACGTGTCGGCGCCAGAGGCGATTGCCGCCCTGTGGCCAGACATGCAGGCTCCGCGCACCCCCAGCCTAACTGTCGACTGGCTTGAGGTTGCGGCTGGTCGTCTTGAGGCCTGGAAGGGTTCCTCGGCCCGAGCCGGAGCGCGCCGGGCCTTGGAGTTCGTCAAGGCGTGGTATCCGGGGCTGGATCTAGACCGGCTGGCCACACTCCGGTCAGAGGCCCAGCCGGAGCTGGCAACTGCGGAAGACGCCCTCGTCAAGTGTGCTGCAGCGATCGCCGAGTACACCGACACCAGCGTCTTCGTCCCCGAGCGGTCTGAAGACGGTGAGGAGGTATCGCCGAAGTGGTTTGGGATGAACCCAGACTACGACGAGGACTCGGCGGAGGTGATCGGCTCCAGCATCGAGGAGGAAGGCGAGGCGGAGGACGGAGGCGAGACAGAAGCACCAGAAGACGGAGCGGACAGCCAGCCTCAGCTCGACCGCGCCTTCAGCAATGAGCCGCGTGCGACCGATCCGACTGCCGCCGGAGGCGATCAAGCTGAGACTGCCCAGCCGGCCGCCCCAACGCCTGACGCTGCCGCCTCCTCCGACCCTCTGAATCCTTCTGCCGCATCTTAGGCTGCCGCCTTATCTTTATTTTATCTGCTTTAGTAATCTTGAAGAACTTGTTAATTCGCACAATTCCACCCGCGGGGTGTATTTTGAACTTCTGCTCGAAGATTCGGCCAAGGGCCTATGCTATGTAAATATTTATCCGAGTTCTATCTTTTCTTGCTCATTGCTTTTTTGGCTTTTTCCTTTGCTGCTTTCCCTTAGTTGCCAGTTGGACAGCCGCTCTGCGGACTGCCGTTGGATCAAATGCTTGGCTACTTTGAGAAGGCAAGTACTTAGCCGTTTTAGAGTTTTTTGGCAAGTTGAATAGAAGGTGGTGAGCCGACTGCTTAATAGTCGGTTAGTAAAAGGAAGGCTGGAAGCCGGCTTAAGCTATGTTTTATGCTTTGAGTCCTTAGCCATTTTTCATGCGAACGCCCATTCTACCTTACCCCTGTCCGTCGTACAGTCGCTCTGCGAGCTGCGGCTTCTGACAGGAGACGGCTTAAGTGTCACACACTACTTGTCCGGCTGCAGGAAGCATTTCATAGTGCAAGGCGGCAAGTCCCCGGGCCGACCTGTCAAGCCCGGTGCCAAGCGGCATAACAAAAAGTAACACACTCGTAGGCATAACTTTTATCATATAGACAAAAGAGGGCAGTCCCCGAGCTCGTCTCGGGGGGCCCGAAGTCTTGGTACTTTGATACAAAAGGTAGCCTGGTACATACTGCATTAACTGTAAAATCTTCAGAGGAGATTTGCATTCCATGGCCGCTCTGTCTCTTTGCCGGAGTCGTCCCTCTTGCGTGCTCGGGGCTTCTGAGCGTCAATCAGGTAGTAGGAGTCGTTGCCCAGCACTTTGCTGATGATGAAAGGGCCTTCCCAAGGTGCTGACAGCTTGTGCTGGCCGACTGTTTGATGGATCAGTCGGAGCACAAGGTCGCCCTCTTGGAAAGATCTCGGCTTGACCTTCCTGTTGTAGTATCGGCGCAGGCTCTGCTGGTAGATGCTGGAATGGCTGAGTGCCAACAGCCGGCCCTCTTCCAGCAGATCAACGCCGTCTTGACGTGCTTCTTTTGCTTCCTCCTCGGTGTACATGGTGACTCGCGGGGAGTCGAACTCTATGTCCGTTGGGATGATGGCTTCGGCACCGTAGACGAGGAAGAAAGGCGTGAAGCCGGTTGACTTGTTTGGAGTCGTGCGCAGACTCCAGAGGACGGCTGGCAACTCATCGAGCCAGCAGCCAGCCGAGCGCTCCAGAGGCTCGACCAGTCGGGGCTTGATGCCGGACAGGATGAGGCCATTTGCTTGCTCCACCTGACCGTTTGACTGCGGATGGGCAATGGATGCTAAGTCCAATCGGATGCCCTGTGTCGCGCAGAAACGGGCCAAAGAGCCTTTGGCAAAATTTGTGCCGTTGTCGGTGATGATGTTGTGTGGTATGCCGTACCGAATTGTGATATCGGAGATGAAAGTCACGGCAGTCAGACCGTTCAGTTTCTTGATTGGCTTCGCTTCTATCCACTTGGTGAACTTGTCCACTGCGACAAGTAAGTGAGTTAAGCCAACTCGTGCCGTCTTGAATGGTCCCACCATGTCTAGACCCCAAACTGCGAAAGGCCAGGCAATGGGGATGGTCTTGAGTGTGGAAGCCGGCTGGTGCGGCTTGGAGCTGAACTTCTGGCACACTTTGAATTTTTGGACCAATTCTTTGGCCTCTTCTAAGGCAGGTGGCCAGAAGAAACCATGTCGAAAGGCTTTGGCGACGAGTGCTCTTGAAGCCGCATGGTGGCCGCACTCGCCTTGATGGATGTCTTTAAGAATTTCTTGGCCTTGCTCTGGCTCTACGCAGCGCTGGTAGACACCAGTGACACTGCGCCTGGCCAGCTCTCTGTTGACTATGGTGTAGGCTGCCGCTCGGCGTTGTACTTGCCGAGCTGAGGTCTCATCAGTCGGCAGCTCTTTGCTCACCAGGAATTTGAGGATGGGCTGGGCCCATGAGGGTGCTGCTATTTCTTCGACTGCCAGAACTGCGACTTGGACGAGGGCAGTTGGGCTGGGAGGCGGCGGGTTGGAGTCAACAGCCGCTTGCTGGGTTAATGAAGTCCCCGGGCCGACTGGCGTGGCTCTTGGGCCGAGTTCTGGGGTCTTCGGGCCCGCTTCGACTGTGGCGGCTTTGGAGCCATCTGCCAGAATCGTCGTACCGTCTGCTGGGGCTCCGGAGTCGGATCCGACTTCTTCGGGAGGAGCCGGCACGAAGATGGAGTCTGATTCTGGTGAAGGCATGACAGACGGCTTGAGGAGGCGCTGAAGGGCGACGCCGGATGGTATTGCTTGGCGGGTAGAGCCGATTCGTGCCAAGGCGTCTGCTTGGTCGTTATCGTTTCTTGGCACATGGAGGAACTCGCACCCCTCGAAATATCCACTGAGTTGCCGCACAAGGAAACGGTAACTCGCCATGTTTGCATCTTTGGCGTCCCAGTCGCCAGATGACTATTGGACCACTAAGTCCGAGTCGCCATAACACAGGATCCGGCGAATGCCAAGCTCTTTGGCAAGCCGGAGCCCGTGAATGAGCGCCTCGTACTCGGCGACGTTGTTGGAGGCGGCAAAATGGATCTGCAGTGCGTATTTGAGTTTGTCTCCTTTAGGGGAAGTGAGGACGACGCCGGCTCCCAAGCCGGTGCGCATCTTGGAGCCGTCGAAATGCATCCGCCAATGGGTGGAATCGGGCGCTGGAGGTAGGTACTAGGTCTCAGCCCAGTCGACGAGAAAGTCGGCCAGTGCTTGTGACTTGATGGCGGTGCGGGGCTGGTAGTGGATGGTGTAGCGAGCCAGCTCTATGGCCCAGTTGGCCACTCGGCCAGAGGCATCTCGGCTTCCGATGATCTCGGCAAGTGGGGCCGTGCAGACCATAGTGATTGGATGCTCTTGAAAGTAAGGCTTCAATTTCTTGGCGGTAAAGTGTACGCCATAGCACATCTTCTGGTAGTGGGGGTAGTTCTGCTTGGAGGCCGACAGTACTTCGCTCAGGTAATATACCGGTCTCTGGACAGGTAATGCTTTGCCTTCCTCCTTGCGTTCCACTATAATGACTGTGCTGACTACCCGGCTGGTGGCGGCGATGTACAGAAGCATAGGTTCCTTAGGAGTCGGAGCCGCCAGAATGGGTGGAGTAGTCAGCATCTTCTTTAACTGGAGAAAAGCTTTGTCCGCCTTGTGGTTCCACTCGAAAAAAGTGGTCTTCTTCATGAGTTGGTATAAGGGGAGAGCTTTCTCGCCCAGCTGACTGGTGAAACGGCTGATGGACGCCAAGCAGCCGGTGAACTTTTGCACGTCCTGTTGGAAATATGCCCTAGAGGCAATAATAAATTAGTTATTATTATATTTCCTTGTTCATGATAATCGTTTATTATCCATGCTATAATTGAATTGATAGAAAACTCAGATACATGTGTGGATACATAGACAACACCATGTCCCTAGTAAGCCTCTAGTTGACTAGCTCGTTGATCAATAGATGGTTACGGTTTCCTGACCATGGACATTGGATGTCATTGATAACGGGATCACGTCATTAGGAGAATGATGTGATGGACAAGACCCAATCCTAAGCATAGCACTAGATCGTGTAGTTTGTATGCTAAAGCTTTTCTAATGTCAAGTATCATTTCCTTAGACCATGAGATTGTGCAACTCCCGGATACCGTAGGAATGCTTTGGGTGTATCAAACGTCACAACGTAACTGGGTGACTATAAAGGTGCATTACAGGTATCTCCGAAAGTATCTGTTGGGTTGGCACGAATCGAGACTGGGATTTGTCACTCCGTGTAAACGGAGAGGTATCTCTGGCCCACTCGGTAGGACATCATCATATGCGCAATGTGACCAAGGAGTTGATCACGGGATGATGTGTTACGGAACGAGTAAAGAGACTTACCGGTAACGAGATTGAACAAGGTATCGGGATACCGATGATCGAATCTCGGGCAAGTACAATACCGCTCGACAAAGGGAATTGTATACGGGATTGATTAAGTCCTTGGCATCGTGGTTCATCCGATGAGATCATCGTGGAACATGTGGGAGCCATCATGGGTATCCAGATCCCGCTGTTGGTTATTGACCGGAGAACGTCTCGGTCATGTCTGCATGTCTCCCGAACCCGTAGGGTCTACACACTTAAGGTTCGATGACGCTAGGGTTATAAAGGAAGCTTGTATGTGGTTACCGAATGTTGTTCGGAGTCCCGGATGAGATCCCGGATGTCACGAGGAGTTCCGGAATGGTCCGGAGGTAAAGATTTATATATAGGAAGTCCTGTTTCGGCCATCGGGACAAGTTTCGGGGTCATCGGTATTGTACCGGGACCACCGGAAGGGTCCCGGGGGCCCACCGGGTGGGGCCACCTACCCCGGGGGCCACATGGGCTGTAGGGGGTGCGCCTTGGCCTACATGGGCCAAGGGAACCAGCCCCAAGAGGCCCATGCGTCTGGGGAAACCCTAAAGGAAGAGTCCCAGCAGGGGAAGGCACCTCCTAGGTGCCTTGGGGGGGGAGGACTCCTCCCCTGGCCGCCGCCCCCTTGGAGATTGGATCTCCTAGGGGCTGGCGCACCCCCCCTTGGGATCCCTATATATAGTGGGGTAGGAGGGCCTCTCAAATACAACTTATGCCTTTGGTGTAGCCCCTCCCTCTCTCTTAAGTACTTCTCCTCTCCCGTGGTGCTTGGCGAAGCCCTCCAGGATTGCCACGCTCCTCCACCACCACCACGCCGTTGTGCTGCTGCTGGATGGAGTCTTCCTGAACCTCTCCCTCTCTCCTTGCTGGATCAAGGCGTGGGAGACATCGTCGGGCTGTACGTGTGTTGAACGCGGAGGTGCCGTCCGTTCGGCACTAGGATCATCGGTGATCTGAATCATGACGAGTACGACTCCATCAACCCCGTTCACTTGAACGCTTCCGCTTAGCGATCTAAAAGGGTATGTAGATGCACTCTCCTTCCCCTCGTTGCTGGTCTCTCCATAGATAGATCTTGGTGGAACGTAGGAAATTTTTTGAATTTCTGCTACGTTCCCCAACAGTGGCATCATGAGCCAGGTTTATGCGTAGTTACTATGCACGAGTAGAACACAAAGTAGTTGTGGGCGTTGATTTTGTTCAATATGCTTACCGTTGCTAGTCCTATCTTGATTCGGCGGCATCGTGGGATGAAGCGGCCCGGACCAACCTTATACGTACTCTTACGTGAGACCAGTTCCACCGACAAACATGCACTAGTTGCATAAGGTGGCTGGCGGGTGTCTGTCTCTCCCACTTTAGTCAGATCGGATTCGATGAAAAGGGTCCTTATGAAGGGTAAATAGCAATTGGCATATCACGTGGTATTTGCGTAGGTAAGAACCGTTCTTGCTAGAAACCCATAGCAGCCACGTAAAACATGCAAACAACAATTAGAGGACGTCTAACTTGTTTTTGCAGGGTATGCCATGTGATGTGATACGGCAAAAGGATGTGATGAATGATATATGTGATGTATGAGATTGATCATGTTCTTGTCAAGGGAATCACGACTTGCATGTCGATGACGAGACAACTTCAAGAAGACACGATGATGGAGATCATGATGATGGAGATCATGGTGTCATACCGGTGACAAGATGATCATGGAGCCCCAAGATGGAGATCAAAGGAGCTATATGATATTGGCCATATCATGTCACTATTATTTGATTGCATATGATGTTTATCATATTTATACATCTTATTTGCTTAGAACGACGGTAGTAAATAAGATGATCCCTTACAACAATTTCAAGAAGTGTTCTCCCCTAACTGTGCACCGTTGCTACAGTTCGTCGTTTCGAAGCACGCCGTGATGATTGGGTGTGATAGATCCTTACGTTCACATACAACGGGTGTAAGACAATTTTACACATGCAAAACACTTAGGGTTAACTTGACGAGCCTAGCATGTACAGACATGGCCTCGGAACACAGAAGACCGAAAGGTCGAGCATGAGTCGTATAGAAGATACGATCAACATGAAGATGTTCACCGACGTTGACTAGTCTGTCTCACGTGATGATCGGACACGGCCTAGTTGACTCGGATCATGTAATCACTTAGATGACTAGAGGGATGTCTATCTAAGTGGGAGTTCATAAGATGAACTTAATTATCTTGAACATAGTCAAAAGGATTTTGCAAATTATGTCGTAGCTCGCGCTTTAGTTCTACTGTTTAGTTATGTTCCTAGAGAAAAAAAATTAGTTGAAAGTTGATAGTAGCAATTATGCGGACTAGGTCCGTAAACTGAGGATTGTCCTCATTGCTTCTTAGAAGGCTTATGTCCTTAATGCACCGCTCAGTGTGCTAAACCTCGAACGTTGTGTGTGGATGTTGCGAACATCTGACATACACGTTTTGATAACTACATGATAGTTCAGTTAAACGGTTTAGAGTTGAGGCACCAAAGACGTTTTTGAAACGTCGCGAAACATATGAGATGTTTTGAGGGCTGAAATTGGGATTTCAAGCTCGTGCCCACGTCAAGAGGTATAAGACCTCCGACGATTTTCTTAACCTGCAAACTAAGGGAGAAAAGCTCAATTGTTGAGCTTGTGCTCAGATTGTCTGAGTACAACAATCGCTTGAGTCAAGTGGGAGTTAATCTTCCAGATGAGATAGTGATGTTTCTCCGAAGTCATTACCATCAAGCTGCTAGAGCTTCGTGATGAACTATAATATATCAGGGACATATATGATGATCCTTGAGATATTAGCGATGTTTGACACCACAAAAGTAGAAATCAAGAAGGAGCATCAATCGTTGATGGTTGGTGAAACCACTAGTTTCAAGAAGGGCAAGGGAACAAAGGGATACTTCATGAAACGGCAATTCAGCTGCTGCTCTAGTGAAGAAACCCAAGGTTGAACCCAAACCCGAGACTGAGTGCTTCTGTAATAAGGGGAACAACCACTGGAGCGGAATTACCCTAGATACTTGGTAGATGAGAAGGCTGGCAAGGTCGATAGAAGTATATTGGATATACATTGTGTTGATGTGTACTTTGCTAGTACTCCTAGTAGCACCAGGGTATTAGATACCGGTTCGGTTGCTAAGTGTTAGTAACTCAAAATAAAAGCTACGAAATAAACGGAGACTAGCTAAAGGTGAGCTGACGATATGTGTTGGAAGTGTTCTCAATGTTGATATGATCAAGCATCGCACGCTCCCTCTACCATCGAGATTGGTGTTTGCGTTGAGCATAGACATGATTGGATTATGTCTATCGCAATACGGTTATTCATTTAAGGAGAATAATGGTTACTCTGTTTATTTGAATAATACCTTCAATGGTCTTACACCTAAAATGAATGGTTTATTGAATCTCGATCGTAGTGATACACATGTTCATGCCAAAAGATAGTAATGATAGTACCACCTACTTGTGGCACTGCCACGTAAGTCATATCGGTATAAAACGCATGAAGAAGCTCCATGTTGATGGATCTTTGGGCTCACTCGTTTTTGAAAAGTTTGGGACATGCGAACCATGTCTATTGGTATATATGCATGAAGAAACTCCATGCAAATGGACCGTTTTGTACTCACTTGATTTTGAATCACTTGAGACATGCAAATCATACCACATGGGCAAGATGACTGAAAGCCTCGTTTTTCAGTAAAATGGAACTAGAAAGCAACTTGTTGGAAGTAATACATTTTGATGTGTGCAGTCCAATGAGTGCTGAGGCATGTAGTGGATATCCTTATGTTTTTACTTCACAGATAATTTGAGTAGATGTTGAGTATATTTACTTGATGAATCACGAGTCTGAATTATTGAAAGGTTCAAGTAATTTCAGGGTGAAGTTGAAAGATCGTCGTGACAAGAGGATAAAATATCTATGATATGATCATAGAGATGAATATCTAAATTACGAGTTTGGCACAGAATTAAGACATTGTGGAAATTGTTTCACAACTAATACAGCCTGGAACACCATAGTGTGATAGTGTGTCCGAACATCATAACTGCACCCTATTAGATATGATGCATACCATGATGTCTCTTATCAAATTACCACGATAGTTTATGGGTTAGGCATTAGAGACAACCACATTCACTTTAAAAGGGGCACCACGTAATTCCGATGAGATGACACCGTATGAACTATGGTTTAGAGAAACCTAAGCTGTCATTTCTTAGAAGTTTGGGGCTGCGACGCTTATGTGAAAAGGTTTCAGGCTGATAAGCTCGAACCCAAAGCGGATAAATGCATCTTCATAGGACACCCAAAACAGTCGGGTATACCTCCTGTCTCAGATCCGAAAGCAATAAGGGATTGTTTCAAGAATCGGGTCCTTTCTCGAGGAAAAGTTTCTCTCGAAAGAATTGAGTGGGAGGATGGTGGAGACTTGATGAGGTTATTAAACCGTTACTTCAACTAGTGTATAGCAGGGCACAAAGAGTTGTTCCTGTGGCACCTACACCAATTGAAGTGGAAGCTTATGATATTGATCATGAGACTTTGGATCAAGTCACTCCCAAACCTCGTAGGATGACAAGGATGCGTACTACTTCAGAGTGGTACGTAATCCTGTCTTGGAAGTCATGTTGCTAGACAACAATGAACCTACGAGCTATGGAGAAGCGATGGTGGGCCCGGATTCCGATAAATGGCTCGAGGCCATATAATCCGAGAGAGGATCCATGTATGAAAACAAAGTGTAGACTTTGGAAGAACTACTTGATGGTCGTAAGGCTGTTAGGTACAGATGGATTTTAAAAGGAAGACGGACAATGATGGTAAGTATCACCATTAAGAAAGCTCAACTTGTCATTAAGATGTTTTCCGACAAGTTCAAGGAGTTGACTACGATGAGACTTTCTCACTCGTAGCGATGCTAAGAGTCTGTTGGAATTATATTAGCGATTACTGCATTATTTATGAAATCTTGCAGATAGGATGTCAAAACATTGTTTCCTCGACGATTTTCTTTTGAGGAAAGGTTATATGTGATACAACCGGAAGGTTTTGTCAATCCTGAAATATGCTAATAAGTATGCAAAGCTCCAGCAATCCTTCTGAGGACTGGAGTAAGCATCTCGGAGTTGGAATGTATGCTTTGATGAGATGATCAAAGATTTTGGGTTTATACAAAGTTTATGAGAAACTTGTATTTCCAAAGAAGTGAGTGGGAGCACTATAGAATTTCTAATGAGTATATGTTGTTGACATATTATGGATCAGAAATGATGTAGAATTTCTGGAAAGCATATAGGGTTATTTGGAAAGTGTTTTTCAATGGAAAGCCTGGATTAAGCTACTTGAACATTGAGCATCAAGATCTATAAGGATAGATCAAAACGCTTAATGGTACTTTCAAATGAGCACATACCTTGACATGATCTTGAAGGTGTTCAAGATGGATCAGTCAAAGAAGGAATTCTTGCCTGAGTTGTAAGGTATGAAGTTAAGACTTAAAGCTCGACCACGGCAGAATAGAGAGAAAGGACGAAGGTCGTCCCCTATGCTTAAGACATAGGCTCTACAGTATGCTATGCTGTGTACCACACCTGAAATGTGCCTTGCCATGAGTCAGTCAAGGGGTACAAGAGTGATCCATGAATGGATCACAGGACAGCGGTCAAAGTTATCCTTAGTAACTAGTGGACTAAGGAAGTTTCTCGGTTATGGAGGTGGTAAAAAGAGTTCGTCGTAAAGGGTTACGTCGATGCAAGCTTAACACCTATCCGGATAGCTCTGAGTAGAGATACTGGATGCATATAATGGAGCAACAATTTAGAATAGCTCCAAGTAGAACAGTTATTTGGAATAGCTCCAAATAGAACGTGGTAGCTACATCTAGGAGATGACATAGAGATTTGTAAAGCACACACGGATCTGAAAGGTTCAGACCCGTTGACTAAAACCTCTCTCACAAGCAACATGATCAAACCCAGAACTCATTGAGTGTTAATCACATAGTGATGTGAACTAGATTATTGACTCTAGTAAACTCTTTGGATGTTGGTTACATGGCGATGTGACCTGTGAGTGTTAATCACATGGCGATGTGAACTAGATTATTGACTCTAGTGCAAGTGGGAGACTGTTGGAAATATGCCCTAGAGGCAATAATAAATTAGTTATTATTATATTTTCTTGTTCATGATAATCGTTTATTATCCATGCTATAATTGTATTGATAGGAAACTCAGATACATGTGTGGATACATAGACAACACCATGTCCCTAGTAAGCCTCTAGTTGACTAGCTCGTTGATCAATAGATGGTTACGGTTTCCTGACCATGGACATTGGATGTCATTGATAACGGGATCACGTCATTAGGAGAATGATGTGATGGACAAGACCCAATCCTAAGCATAGCACTAGATCGTGTAGTTCGCATGCTAAAGCTTTTCTAATGTCAAGTATCATTTCCTTATACCATGAGATTGTGCAACTCCCGGATACCGTAGGAATGCTTTGGGTGTATCAAACGTCACAATGTAACTGGGTGACTATAAAGGTGCATTACAGGTATCTCCGAAAGTATCTGTTGGGTTGGCACGAATCGAGACTAGGATTTGTCACTCCGTGTAAACGGAGAGGTATCTCTGGCCCACTCGGTAGGACATCATCATATGCGCAATGTGACCAAGGAGTTGATCACGGGATGATGTGTTACGGAACGAGTAAAGAGACTTACCGGTAACGAGATTGAACAAGGTATCGGGATACCGACGATCGAATCTCGGGCAAGTACAATACCGCTCGACAAAGGGAATTGTATACGGGATTGATTAAATCCTTGACATCGTGGTTCATCCGATGAGATCATCGTGGAACATGTGGGAGCCATCATGGGTATCCAGATCCCGCTGTTGGTTATTGACCGGAGAACGTCTCGGTCATGTCTGCATGTCTCCCGAACCCGTAGGGTCTACACACTTAAGGTTCGATGACGCTAGGGTTATAAAGGAAGCTTGTATGTGGTTACCGAATGTTGTTCGGAGTCCCGGATGAGATCCCGGACGTCACGAGGAGTTCCGGAATGGTCCGGAGATAAATATTTATATATAGGAAGTCCTATTTCGGCCATCGGGACAAGTTTCGGGGTCATCGGTATTGTACCGGGACCACCGGAAGGGTCCCGGGGGCCCACCGGGTGGGGCCACCTACCCCGGGGGCCACATGGGCTGTAGGGGGTGCGCCTTAGCCTACATGGGCCAAGGGCACCAGCCCCAAGAGGCCCATGCGCCTGGGGAAACCCTAAAGGAAGAGTCCCAGCAGGGGAAGGCACCTCCTAGGTGCCTTGGGGGGGAGGACTCCTCCCCTGGCCGCCGCCCCCTTGGAGATTGGATCTCCTAGGGGCTGGCGCACCCCCCCCCCTTGGGATCCCTATATATAGTGGGGTAGGAGGGCCTCTCAAATACAACTTATGCCTTTGGTGCAGCCCCTCCCTCTCTCTTAAGTACTTCTCCTCTCCCGTGGTGCTTGGCGAAGCCCTGCAGGATTGCCACGCTCCTCCACCACCACCACGCCATTGTGCTGCTGCTGGATGGAGTCTTCCTCAACCTCTCCCTCTCTCCTTGCTGGATCAAGGCGTGGGAGACATCGTCGGTCTGTACGTGTGTTGAACGCGGAGGTGCCGTCCGTTCGGCACTAGGATTATCGGTGATCTGAATCACGACGAGTACGACTCCATCAACCCCATTCACTTGAACGCTTCTGCTTAGCGATCTACAAGGGTATGTAGATGCACTCTCCTTCCCCTCGTTGCTGGTCTCTCCATAGATAGATCTTGGTGACACGTAGGAAAATTTTGAATTTCTGCTACGTTTCCCAACACGTCCAGCAGTCGGCTGGGTACCTCCATCCTCTCAATGGCCTTGATCTTTACAGGGTTGCATTCTATGCCGCGTTCGGAGACCAGGAAGCCAAGGAGTTGGCCGGCTGGTACTCCGAAGACGCACTTCTTGGGGTTGAGCTTGATCTGGAATCGACGCAGGTTCTCAAAGGTCTCCTTGAGGTCTTCCAGCAGTGTTACACGCTTTTCCGTCTTCACCACCACATCATCTACATAGACGTGGGCGTTTCTCCCGAGTTGCTTGAGGAGGCACTTCTGCATGCAACACTGAAAGGTGGCGCTGGCATTCCTCAAGCCGAACGTCATGGTGAGGTAGCAGAAGGCTCCAAATGGCGTGATGAAGGCGGTCTTCAATCTGTCAGCCGGGTTCAGCTTGATCTGGTGATATCCTGAGTATGCATCCAAAAATCTCAACAGCTTGCATCCGGCTGTGGAGTCTATCACCTGATCAATTCTTGGCAGAGCAAACGGGTCCTTGGGGCAGGCCTTGTTGAGGCTCGTGTAGTCAATACACATTCACCACTGCTTGTTCTTCTTCAGTACCAGGACCGGATTGGCTAGCCACTCTGGAAAGAATACTTCCATAATGAAGCCGGCCGCTAGGAGCTAGGCTATTTCTTCTCCGACAACTCTTCTCTTCTCTTCTGATAGGCGGCGCAGGGGCTGCCTGACCGGCTTTGCATCAGATCGGACATGAAGCTTGTGCTCGGCGAATTCCGTCGGTACACCTGGCATGTCTTTGGGGGACCATGCGAAGATGTCCCGATTCTCACGGAGGAAATCGACGAGCTCGCCTTCCTATTTGCTGTCGAGGTTTGCGCCCACGACGGCGTACCTCTCTGGGTGCTCCGGATCCAAGGGTATCTTCTTTGTCTCCTTGGCCGGCTTGAACGAACCCTCAGCCTCCGACTCCCTTGGGTTGGGCGACACCTCTGGCTGCTTACCGGCCATCGCCACAACCCTCTCCAGGCGCCGCTTCTCGGCTGCGATCACCAGGGACTCGGCCAGCCGACTGCTCTCAGTCGCACAGGCCGACGACTTCCGGTAGTCGCCGGCTACAGTCAGAATTCCCCTGGAGCTGGGCATCTTCATTTTGAGGTAGGCGTAGTGGGGGACCGCCATGAACTTGGCCAAGGCGGGTCGGCCAAGCAGTGCATGGTATGGGCTCTCAAGGTCCACCACCACAAACCAAACTGACTCTCGGCGGAAGTGATCTTTGTCTCCAAAGAGGACGTCCATCAGGATCTTGCCGATTGGTGAGCAGGAAAGCCCAGGAACAATGCCGTGGAACACAGTTCGGCTGTTCTGAAGCTGTCTTTGCTTGATTCCTAATTTCTCCATGGTGTCCTTGTACAGGATGTTAATGCTGCTGCCTCCGTCTATCAGGACTCGTGAGAAACGAGCAGCTCGTCTATCCGTGGCAAAGATGGCATCTAAGACCAAGGCATAAGAGCCCGGACTCGGCATCACCTCTGGGTGATCAGCCCTGCTCCAGCTGATAGGCTTTTCGGACCAGTGCATGAACTCTGGCGTCTCTGACGCTACTGCATTCACCTCTTGTCGCTGCAGCCGCCTGCTGCGTCGATCATCAGCCATACTGGTAAACACCATGTAGGCTCCGTGTTCTTCGGGGTATTCGTCTTGTACTGCGCCGACTGGCCTGACAGCCGGCTGCTGGGGCGGAGGCGGAGGCGGCTGCCCAGCAGGCGGGGGAGGTAGGAGGCCGTCTCCCTTGGCGATCCTGGTGAGCCAGTGGCACTTCCGGGTGGTGTGATTCGACGGCTTCACACCGCTATGGAACTTGCAAGGTTCATCCAGAGTCTGCTCGTAGGAGAAGGCCGACAACCAGTTGGGCTTGCCGCCTTTCTGTCGCTTGGGCAGAGGCTACCCATCCGGCTGCTGGTCTTCAACTGTTGCGACCTGCCGGCTGCTGGAAGCCGGCTGCGGGGCCTTGTGCTTGTGGTCGCTCTGCTGTTGCCGCTGACTGGCATCCCCCGCCGGAGTTCTTGGAGCTTGAGGGGCCACTTTACCAGTTTCGCTAACTTGAATCTCCGCCTTCATGGAGGAGTCGGCTGAGGGAGTCCTGGATTAGGGGGTGTTCGGGTAGCTGGACTATACCTTCAGCCGGACTCCTGGACTATGAAGATGCAAGATTGAAGACTTCGTCCCGTGTCCGGATGGGACTTTCCTTGGCGTGGAAGGCAAGCTTCGCGGTGCGGATATTCAAGATCTCCTACCATTGTAACCGACTCTATGTAACCCTAACCCTATCCGGTGTCTATATAAACCGGAGGGTTGTAGTCCGTAGGACATCAACTCCATAGACAACAATCATACCATAGGCTAGCTTCTAGGGTTTAGCCTCCTTGATCTCGTGGTAGATCTACTCTTATACTACCCATATCACCAATATTAATCAAGCAGGACGTAGGGTTTTACCTCCATCAAGAGGGCCCGAACCTGGGTAAAACATCGTGTTCCCTGCCTCCTGTTACCATCCGGCCTAGACGCACAGTTCAGGACCCCCTACCCGAGATCCGCCGGTTTTGACACCGACATCGGCCGTGGCGTATTTGTCTGCTATGATTAGCAGCTCGTTGAGGGTTTCTGGCTCGTCGCAGAGGAGCTTGTGCTTGAGGAGGGTGCCTTCTCTGCACCCGGCGGTGAAGTACTCGATAGCCTGCACCTCGTGCACGCCCTCACAGGAGTTCCGAAGCTCGGCCCAACGCGTGAGGTAGTTGCGAGTCGACTCGTCGAGACCTTGCATGCACAAGGAGAGCTGACGAGGTTTGGGAGGACGCTTGTACATGCTGGTGAAGTTGTGGACGAATGCTTCGGTGAAGTCGACCCAACTGTTGATGCTGCGGGGCTTCAGGCTGTTCAGCCATGTCCGGGCCGTGCCCTGGAGCATGAGCGGAACGTACTTGACGGTGACACGCTTGTTGCCGTTCGCTATGCTGACAGCCGTGGAGTAGTCGACTAGCCAGTCTTCCAGCTTCACGGAGCCGGTGTACTTGGGTGTGTCTCTTGGGAGCGTGAAACCTTTGGGAAAAGGCTCGTCTTGAATGCGGGGCCCGAAACAAGGCGGATCCAACTCGTCTTCTTCTTCCAACGCCAGGGATCGGTGAAGCTGGTCGATCCGGTGGCAGACGTCATTTTCCCCGACTCTCTCTCGGTGGCCAAGGCGGTCGCCAAGAGTCGGATGATCAACAGGCGGCGGGGAGACTCGCCTTTCCCTGCGAGGAGGAGGAGGTGGACAGTCGTCCCGTCGTTCTACTGCTCTCGGGCGGCCGTCTCGGTCGCGCTCTATGGTCATGCGAGTCCGACTGTGGCTGACAGTCGGATCTTTGTCCTTTCTTCCTCGGGCGCCGCCAGTCGGCGTTCGAGACGTCGCGCCTTGGTCTCGGCGAAGGTCGTCGTTGTACCGCTGCGGCGCCTCTGTGTGGCAGTTGGCCTCGTTCTGCGTGGCAGCCGCGTCAAGGAGCTGCTGGACTCGCTCCATCATCAGTCGGCGCTCTTCGCCCTCGAAATTGTCCAGCTCATTCGCTGCCGCCTGGGCGGCTCGAATGTTCTTCGTAGGTGTAGCGTACACGGGGCGTCTTGCCCCGAACAGGTCGGCGATGGCTACGCCGCGCTGCTGGACCGTGCCAAGGCGGCTGGGCCTAGCTGGGGCTGGTGAGCCACCAACAGCGTGATCCATCTCTCGCTGGTAGGATTCTGACAGGCGTCTCATGCTAGCCAGCTTCTTCGCGCCTTCAACGAGCTGGAGGCGGCGCGCCTCCAACGTCTCCGCGTCAGCGTCTTCCGGAATGGGCGCAGTCAGGTCTTGCAGCGCTGCGCCAAGCGGGTCGTGCGCTCCTCCACCGGAGGGCTCGCCATGATTGATGACGAGCACCTCGGTGACGGTGCTTCCGTCGCTCTCCGCGCAAGGGAGAGGCTCGTCGTAGACCACCACATTAGTGGGAAACGCGTCAAGCGACGTTGTGTCGGAGTCGACCAACATCAGGTTGGTGGAGCCTACAGACTCCAAGTCCACGGCAGGCTCACCGGCGACGTGGAGTTGATCGAGGAGGCCCGCGAGGAGGCTCTCGGGGCCGCCCATGCCTGCGTCGAATGCAGGTTCATCGGTGATGCGAACCTCGCCAACAAGTTCGGCGAGGCGGCTAGCAGCGCAGGCGATCTCAACGCCGTGCAGCGCGTCGGCGCAAACTCCGTCTGGCGTGCCTAGCTGGCTGCGCTCGCCAGGGAGGAAAAGGGTTCCTGTTCAGAACAGGTCTTCGGATGACGGTGCACCCGGCCCCACAGTGGGCGCCAAATGTCGGGGGTTGGGTGCGACATATGCCAAAGGATGGCTTATCATGGTGGGGGCGAGTAGAACATCACCGGTGCCTGGAAACGGGATGAGGCGTAGACATGCACGCCGTCGAATCTTACCCAGCTTCAGGGCTCTTCGGGGAGATAATACCCCTACTGCTGCTCTATGGGTCTCCGCATGATCACCATGGCAAAGAGTTTACACGATTGCTCCTTGAGCTGTTTTCTGGAGGTAGGAGAGGGCAAGGCTAGCTCTCTCCCTCCTATATGATCTGGTCTGGGGCTAATGGATTCCAACCCTTTGCATGGGTGCCCTGGGGGTTTATATAGGCCTATCCCCCAGGGATACAATGGTAATCTGACTGGACGCGGGCCCAGCCGTCAGTGTCTCCGGCCTCTGTCTTCTCCGCCGACTGCTCGGGCCCGCCGACTGGTGGGTCCCGCCGACTGGTTAGGTACGGAGCCAACAGGCCATGTCCGCCGCGGGCGGGTCTTGCCGGCTACTGATTACTGTAGCCGTGCTTTTGATGACGCGGGCTTGGTCATGGAGTCGTGGCAACAGCCCCGCCGCCTGGCGGGCAATCACTATTGCCACTCTCCGTCACATCTGATTAATGGCGCGCGGGCCCGGGGGAGGATCTGGCCGACTCTCGGGGGCCGACTCCAAACGGGTCCGACTGGGGGTGCACTTGCCGTCTTCTGGGGTCCCACTGGCTGATGGGACCCGCCACCCCAGGGTCATACAGACAAGCCGTCGTGGGCACAGGATTCAGTCCTTTGGTGCTGATGTCAGGGCCGGCACGGCAACAGTGCCACGCCGCACGGAGATCTTCCCGGGTACGGCGTGCTGTAGCCATGCCTGCCCCTGGTAAGAGGTGGGAGTGGGCTTGACTGTAGTCACTTCCCGTCCCGTCCCTCTTGATGAGGGCATGGGGTTTGTTGGAGTCACGGGCCGACTCCCCAAAGCCGGCTTCCCTGGAAGTCGCCAGTCAGGAGTCGGCTTATCCTAAAGTCGTCAACGGGACTCGGCCGCGAGTGGGCATCGGCTGTCTTGCCGCCGACTTCTCAGAAGGCGGCTCTTCGTCCTGGGGTCTTGAGGGGCGCAGCCTACCCCGATGTCTTGAAAGGTTCTGGGCTCGGATTAGCTTATCCGTGACCCATTACTCCGACAAGTTACTGGACTAGAAGCTAAAAATAATAGTCTCTTGCTCGTAGCCGTAGTACTAGGGATTAGCATGCAGCTGCAGTGGTCTCGCTCCCAGATTACTCAAACCTGAGCCTAAGTAGGCCGCTGTTGCGCTAGCTAACTTGTAGTAGTACTAGTAACTCAAATTAAGCTAGCTAGCTAGCCATGATTGAGGTGGGGAAATGCTCTTCGTGATCTATCCCCATCCGGCCATCCCCGATGTGCATGGCATCATATCTATACTCCGTTCGGATTTATTGAAGCATCTGCAACCGGAGCCTCGGTATCCCAAACGTCCGGCCAGCCTCCCGGGTCACTGCGCCTCAGTGTCCACACAGCAAAACACCACTCAATCAAACCTGGCGAACACAGATCAACGTCCGGGCTGACTGCACCCCATATATTCAGCCCATATCTAAGATGAATATAGGATGGATCGGACGTGGCCGGACGACGCCACATCTGACCTGTATATGCCGTCCCATCCTGATCCCTATAAAACCTCACCCGGATGACAAACTCTAGTCAAACCTACTCCCGAGACCCCTAGGGGAAGCGGCCGACGAGGAAGTGGTGAACTCCAACAGCCCTCTCCATTTATCTACTTTTACTCTAGCTTTTGTTTTAGGTAAGCGCTGAACTCCAGCGGCTCTGTTGGATCGAATTGTACTAAACTTAATCCCTTATCCATGTCAGATTGCTAGGTTTTATGTGTTGTAGGTTGATCTACGTAATTTGCATGGTTTGTATGGATTTGGGGTGGATATTTGAGGACCATAGTTGTGGACTGGTACAAATGGGTGATGCCCGGTCAATGATGCACCCATGGACGTGCCCGAATGCTCCACGAACGTATAGGCCCCAAATTACGCAATCATGGTTTACATGCTCTTAGGGAGCCTTACATTTGGAGTCAAAGTTTGATCCTACATTTGCGTAATAAAGTAGGAGCTATATGTAGTAGCAAAAATGATACCATTAGATTTAAAAAAAATGAATCTAACAACATAGTCCCTCCGTTCTCAAATATAAGATGTTCTGGATATTTTAATATGGACAACATACATACTACAATAAGTGAACAAACACACTAAAATGTGTCTATATATAAGATATTCTGAATATTTTAATATAAACTACACACAGACTAAATAAGTGAACAAACACACTAAAACATGTCTATATACATTTTCTTCAGAAAAAGTTAGAACATCTTATATTTGTGAAGAGAGAGAGAGAGAGAGGGGGGGAGAGAGAGAGAGAGAGTAATTTTTGTGACACGTCACTTATATTTTGTAAATTAAAATCGATGGTTAAAATTTAACCCAAAATACAAGGAGACCTAAGAGCATCTACAACTGGACTTCTTATTATGACCGCTCGGATGACTCGGTTAGTGACGCTCAATTTTTTTCGACCCAATATGGGGTGCTCCGAACATGCCCGGACGCATCTGTCATGTCGGGCCGGCCCATACTGGCTCGTGTCGACCATACCCCGTCCCCACTAAAATCCCCAACTGGACCAAACCCTACCTTCACTCTCCCACTCCTCATTCTGATCCCCGTCATTCCCTCCCCTCTCGGTCCCCTCCTCTTCCAATGTCGAGAACAGGCGGCACATCCGACTACAAGGATGACCACGTCGATTGGGACGCCCATGTCCACGCGACAGAGGCGGGCGACAACGAGGAGCTTGTCGTCTGCATCGCGCTGCAGCGCACGCGGATGGACATGGGTGGTAGCTCGAGCTCTGCTTTGTCCCTGTCACCCGACAACGCAGAGCGAACACACCAGCATATCATGCACCATACGCGCAGCTCCACTACCCCGAGGCCCTCTCCAACCCCTCCCACGGTTGTTCCTCCCAATCATCGGTGGGTGCTTGTGCTCGCGCTTTCGTAGATGCCCCTGGCTGAATCGGAGGCTCGCGCCACACGCTGCGAGAGGCAACAAATGAGGGAGAGGATGGCGGCGGCTGAGGCATCTTCCTCCCACCGGTCTCGCGTCTAGCTAGCGATCAATGCAGAGGGGCAGCTCCCCGCGGTAGTCCTCCGCTGCTCACTGACCACGGCAGAGACGAATGGGCGGTGCCTCCACCGCAAGAACAGGCGCTCTAGCTCATCATCGAGCAGTCAAAGCGCCTCACGGTGAAGAGGGTGGCCGCTGACGCGAAAGCCCCCCGGCTCGCGAAGTACCAGGCATGCATCGTCTGTCGTATGGCCGACATCATGTCCTCCTCGTCCGAGAACGGCACAATCAATGACTTTGACGATGCCCCTTCCACCACCGACGCCTATGCGGAGGACTACAACCGCTCCCGTGACCTCAACGACAAGGGACCAACGAGGAAGTGGTGGCTTTCGACACCCCCGTTCAACTTCATTTAGTAGTTTAGTTAATTTTTAGTTTGAGTCTATGTCCATTTGGTGTGGCGAACTGTTTCTTTTGGTCCGATGAATTGTGATGCTATGTCCGTAGGGAATTATGTTGATCTATGTCTGTTTGTTGCTATATTTGGTATGTTGATCTACATAGTTTCTCTCGCGTTGCATGAATAACATGAATTTGGGGTCGGACACAAGGTATATGGTTGTGGACGTTGGCATTTGAGGGGTGATCGGTCGCTGTCTACGGACACGTTTGGGCGCATCGATCTGCGGGAAGCTGGATCTGGTAGGTCCGATCGTAGATGCTTTAATAAACTTAGACGGAGGAGTATCTCTCTAGCTGCTACTCCTTCCGTTCCAAAATAGATGACCCAGCTTTAATACAAAGTTGGGTCATCTATTTTGAAACGGAGGGAGTACTTAACTGCTAGCCTAATGGAGTAATGGTCATCACCAAGCGATGCATGCTCGCCTAGCACACTGTTTCCCTCTAAAATTGTAGTAGCAGTTTTTGTTTTCGGAGATAGCATATGCTAACAGCTAGTGAAGTACTTTTTGAGTGGTGAACGCATATATACAATTCGTTTATTTTGCTTCCGGTTGTCCCTTCATCTCTTTCTCTGCTTCTGTTTTCCCTGTGAGCTCCATGGGTGCATGCACTGTGCATGCTAAAGTTTGTTTTCTTTCTCTTTTTCTTTTCCTTTGTGAAAAGAGATGCATGCTAACGTTGTTGATATACATATTTTTATATCACGTATCATTTTTTTTCTCATAAAGTGCATGTCCGTACATGCTATCATGCATGGCCCATAATTTTGTGCGGGGAAACATAAGTAGAGTTAATCTCGATCAGACCCCACTAATTCGTTCCTGATCAAATATTGAGTGCTCGCTGCACTCGACAAAGAATCTTTCCACCTTACGTTTGCTTAACTTTGGCTGCATATAGTCATTATTCTGTATCTATAAATATAGCTATAATCATCTAAAAATAATTAAATAATATGAAATATAGTACGAGAATATGGGTGCATGCAATCAAATCCAAGTTGATCCTGAGGGCACCTAACTGTACTATTGTGCCCCCATTGCCTTTAATACAGAGGGATTAAGCAACTCAAAAAAAACAGAGGGATTAAGTGCGCCCGATATATAGTGAGGCCAATACGATAAGTTTCAATGCGCTAATAATTTATTGGATCTCACATCACTGTCAAAATAAATTAGAGCCACTAGCTTGAAGTAGAAATTCGGGACGTCCAGAAATTCCCTCTTGCCCCAATTGAAAGCTAGTACAGTCAGGCATAATTTTTTTTTTTAAAAAAGGAGGAGGACCTCCGGCCTCTGAATCTGGACGATGCGCAGCCACACAGTCAGGCATAATATAGCAAGAACATGGCAGTTGGGTATTCTATGTTTGATGTGGAAGGTCACAAGGGAACTGATCTAGTTATATTTTACAAATTAACCACCCTACCTTATTTATCTCAAAAACTGACCGATGACCTCAAAACTAAGTACTATTTATTCGCACATTTTTTGTTTGAATAACCAAAAAATTTAGAAAAATAAACAGCTTATTAAAGTGCATGCTAGCTAGAGTGTATTGATCATCAATAACATATATTGAGCAAAACATGTTTTTGATCTCTTAATTATTCTAGAGGTCCCGTGTCTGAATTTTTGGTCCTCAAGTGTCAAAACCAACGCCAGAGGGCTAGGGCCGAGGCTTGCTCGGCGGCGGTCGTTGATTTGTGTCCCTCCTAGTCCATCGGACTGGCTGGGGACGAAGGTGTTTGCCCTTCCTACGGTGGAGGCACTAACCCAGAATCGATGGCTGATGCCCGACTAGGAGTGGATGGAGAGGCCTCCACTCCTACCGTGGTGGGTGTGTCGTGAAGGGGATGATTCAGGGTGTTTTGGACCTTGGATGCCAAGGCGGCAGACTCATATTGTGGGCTGCATGGTTTGCTCTCCGGTGGGCGCTATGGCGGCGGTGGTGGCTTGCCCTCTTGGTCGTCTGGGCGGCGAGGGGGTAGCACCAAGTGGCTCAGGCTCGTCGACCTTCGGTGGCACTAGCGATGTCAGATTTGGAGTTGGGAATCTGTGCGCGTCGCGGTTGTTCTGGTCACTCCGTGGGGCACGGGTGAGTTGCTGAGCGAAAGCTACGCGCCTTGGCTCCAACGGCAGTGGTGCTCTCTTCATGAAGACGCCGTTGTGGTTCTCCTCTTTGCGCCAGGTTCCAGATGAAAATCCATGTCCGCTTCGGACTCGACAGCGATGACGATTCGCGCTATCTTTCCTCATGAGGGCATTGCCGTGGAGCTTAGGTGTGTTAGGGCGTAGCGTGGCATTGTAAGTCTCTCTATTTTCTCTTCCGGTACCATATTTGCGTGATCCGATTATCATGGGATCTGCTTTGTAAGAGGGCTACCTCCCCACCTTGTATCGTTCGGCCATGTACTTTGACTGATGTTGTTGCTCTATACATAAAGCGGGGTGAAAGCCTGTTTCGAGTAAGTGTCAAAACCATCTAAATTTGGTCCCTTAATACCCCCCCCCTCACAAATATAACATGTTTTGGATATTTCAATATGGATCGCATTCGAACTGAAATGAGTTAACAAACACACACTAAAGTGTGTCTATATACAATTCAGAAAAAGTTATAACATCTTATATTTGTGAACAGAGGGAGTACAGTAGAAGGGGCTTTCATTATGATGTGATGGATGTTTCACACACGTGGCAAGCTTTTTTTCGTGAATACGTAAAGCTTGCATATCATTTCATTGATAGAAGAAATACAATGAGTACAACGATGGGTACAACCCATGACACGAACGCAGGCATGCGTGAACATGGTGACCGGAGCAGCGAAGACGATGGATGCTCGGCCCAAACGGAGAATACAACACAGCTAAACCTACCAAGCCCAAACCTAGGGCGGCAGCACCAAACCAGCAATACTTCCAACATAGCCAAATCCAACTTCGGGGACACCGCGAGCGAGCAAGATAGCGCCTTCAAGAAGGAAGACGGCATCGAGACACCGTTGCCATCCGGTCTGGAGGATCCAGACCTAGGGTTTCCCCTGAGCTCGAAGAGGGGCGCAACCGAAGGCCATGGCAGCGCCTCCAAGAAGGAAAACGACACCCGCAGGCTTTGCTGCTGCCAGCATCAGCAATCCGAGCAGGGGTTTCTCCCTGGCCTGAGGCTGAGCAATCCTAGAGCTGCCAAAAGTGGAATCGATGATGAGGGAGCAATGCTGGTCGGAGCCGCCGCGTTAGAGGGGGGTGGTGTGGCTGCACCTGCCGCCGAAGGGTGGCACTGCCTCCGAACCCACGAGCATTAGATCAGGCAAAAGGGGGAGGCTTTAAGGTATACAGGTACGTAGGGCCGACGGTGAAGTGAAGACCACCGCGAGGGGGAGGCGACGGTGACCTGCAATGCCGGCAAGCTAGGACTAGAGGAACGCAGATCCGAGTTGTCGTGGCCGTAGCCATCGGGACATCAGCGAACCAAGCAAGCCGGAAGGAATGCAGCTACTCGTTGCCAAGGCCAAAGCCGCTCGGTAGAGCACGCCAGTAGCCCAGAGACACCAGAGAATGCGGGTCTGAGGCCGCCAGGACCGGAGCAGCGCTAGCAAGGACCCCGACGCGAGGTGCGCCGCGCCTGCCACTACCACTGTTTCCTCTTCACCGCGCGGGCAAGAACCATCACCGCTACTCGAGATGGAGGAAGGCCCGCCGGAGGGAGGGCTGCACAAGGCAGGTCGCGTGTGCCCCTGCAACCAGCCACATCACCCGCGCCCGACCACGGCAAGCAGCAGCACCAGCACCAGCAGCAGGCTGGGCTGCGCCGCCGGCGGGGGAGGGGATGGCTACTGGGAAGGGCGGCCATGGCCGCGGCCAGGACACGCCAGATCCACCTCCGAACAAGTAGGAGGCGGGCAGCAGCTGGGAGGGCGAGTGGGGGTGGCGCCCGCGGCGCGCCATGGCTGGATCGGGGCCGCGGGGCCGGGGGAGGACGGGTGCGAGAGGGACAAATCTGCCCTGCCGACACCATCCCGGGGCGCGGCCCGGCTTCGCTGGCCGTACATTTAGCAAGCTAGCAAAAAGAAAAGAAATCAAGAATAGGATTGGGGAGAGGGAGGGGGATAAGAAGAAACATATATAAACGTGGTAAATTAATCAACGAAGTACAATAATTCTAATAGTCATGGCAATCAAGATTTTTCTAGAACACCATGGAACTCAGAAAAGGTTACAAAATATTCACAAAATAAAAGGAACATTCATATTTACAAAAAAGAAAAACACCGGTGAAGTTAGGTTCCACCCTCATATTCCCCCCACAAGACCGACTGCGGGAGTATATGAGAATTCTAATGATCATAGAAATCAAGATTTTTCGAGAACCCCATGGAACTCGGAAAAGTTACGAAATATTTACAAAAAAGAAAACATTCATATTTACAAAGAAAGAAAATACTGGTGAACTTACGCTCCACACGCATATCCCCCCACAAGACCGACTTTAGTCAAGTGTAGTTCTGACCCAAAATTTCCAGATCGACACTTGATCTAAGAAATGAAGAAGGATCATCATTGGTGTGGGTCGATCAGCAGATGGTAATAGAGAAAAAGTACGAAACGCAGCGTGCTTGTGTCTTCTACCTGCAGCAGCGTCGGCATGCATGTTCTCTCCCTTACACACACGTACGTAGGGCAGTACAAAAACAGTACCTTATGTACTGTGCACCCTGCACAGAACTGCGACTTCTGAAAAGGAGAGAACAGTAGAATGTGGAAACATCTGCGAGCTCTCGTGCAGTTCCCTATTTGTTCCACCAACAGTGACATTCTACCGCGCAGTGGCCACAAGCTATTTATTCACACATGCGTATGTGGGTGCACACACGCATCAGTTCAATCACCACACTCCGCGAGCTGGTTCGTGATTGGATGCGTCAATTGCATGATCCATAACTCAGGCGTATAATCCTTGACCTTTGTAACTTTGTAAGTATCCAAAGGATCAATGTAACAGAATAAACATAACGAGTCGGCAAACATATTTTAGTGCATACTCGAATTACATGCACCGACTAATTCATTCAGAAAAAAAACCCGAAGTTGATTGAGGAAAGTGGGCAAATAAACTTAATTATACTTCATCTCTCTATTAACGGGTTGCCATTGCACTCTCGTCTAAACATGAACCTAAAGTAGGCTGTAATTTTTTGATTCTAAATTACAACCACTGGGTCACATGCATTATAGTTAGCTCATCCAAAACTCCAAGTAATGGAAAATATTGTATGTGTGCAATCCCATCATCGTATCATTCAGACTCGTAAACATCTTTTTAACAAATTACAGACGCAAGCATTTATATATACACGCATATACTCATCTCTATGAACGCGTACATGCACATCATACCCCTACGAGAATATTCGAGAGACTGAGCCGGCATATCATTCAGGATAAATGCGAGCACCAAGACTTGAACCCTAATGGGCTGGGATACCATTATACATCTAACCATGCAATCACAGGTTGATTCGTGACGCGTAAACGGTTTGAATCACTAGCTTTGAGGGGTTTTTTTTTCGCGATAAACTAGCTTTTGAGGTTAACTAACTATTGTCTTGTTGCCATCTGCGTTCTCGGTCGCCGGTCAACACGACCGACGTACCTAGGACCGGAAAGAACAAAGCGACGAGGGGTCGATCGGGGTGGCCGCTGCGCAACGAATGTACTGTACTGTACGTACGGGCGCAAAATTTAATAACGTAGCTGCCCCAATCATCACAGATCGAGAATCCGATGATGCCTCTGCCCCTCCCCAAATAATATGGCCCCTCCGTACACCCAGTACTACGTCCTCTAGTAGTAATAAAACTAGAAAAATACTACTACTACTCCCTACAAAAGGATACCCGGCCGATCCGACGTTGCAACCACGGCTCCCGATCGAATAAAGCACAAGCAACAGCACAGGTTAGCTATTATAGCCAAGCTAGCTAGCTAGCTAGCCTGAGGCATTCCTTGATTATGTGCCTAGCTTGCTACTATAAGATGAACTCAACGGACCTAAACCAAAAGAAAATTAAGCAAAGGGTGCATCATGGATGTTAATTAGGACAAAAGTGTAATAATAAAACATAATTGTATGGGAGTAGCTCATGACCTGGCTAGGCTAAGCATGGTGTACTGGAAAGGCGAATATAGGCATAAACTTGTCTTGCATTGCTCACATCATCACCAAGTTAATAAAGCATCTTCCTGCTTTTGTCGAGTGTCCATTAAAGCTTAGGGCATCTTCAACGCCGATTCTCAAATATAAATATGAAAACAAAACTTAATTTGAACTATTGATTCAAAAGATATAAACGATTAAAAGTTGAAACCCAAAAGGAAAAGAAAGGGGTTGGTGCCCCGCCCCTGCGTGCCACAAGGTGACTCCCTGGCGGAGGACTGAGTAGATGAAATGTTCTAAACCTATACATGAATATCTAAAGCCTATAGTTTTATATGGCTAAAATATACACTTTATATGCGTGAAAAAAATCCTACATAAATGATGCATGTAGAAGATGGTTACAAGTATGTGTGTAAAAATTGGAACTTAAATATGACTGTATGTGACATGTACAAAAATGACAAAAGGAACAAGGAACAATGTAACTGGTCACATACGGAGGGCCATAGATGGCGGGTGTCGTGGTTCTAAGTCTGACAGTAATGTAGGGGGTAAGTATGGAGAGGCAAGATCTTAGCTATGGAGTAGTTGTAAGCACAAGATGTTTACGAGTTCAGGCCCTTCTCGGAGGAAGTAATAGCCCTACGTCTCGGAGCCCGGAGGCGGTCGACTGGATTATGCGTGTATGAATTACAGGGGTGCGAACCCTTTACACTGAGGAGGGGGGTGGCTTATATAGAGTTCGCCGGACCCCTCCGGCCCTCAGTTATGCAGGGTTTTAAATACATTAAGGTCGGGCGTTACTGGTAACGCCCCTAATAAAGTGCTATGATGACCATAAAAGCTACTTAATGACCGTCCGTTAGCGTGCGGAGTGACTTTAGGTCTCCTGGCCGTCGAGTGGTTGGATCTTGGTCGAGTGATTGCTTCTTGATCGAGTGTCTTCGAGTCTGTCGAGTGGAACACCTCCAAGTCGATTGAAAAGTGATTTCTTCTAGAGATGTCCTTGGGTAGGGCAGTTGGGACAGGTCCACGACCCTACCCTAGGTACATAGCTTCATCATTAGCCCCCGAATGGATCGAGGTTTGAGTGGGGAAGGCGTTGAGAACTTCTCCGACTCATTTTTCATGCCATGAGCATATCTTGTTTCGGATCAATGAACCTGAGTGATGACAGCAACTTCCTTTTTAGTCGCCTTGATCCATTCTTAGTTTTTTGTCGAGTGAGTTTCTTTACTTGAAAAGCTCCGAGTGACGGTGTGGAGGAGATCTTCCGTCTGACAAGTTGTTCTGCTGCCCGCAGATTTCGCGGGATTCGAATTTTGGGAAGCGCGCGGGACGGGGGAGGCCGCAGTAATCGGATGGGATAGGGCGGAGCCGCCTCGATCTCCGCGCCACCTTTTTCGCCACGTATCACGCGCGCGATTGTTACAGGATTTGACAGGACCGTCCGGGCCTACCAGTTAGCCACTCAGAAGCGACCTCATATAAGGCGTCGGACCAGGGTTTCTTGAACAGTGCGTTCTCATTTCCTCTTCTCTTCTTCAGGCTTCTTCGTCGCGCTCGCTCTCACCCCAGCGCCGCCGCTCCGTACGCGTCTCGCCGGCGACGATGGGGAAGGAGAAGACGGCGGCTCTGGAGCGGGCGAAGAAGGCGACGGCAAAGGCGAAGGTGAAGGCGACCAGTCGGGGTGGATCTTCCTCGCGAGCCGGCCTGCCGAAGGGCTGGATCCAGGGCGACTGGATCCACTCGGCGATCCGCCAAGAAGACCTCGACGACTTAGCCGACGGAGGGCTGATCCCCCCATGGATCGGCGCGGCTTCCGGGGAAGGAATCCGAGCCGCAATCTCGGGAGGGTGAGCGCGTTCTCCTTGCCACCCACGTCGACCGTGGATTTTCCTTGCCTCCTCACCCTTTCTTTTGGGGATTTTTGAATTTCTTTGGGGCACAACTCCACCACTTCACTCCCAACACAATCGTGTATCTCGCTGCTTTCGTGTCTTTGTGCGAGAATTTCTTGGGTTGTCGGCCTCACTGGGGTCTTTTCAAGCACATTTTCACCTGTCGTTCTCAGACGGTGAAAAAGACCAATCCGAGTGATGAGAGAACACAAGTGATTCAGATGTGCGGGGGTCTTGGTGTTCAGATGAGAGGGAAAAGTTCCTTTCCAGCCATGATTCTTCCCGACTCGGTTCGCGGATGGCAGTCGACCTGGTTTTACTGCAAAGACCAGCCGACGCCAGGGCAGTCGACTGGCCTCCCTCCTTTTACCATGGACCGAGTGAGGAAACCCTCCTCTTTGAAGGTGCTTCCGGAGGAGAAGGCGCAGGTTAGGGTGCTGGTCGAACGAGTGGTCCAGCTTATCCGTGACGGGGTCACCGTTATGGATCTCTTGGAGGTTTTCCTTTGGCGGCGCATCCAGCCTCCTCAAGCCCGAGACCATCTGATGTGGATGTATTCGGGTCTTGACGACACCACTCGGATTCACCCGGAGGAGGTCGATGACGACACACTGGAGAAGTGGCTGTCGGGCATCATCGGAAACAAGGACAACCCCAGGGGAGCCAGGAGAGTTCCTCCATTCGACCAGTCCCATGAACCAGAAAAGGTCCGATTCTGAGCTTTTGATTGTAATCTGAATTCACTCGCGCAGCTGTCTATACTGCGTCGACTGACTTTATTCTTCCTGCTTTCTTTCAGGCCCTTATCGAAATGTATTCAATGCCCAACGGAGAGCAAGAGCTAGACCTGGAAGGAGAGGCGAGCGGCGGCGACAGTGACGAATGGTATTCTGACGGTGAAGGGGATGAAGAAAGCGACGACCCAAGTGACGAAGAAGAAGTCGAGTCGCCTCCTCGCAGGGAGAGGCGATCCAAGCTTGACCAAGAACGACCGAGCGCCCGTGAAAAGGCGATTGCTCAGGCTGGTCAGTCTTCAAAGCGTCCTCGGACCTCTTCACCAACCCCAACTGAAAAAGCGTCAAAGCATCCCAAAGTTGCAGAGCAGAAGCCTCGGAAGGCGTTGTCGAAGATTAAGATTGACATCCCCGTCACTTCTGCGTGAGTGTCTCCCTTTGTATTCACTTGACGCCCCACGCTTTTTGTTTTTTCTTGATTTAACCAGACGAACTTTGGAACTGGCAGCGCTGCTACTTCCGGGACCTCAGCTTACAGGGACGAGGATGAGTTAATGGAGGATGCGGTCACTTCCAATCTGGGTATGATTTCTGACATTCTGTCTTTATTTGGTTGACTCAACTGCAATGTGTACCATTGGGTGATGTGATTTTGGCTATTGATCTTTGAACAGCTCCTAACATTATTGACCTCCCCGATGATGATGATGAAGAGCCCGAGAGGCCTTTGACGAGGAAAAATAGGCAAGCTCCTGCAAGCAAGGTGCCACAGTCGACGCTGAGGGCGGAACCAGTCGTTCAGGACGCTGGTGATGCCAATCGGGGTTCTGTTACCTTCGCCATACCATTGTCGAGTGCCTTGCCTTCTTCGTCGACTGCTCAGGCCCCTGTCGATCCACCTTCAGTTTTTGCGACCCATCATGTCCCAGAGGATGAAGTGAATGCTGCCAAGGAAGCCATACGCCAGGCGGGCATTATGATGGAGAAGATGAAGACGGTGCGGGACGCCAGTCAGGCCCCCTACGACGCCAGCTCGGCTCTCCAAAGCAACGTTCAGGTTAGTTGGTCACCGCTTGTTCTGTTAGGATATGCTATCTGAAGACTCTCTTTCCGAAAATCTTTGCATCTGTACACCCACTGGGTGCGTCGATTGAATTTTTGAACTAGTGGGGGCACGCTGAGTGCACCCACTGGGTGTAGTCCCCGAGACTACGGTGGACTGCTGGCAGTCGACTGTAGTCTTTGTATTTTGATTCTTTCGCTCGATCTGGTCTGGCCGCATCGAGTGTAAACCGAACCGGTAGTTTGTCTCTTTTACTCGGTCTGGGCGAGTGGGATCAGAACCGGTGGGGGCACGCCAAGTGCACCCACTAGATGTAGTCCCCGAGACCGCGGTCGACTGCTGGCAGTCGACTGTGGTCTAAGTTCTTCTTTCTCTCTCTTTCTTTTTACTCTCTGCACTCGACTCCGGCGGGCCGGTCGAGTGGGATCAAAACCGGTGGGGGCACGCAAAGTGCACCCACTGGGTGTAGTCCCCGAGACTATGGTGGACTGCGGGCAGTCGACCGTAGTCCTAGTATTTATTGTCTTTGTCGTTTTTCGCTATAAAATAACTTCTCCTCCCTGATTGTAGAAATCTTGTGATCTTGGAGCTCGCTTTGCTGACTTGGAGAAACAACAGATCCAACTAAACCTTGAATTGGAATTGGCCAAGACAGAGCTACAAAAGGCCAAGGACGACGCCAATGGTAAGATGAGCTTGTCGACTGGTTTGTCTTAGGCTTGAGTACCCTTCTGCTCTTTTTGAATCAAGCACCATTTCTTTGCAGAAAAACTGAGAGAAGCTCTGGCAAAGAAGGATCAGGATTTGGCTGCTGCTCAAAAGGAAGCTGACGACAGAACCGCTCTGGCTGAACAGAAACTGGCTTCAGTCGGCCAATTGGAAGAAGAGAACACCAAGATGAAATCTGCTCTGAACGAAGCCAACAAGGAGTGCACACGCTTGAAGAAGGACAATCTCAACCTGTACAAGAAGATGGAAGGCATCGCTCGCAGGAGGGACGATCTGGAGAGCTATCTGAGGAGCCTTGCCAAGAAGTTGTTCATCAAGCTTGAAGGTATACATTTTGTTCCGACTGATGTTTTTTTGTCGACTCAGCATACGAAAATTGACTTATCCTTGGATCGTGAATGCAGAGTTTTGCCAGAACTTCGAGGAGGAGACTGGGCGGATTGAGCCAGGTTTGGACCCAATCAATTCTCCCGTGAAAGATGAAACTGCCATGAATCTTCTCCGATTGGAATCCCGCATCGATGGTGTTGTGGACTACTTGGCTCGACTGAAGGTCGCCACGTCACGAATCGACACGGCACTTTGGCCAGAGGCCACGTTCCAGAATGATCTTGAGTCCCTGATGACTCGACTTAACGAGATCCCTGATCGAGTGCAGGAGTGGAAGAAATCTTCTGCCCGGTGTGGTGATGATGTGACTCTGTCTTTGGTTCGTGTCCACTGCAAGGAGGTGCGACAAGATAAGCTAGCAGCAATCAAGGTCGCCAACACCCAGAGGCATGGCTTTCGATCTTTTATGAAGACTTTTATTGCTGCAGCCACTCGGATCGCCGACAGTGTCGACCTGGACGAGTTCGTCGAGCCTGCCAGTCCTCCTCCTGCGGAGTGAACAAACTTTTATGCCCCTCCTTAAATTTGCCTCGGAATGCCGAGTGGTTTTTCTAACCGTTAAACTCTTTCGGGCTGAATGCCCGAGCACTTCGATCTGTGGTCTGGAACCTTTAGGATTTATCTGAACTTGGTTTATCATTGAATATCTTCATGAATCCTCCGTCGAGTGGAACTCGTTCTTCACTCGAGACAACTTTTGTATTTGTGGCGCAGCTCCGAAGTAGAAGGTAGCAGTCGACCTGCACCTGGTCGTCCTTGCGGATTGAGATGGAGCGCATGTTGTATTTGTGGCAAAGCTCCCAAGGAGAAGGTGGCAGTTGACCTGCACCTCGTTGTCCTTGCGGATTGAGATGGAGCGCACGTTGTATTTGTGGCGAAGCTCCCAAGGAGAAGATGGCAGTCGACCTGCACCTCGTCGTCCTTGCGGATTGGGATGTGTTTTGTACTTAGGCGAGTACTGGACTGCAGCTAAGCCCCCGAGTGGGAGGGTCGCTCTCCACTCGGTAGGATTTTTCAAACTTAGGCGAGTACTGGACCGCATCTAAGCCCCCGAGTGGGAGGCTGGTAGGATTTTCAAATACTTAGGCGAGTACTGGACTGCAGCTAAGCCCCCGAGTGGGAGGGTCGCTCTCCACTCGGTAGGATTTTTCAAACTTAGGCGAGTACTTGGACTGCAGCTAAGCCCTCGAGTGGGAGGGTCGCTCACCACTCGGTAGGATTTTCAAATACTTAGGCGAGTACTGGACTGCAGCTAAGCCCCCGAGTGGGAGGGTCCCTCACCACTCGGTAGGATTTTCAAATACTTAGGCGAGTACTGGACTGCAGCTAAGCTCCCGAGTGGGAGGGTCGCTCACCACTCGGTAGGATTTTCAAATACTTAGGCGAGTACTGGACTGCAGCTAAGCCCCCGAGTGGGAGGGTCGCTCACCACTCGGTAGGATTTTCAAATACTTAGGCGAGTACTGGACTGCAGCTAAGCCCCCGAGTGGGAGGGTCGCTCACCACTCGGTAGGATTTTCAAATACTTAGGCGAGTACTGGACTGCAGTTAAGCCACCGAGTGGGAGGCTGGCTCACCACTCGGTAGGATTTTCAAATACTTAGGCGAGTACTGGACTGCAGCTAAGCCCCCGAGTGGGAGGGTCGCTCACCACTCGGTAGGATTTTCAAATACTTAGGCGAGTACTAAACTGCAGCTAAGCCCCCGAGTGGGAGGCTGGCTCACCACTCGGTAGGATTTTCAAATACTTAGGCGAGTACTGGACTGCAGCTAAGCCCCCGAGTGGGAGGGTCGCTCACTACTCGGTAGGATTTTCAAATACTTAGGCGAGTACTGGACTGCAGCTAAGCCCCCGAGTGGGAGGGTCGCTCACCACTTGGTAGGATTTTCAAATACTTAGGCGAGTACTGGACTGCAGCTAAGCCCCCGAGTGGGAGGGTCGCTCACCACTCGGTAGGATTTTCAAATACATAGGCGGGTACTGGACTGCAGCTAAGCCCCCGAGTGGGAGGGTCGCTCACCACTCGGTAGGATTTTCAAATACTTAGGCGAGTACTGGACTGCAGCTAAGCCCCCGAGTGGGAGGCTGGCTCACCACTCGGTAGGATTTTCAAATACTTAGGCGAAACGGGTTCGCAGCTAAGCCCCCGAGTGGGAGCCTGGCTTACCACTCGGTAGGATTTTCAAACACTTAGGCGAAACGGTTCGCAGCTAAGCCCCCGAGTGGGAGGCTGGCTCAACACTCGGTAGGAAATTATTTTTACAAACTTAGGCAAAACGGATTCGCAGCTAAGCCACCCGCTGGGGGATTTCTCACGCAAACAAAAACAATAACAATCACTGGGAAAATCATAACGCTCTTATCTTTGATAAATAAACTACAGAAGTTTTTCTTATTACATCTCATCCGAGTGAGAATTCAAGTATAAAAGGAGCGGAGCAGCTCCGCATTCCAGGCTTGTGGATCATCAATCTGGCGATCGACATTATAAAGGTGGTACGCTCCATTGTGGAGGACTCTGGTGACTATGAAGGGACCTTCCCAAGCAGGAGCGAGTTTGTGTGGTTTCTGTTGATCCACTCGGAGGACCAAGTCTCCTTCTTGGAAGGCTCGACTCTTCACATTTCTGGCATGGAATCGACGCAAGTCTTGCTGATAGATGGTCGATCGGATCATGGCCATTTCTCTTTCTTCTTCCAGGAGGTCGACTGCGTCCTGCCGGGTTTGTTCTGCTTCATCTTCAGAGTAGAGCTCGACTCGGGGTGCGTTGTGAAGCAAGTCACTCGGCAAAACTGCTTCGGCTCCGTAGACCAGAAAGAATGGGGTTCTTCCGGTCGATCGGTTCGGGGTTGTCCTCAATCCCCAAAAAACTGACGGAAGCTCGTCGACCCATGCACCTGCTGCGTGCTTGAGGTCGCGCATCAGTCGGGGTTTCAGTCCTTTGAGAATTAAGCCGTTTGCTCTTTCCGCTTGTCCATTCGACTGGGGGTGAGCGACCGAAGCATAGTCGACTCGTGTGCCCTGAGAGGCACAAAAGGCTCTGAATTTGTCGGAATCAAAGTTTGACCCATTGTCAGTGATGATGCTGTGCGGAACTCCATATCTAAATATCAACTCTCTGATGAAACTGATAGCTGTGCAAGCATCAAGATTCTTGATAGGCTTAGCTTCAATCCATTTGGTGAACTTGTCGACTGCTACTAGCACATGAGTGAAGCTGCTCCTGCCCGTTCTCAGTGGTCCAACCATGTCCAGTCCCCAAACAGCGAAGGGCCAGACGAGTGGAATGGTTTTCAGGGCTGACGCGGGCTTGTGCGGCATATTGGAGTAAAACTGACATCCTTCACATTTGTTGACTATCTCTTTCGGCATTTCATTCGCTCTTGGCCAGTAGAATCCCGCTCGGTATGCTTTAGCCACAATGGTCCGAGAGGACGCATGATGACCACAGGTCCCCGAGTGGATATCATCAAGGATTATCTGACCTTCTTCTGGTGTTATACACTTCTGACTGACTCCAGTCGCGCTTTCTCTATACAACTGTCCCTTTATGACTGTAAAGGCCTTGGATCGACGGACGATCTGTCGAGCCTCTTCTTCGTCCTCTGGGAGTTCTTTCCTTAGGATGTACGCGATGTATGGTATTGTCCAGTCGGGAGTGATGACCAAAACTTCCATGATCAGGTCGACCACAGCTGGAACTTCAACTTCAGTTGGATCCGTGGCACTTTTTGGCTGCGGGGCTTCTTCAGTGAAGGGATCCTCCTGAACTGATGGTGTGTGGATGTGCTCCAAAAACACATTGCTGGGAATGGCTTCTCTTTTGGAACCTGTTTTCGCCAAATCATCAGCTGCTTGATTTTTCAGTCGGGGTATGTGATGAAGTTCTAACCCCTCGAATTTCTTCTCCAACTTTCTCACTGCATTGCAATAACCAGTCATGGCTGGACTTCTGACGTCCCACTCCTTCATCACCTGATTAACCACCAAATCTGAGTCGCCATAGACCATGAGGCGACGGACGCCGAGTGAAATGGCCATGCGCAACCCATACAAAAGTGCTTCATATCCTGCCTCGTTATTGGAGGAATCAAAGTGGATTTGAAGAACATATCTGAGCTTATCTCCTCAGGGGGAGACCAATACAACCCCGGCACCGGAACCATTCAGCATTTTGGAACCGTCGAAGAACATGGTCCAATGCTCCGAGTGAACCTGAGTCGGCAGTTGCTGTTCAATCCACTCGGCGACGAAATCTGCTATTGCCTGGGACTTGATAGCTTTCTTTGCCTCGAACTTGATATCTAGAGGAAGGAGTTCAATCACCCATTTTGCCACTCGACCAGTTGCATCTCTGTTGTGCAGGATCTCTGACAATGGAGCGTCGCTGACGACTGTAATGGAATGGTCAGAGAAGTAATGTGCAACCTTCTTCGTGGTCATATAAATCCCATATACAAGCTTCTGATAATGAGGATATCTTTGCTTCGACGGGGTCAAGACTTCAGAAATATAATATACTGGGCGCTGAACTTTGAAGGCTTTTCCTTCTTCTTCCCGCTCGACTGTAAGTACTGTACTGACAACTTATCCCGTGGCTGCGATGTAAAGCAACAAAGGCTCTTTGCTGATCGGGGCAGCAAGCACCGGCTGGGTGGAGAGTAGAGCTTTGAGCTCTGCAAACGCTGCATCAGCTTCAGGAGTCCACTCAAACTTGTCTGACTTCTTCATCAATCGGTAAAGAGGCAATGCCTTTTCACCGCGACGAGAGATGAATCGACTTAAAGCGGCCAAGCAACCAGTAAGCTTCTGGACGTCGTGCACTCGCATAGGACTTTTCATTCGGAGTATAGTACTGACTTTTTCTGGATTGGCATCGATTCCCCGTTCGGAAACGAGAAAACCGAGTAACTTTCCGCCAGGAACTCCGAATGTGCACTTTGATGGATTAAGCTTGATATCATACCTCCTGAGGTTGGCGAAGGTTTCAGCAAGGTCAGTCAGCAGGTCGGAACCTTTCCGTGACTTGACCACAATATCATCCATGTATGCTTCCACATTCCGACTGATTTGAGTGAGCAAACACTTCTGAATCATCCTCATGAATGTGGCTCCGGCATTCTTGAGGTCGAACGGCATGGTAACATAACAGAAGCACCCGAATGGAGTGATGAAAGCTGTTTTGATCTCGTCAGGTCCATACAGACGGATCTGATGGTACCCGAAATAGGCGTCTAAAAAAGACAGTCGCTCACATCCCGCAGTCGAGTCGACTATCTAGTCGATGTGGGGGAGAGGAAAATGATCTTTCGGGCAGGTCCGATTGATATGTTTAAAGTCAATGCACATGCGAAGTGACTTGTCCTTCTTGAGGACCATGACAACGTTGGCGAGCCACTCGGAGTGGTAGATCTCTCGGATGAACTCCGCTGCTAAGAGCCGAGCCACCTCCTCACCAATAGCCTTTATCTTCTGGACGGCGAACCGTCGGAGATGTTCTTTGACAGGTTTTACCTTTGAGTCGACTCGTAGGTGGTGCTCAGCCAGCCCCCTGGGAACACCCGGCATGTCAGATGGCTTCCATGCGAAAATGTCCCAGTTCTCACGGAGGAACTGGATAAGCGCTTCTTCCTATTTGGAGTCGAGTGTTGTTGAGATATGAGTCGGAGCAGCACTGGGATCGGTCGGGTGAATGTGAGCCGGCTTCGTTTCGCCAGATGACTGAAAAGCTGATTCTGTAGCGGGCTTCTTGGCTCGCAACAAATCACTCGGGTCTGCAGTCTTCTGGTATTCCTGCAGCTCCACCACTGCCATCTGAGCATCAGCGATCTTTGAACCTTTCTAAAAACACTCTTCTGCTTTCTTCCGATTGTCCGTAACAGTGATCACACCTTTGGGACCAGGCATCTTCAATTTGAGATACACATAACATGGCCGAGCCATGAAGCGTGCATAAGCCGGCCTGCCCAAAATAGCGTGATAAGCACTCTGGAAATCCACAACCTCGAACGTCAACTTTTCTTTGCGGTAATTCTTGGAATCACCAAAAACCACATCAAGAGCAATTTGGCCGAGCGACTCAGCCTTCTTCCCAGGAATGACTCCATGGAAACTCATGTTGCTGGTACTGAGTATGGACATCGGAATACCCATCCCTTTCAGCGTCTCAGCATATAGTATGTTCAAACCACTGCCACCGTCCATCAAGACTTTGGTCAGTCGAGTGCCTTCAACAACTGGGTCGACCACCAAAGCTTGCCTCCCAGGGGTGGCAATGTGCGTTGGGTGATCGGACTGGTCGAATGTGATGGCAGTCTGAGACAACTTCAGATAACTGGGTGTCGCCGGAGCAACCATATTCACCTCACGGTTGATAACTTTCAGTCGACTTTTGCTTTCAACATCAGCAAAAATCATCAAGGTGGAATTGACCTGGGGGTATCCATCATCACTGTCTTCCTTGTCCTCAACTTTGTCCGACTCCTTTTCCTTATCTTTGGGTTGTTTGCCCTGGAACTGCTGGATCAAGAGCCGACACTGTCGAGTGGTATGTTTCGGGTAAATGAACTTACCCTCTTCATCTTTCTTGGTGTGGATGTGACATGGCAAATCCAACACATCATTTCTGTCTTGGTATTTAACTTTCTTGGGGTTCCAAGGCCCTTTGGGTTTCCCCTTAAACTTTCCTTGAGTCACCGCCAAGGCCTCCCTAGGAGCAGCTGGCTCGGCTTTCCGCTTCTATTTCCGATTGGAATTTCCTTCTCCGGTTTCTTGGACGACTGACTTGTGTTTGCCACTCCGGAGTCGATCCTCATCTTCACCATTAGCGTACTTGGTGGCAATCTCCACCATCTGATTCAGAGACATGTCTCCGTTTTGACCGAATTTCAGATTCAGTTCTCTGTACTTGACGCCTTCTTTGAAGGCACAGACTGCTTGGTGATCAGGTACATTCTCTACCGTGTGATGTAACGTGATCCATCTCTGGATGTAATCCCTCAAAGTTTCATTCGGCTTCTGCACGCAAGACCGCAGTTCCGTCAGCCCTGCCGGTCGCTTGCATGTTCCTTCAAACGTGGTGACAAACACTCGGGCGAGATCTTCCCAAGTGTAAATGCTGCTAGGTGCTAACTGATTCAGCCACGCTCTGGCCGAACCCTCCAACATGAGAGGCAGGTGCTTCATGGCCACTTCATCATTGCCACCACCAATCTAGACAGCCACTCGGTAGTCTTCAAGCCAAGTATCGGGCTTGGACTCACCAGTGAACTTACTGACTCCAGTCGCCAACCTGAAGTTGGGAGGAATCACAGCGGCCCTGATGGCTCTACTAAAGCACTCTGGCCCCGAAACATGTACTCTGCTGCTGGTAGGTGCATCTCTGTCGTGACCTTTTCGGTGAGCTCTGTTCCTGTCGACCAAACCTTGAACGAGAATGGATCTCGCATCAAAGCTTGGTTCCCTGGGGTCGACGGGAAACCTTCGCCCAACACTATGAGGGCGCCTGTCATCCTGCTGTCGAGGCACATACGATCCACTCCTCGGGGGAGGGGTGGGCACTCGACGTCGATCGTCACGGTCGAATCGGTAATCATACTACTCACGGTTCCCGTACTGATCACGCCGGTCCCCATGTCCCTCACGCCTCGGGGCGATCTTGGGCTATGAGCCGACTGGACTATGTCTGCAGCAATGGATCTGCTATGAATCCTGTTCCGCGATTGAGAAACAACGGAATTCTGGTCTCCTGCTGCCCGGAGTAATGCTCTGATCTGCATCAAGCCTCTGCCAACCTCTGACTGGGAAGGCTGAATCGACTCTGCTATACGGGCTGCAGCTGCTAAATTCTGAATCGGAGTTCGATATACCTGCGAGGGCGGAAAGAGCTGACGTCGATTGGATTCTGAAACCCGTTGTCGCGCACGCTCGTCGAGTGCTCGCTGGAGGTTCTTCAGTCGAGTGCGCTCGGCCAAGTTTGCCAGGCGCGCGTCCTCCAAGGCACGAGCCTCGGGGGTTTCTCCAACGATAGGAGTGTGCAGTGCATCCATGTTCCGGCGACGAAGTTCTTCTCTCTACAGCGACGTGAGAGGCTCGGGGAGATATTCCTCATGAGGACGCGACGGGCCGCCTCCACCTGCGCCTCCGTCGGTGCGGGGAAAACCGGGAGGACTGGGCGGTCCATCGACCATCAGAACCTCCGCTGCCGGATCACTGTTGTCGCACTCGGATGCGGTCTCTGCGGAGCCATTCGACAGGTCGAACAGGCCGTAGAGGGATTCGTCGGGCTCGATCGCCGCGACTTGAGGGGTGGCCGACTGGCGTGCCACCGTGTGCCTCACCCACCGCTGAAGTCTCGACCGACCGGAGCGCTTGTGCTGGCGGGAAACAGGGAGGGAGGATAACACAGGAGCCGACCGATAATTGGTTGACGGTTGCCGCAAGAGGACGCCGCGGACGCACGCGCGAAAGTGCGTTGCCCCGCGGATAGGGAGTGCGTCCACGTCGAGCGGAGCCTCCTGAAGCCAAGCGGAGTCGTCGACGATGAACGTGAGCGCGCCGAGACGGATCTCGCGGCCCTCCACCAAAACTCCGCCAGAAACCATGATGATTTGGATCGGAAAAGATCGCAACTCCTTCAACAAATCGCTAAAACACCTGCCCCACGGTGGGCACCAACTGTCGTGGTTCTAAGTCTGGCAGTAATGTAGGAGGGTAAGTATGGAGAGGCAAGATCTTAGCTATGAAGTAGTTGTAAGCACAAGAGGTTTACGAGTTCAGACCCTTCTCGGAGGAAGTAATAGCCCTACGTCTCGGAGCCCGGAGGCGGTTGACTGGATTATGCGTGTATGAATTACAGGGGTGCGAACCCTTTACACTGAGGAGGGAGGTGGCTTATATAGAGTTCGCCGGACCCCTCCGGCCCTTAGTTATGCAGGGTTTTAAATACATTAAGGTCGGGCGTTACTGGTAACGCCCCTAATAAAGTGCTATGCTGACCATAAAAGCTACTTAATGACCGACCATTAGCGTGCGGAGTGACTTTAGGTCTCCTGGCCGTCGAGTGGTTGGATCTTGGTCGAGTGATTGCTTCTTGGTCGAGTGTCTTCGAATCTGTCGAGTGTAACACCTCCAAGTTGATTGAAAGGTGATTTCTTCTAGAGATATCCTTGGGTAGGGCAGTTACGACAGGTCCATGACCCTACCCTAGGTACATAGCTTCATCAGCAGGCGAACAGGGCATTCAAAGTTGGTCGATATATGGTTTCCACAACAATGGGGTTGATGAATTCCAGAAAACATACAATGGGTAGATGGCAACCACACCCTCGGGTCCAAAATATGTTTACCACACGATTTTCCAAAAGAAAAATACTCCTAAATCTTGTTAGAGATAGGGACTTTTTTGTGATGTTAATTTCTGATGAGGGCCAATATCGACATTTTTCCCTATATGCCTATTTCATATGAAATGGTGAAGTGGCAATCCAATGAGATAATAGCATAAGCCTTTAAGACCCCGCAGGTTGAATCATCGCAGTATGTCGAGAGAGTAGTCAACCTAGCGTTTTCATGGGAATGCCTCGTGAAGAAATTTCAAATCTCCAAGTTCCATCTAGCTCCCAATGAGGACCGGGTGATTATAGAGAAGCAAATATAAGTCTTTGATTTGTAGCCCTCCTCGGTAAATGGTTTTACCAGGCAAAATATCAAGATGATCGAGTTCGTATAGAAGTTTGCAAGTAGTAGCTAGTCTTGCATGACTCTAAATTGCATCATGTGAATGACATTATTACCGAAAAAAGTTAAACTCAAAATTCATTTTCTCGTATGGTTATTATCCGTTGTATATATATTATAGTGATTGTGGTCCACATTTGGTTACATATCGACAATTCTAGCTTCTTCGACTAACTGTCGTGTCCTAGTCCTCCTTGGTAAATGGGTTTACCAAGCAAACAATCCCACATGAACTCCGATATAATAGTCCAAGTTTGAAGGGCACTCTCAATGCTTGTATCATTGCATTGGTTCATAGGTAAGAGAGAGCAACCATATCTTAATCTAGACATTGACCTTAGCACCCAAAACCAGGACATCCCATAAAATTTCTCTCACAAAATACATTACGAGGGTTGTTTTAGATACAACACTAAGATATAGTGCACTGGCACCACTATATCTAACTATCTACTACCCCCATTCATAAATGTAAGATGTTTTTGCAATTCAATTGATATAAACAGATTGTGTATTAAATATCATTGATATAGTGCACTAGGACTGCCCAAACGGAAGTGTAAAAAGTAGCTAAGGGTGGTGAATTCCGAGAGTCCTAGCTGTATAGTCGGAAATAGAATATGCTTTTACTAGTGATAAAAATTAAAAAGCGGCCCTAGCTGAAAGAACATAGGCAAAATGCATGACTGTGGAAGGAAACATCCACTAGGCACTCCAATAGATGAAGTTTTTTTCTCATGGGCAGAAGGAAGAAGTTGCATTGTGTGAATGGTGAAAATGGTTCATCATCTTAATCTAACAAATACAAGTCGGAATTGTTTGATTTCTTTTGTGCGATAACCGCGAATCTCGACCCCTCTCGGTAAAAAAAATATATAAGGGACGATTTACCTTTAGCAACCAAAATCTGGTCTACCCCATTGATTGATTTATGTCAAGAGTCTTAAAAGCGAGCACGCGGGAAGTCGGTGGTTTATGCTCAGGGAGTGTTTGCACGGTGGGGTCACGTACGCTGTCGTGTAAAAATGTGCAAAGTGGATGCACAGTGCTTAGCCACAGTGCCGATCGATTTGGCGGATCACGGATGGATGGACGCCGGCCGGTCAGCGTGAGGCCGGGCCAGCCTGCCTGCCTGATCCATGAGATGATGAAATGATGCGAGGAGGGGCCATGCAAAAGACGACCGATGGAGATCGAGGCGAGCTAGCTAGCGATTCACTAGCATCATCCCTTTTCTCGGGTCGATCAGGCCTAGCTATCGATCCAGGGCACTGCACACGACACACGCCGTGCGTCCCTTCGCGAGAAAGTGAGGGGGAGGAGAGGAAAAGGCTAGCTACTGTTCTTCATCTTTGCCTATCTCCTTTTCTTATTCTCCGTCTCTCTCTCCCTCTCTCTGTCCTCAGAAAAGGGGATCGACAATGGCGGCTGCGGCCAAAAATGCATGGGGGAATGGAGGTCGGTCAAATTAAAGCCTGGCGACAAGGTGTGAGAAGAGAAGGTGGAAATACAGAAGGCAGTCTGTAAGTTGTGTTAATCATTTCAATCTGGAAATCTGATATTTCTACCCCTCCGGATATAAAGTAACATGGGGAAAAGGAAATAGATCAAGGCGAGGTAGGGTAAAAAGAAATGCAAGGAAGAGGTCTTTGTGGAGTGGGCATCGAAACTACGCTCACGGAAGTTGCACCAGCCATGCATGCATGCAGAGGGGTGCATGGCCGGCCAGCCGCGCACGTCGGAGCTGGAAGATGGAGTGGGGGACGAGATCTTTGGAGAGAGAGCAACAGTGGGCCGGCCGGTAGCGCGCCCGCACGTGTGGTCGCCGCCGCCATGGGCCTAGAGCACTCCCCGGCCGCATGCAGTGAGTGTACAGTGTCCCATCCGGCCGGGGACCAGAGAAGATCGATCTGCCTTGAGTTCAGTACTCCTCCTTTCAAGCAGTACCCTCGGATCAAAATCCAGGGCATTCGGTCTCAATTATAGATCAGATTTTACAGGTTCAAATTTGACTAGTTTATCAAGTAAAAATAAACTGAAGTTACAGCTAATTAAATTAAGAAATGCACGCATGCTAATTACTCTCTCTCGAAATGTGGTTGAGGAGGTCGTACACTTGACTACTGTATGTGTGCACCAGAGGAGTACATGCACCATTCATGCAAGCTTTTAATTTGCACCTGCGTATGTCTCCATTTGCACAGTATTAGTGGAACACAAACTTGAAGTGAAAATGCATGTGCCAGTACACAGTACAGCGACTCACTGTAGCAGTGTCCAAATGTTTGGCAAGAACTATGTATAGAGGAAACAATGCATGGTAATCAAAAGAAAATGGAGAGATTCCTTGCAATGGGAGATCTTAAATACCCAATTTACCTCAAATCTTGCGGTTATGTCACCATGAGGGTATGTATGGGACATTTGGACATGAGCAAAACACCACAGCTAGCACTGATCAATTGTTCAGCTCCCAAAACTCCAATATTCAAATCTCAATTACCATTTGCCGACTGGCACATACTTACTCAGCTACTCACTGACCTAGGTAGCTAGAATCATAAGGACTCGATCGACAACAAGAAGAAATTAAACAAGAAAAAGGAGAAGGATAGTGAAATCAAATGGCAAGAGAAATATAGCTCAAATCTTGCAAAATAAGCGCGAACGATGTATACATTACCGACACGTACGTAGGGAAGCAAATACGACAAGGAGGGAGGTCTCTTGTCGGCGAGGTGATTGATTCTACTATACTCGGGAGGTGCTTGGAGCAGCAGCGACGCTACTCCCTTCAGCCTGGGCGCCGGTGGGTGACGGCAGTGGTGAAGCCGCCGTGGTGCCGCTGCCACTTTGCTCTCCTCCTTCGCCGCGGCCCGGGACAGCCGCGGCGGCCGACGACGAGCTCGCCCCCTCCCCGGCAGCGCCGGCAGGGAGCGCGGGCGTGCGCTTGCGCTTCTTCTTCTCGTAGGGTATGCCCCTGGCCTTGGCCTGGCCGTCGCGGACCTCGCGGAGGTAGATCCGCACGGCGCGCGCGGCGAAGGGGTTGGACTCGGGCGCGTGGCCGCTCTCCTCGTAGGCGGCGCGGAGGCGGCCGATGAGCGCGTCGAGGGAGCCCCAGGCCTGGCGGAGCGGGCAGGGGCAGGGCGCGGGCGGGCTGGGCTGGCCGTAGTGCGCGCAGCCGGACGCGTGCACCTTGGTCTTGCCGAACTGGTCGAGGTACTTGAGGAACTCGATGACGTGCGCGCCGCTGCAGCGCGCCAGCGTCAGCGGGGGGCGGTGGTTGCGCAGGTACTGCAGGAACGTGTTCCAGTCCCGCCGCTTCTGCGACTCGTACCTGCTCAGCTGCTGCGGCGGCGGGGGCATCGGCTGCGGCTGCGGGGGCGCCACCGCCAGCGCCACCGGCTGCTGCGCGTCGCCCGCGGCGGAGGAGGACGGAGGGCCGGCGGTGCCCGGGGAGTCCATGATGCGGCTTGGAGGTTAGCCCGCCCGCCGGCCGGCCGCCGCGCGCGGCTGGAGCGGGCGATCTGGCAGGGAGGGGGTAGTGGAGACGCGCGCGGGGAGCGGGCGGGCGGACGGGCCGAGAGCGACGTTGGCGGGGAGGTGAACCTGGGTGCTAGTGAAGTGAGGGGGACGGACGGAGGTGTGATGCTTGAAGGTGATAGCTGGGGAGGGAGGGGAGCGCGGTGTGGGGGCCGGGGAGCATTCACGTGGTTGGTGGCCCCCGGCCGTCGCCGGAACAATTCCCTGCGCGCTACGTACGTGCGGTGCGCGCGTATCGTATGCATGAACAGTTGTAAGTAGTTGTGCATGTGCGCGTAGGGATCGGAGGAGAGGCTGAGGCTGAGAGGCGGCGGCTGTTGCATGGCCGGCCGGCCAGCGGGCGATCGAGATGCGGTATCGCTCGTGCGCGTCGGATTGTGGCAGCGTTGAGGTCATGCTGTGTCCAACAGTGGCGGGTGTCGGCTGGGCCGGACGAGGAGGATATATTAGTACCAGTAGTACTGATCAGTGCCCTGGTAACATGCATTGTTTTGCTATTCCAAATTCCACTTGTCAGACCCGAAACAGTTTTCAGACTCTCTTTTAAGAAAGATAAAACATTTTTATATGTTTGCAACAACATATTATATATATTCCCTCCGTCCCATAATGTAAGACGTTTTTATACACGAGTAGAACACAAATTGTTGTGGGCGTCAATTTTGTCAATTTACTTGCCGTTACTAGTCTTATCTTGATTCGGCGCCATCATGGGATGAAGCGGCCCGGACCGACTTTACACGTACGCTTACGTGAGACTGGTTCCACCGACTGACATGCACTAGTTGCATAAGGTGGCTAGCGGGTGTCTGTCTCTCCCACTTTAGTCGGATCGGATTCGATGAAAAGGGTCCTTACGAAGGGTAAATAGAAATTGGCATATCACGTTGTGGTTTTGGCATAGATAAGAAACGTTCTTGCTAAGAAACCGATAGCAGGCACGTAAAAAACTTGCAACAACAATTAGAGGACGTCTAACTTGTTTTTGCAGCATGTGCCATGTGATGTGATATGGCCAAAAAGATGTAATGAATGATATATGTGATGCATGAGATTGATCATGTTCTTGTAATAGGAATCACGACTTGCATGTCGATGAGTATGACAACCGGCAGGAGCCATAGGAGTTGTCTTAGTTTATTTATGACCTGCGTGTCAACATATAACGTCATGTAATTACTTTATTTTATTGCTAAACCGTTAGCCATAGTAGTAGAAGTAATAGATGACGAGACACCTTCATTAAGACACGATGATGCAGATCATGATGATGGAGATCATGGCGTCATGCTGGTGACGACGATGATCATGGCGCCCCGAAGATGAAGACCATAAGGAGCAAAATGATATTGGCCATATCATGTCACTATTTGATTGCATGTGATGTTTATCATGTTTTACATCTTATTTGCTTAGAACGACGGTAGCTTAAATAAGATGATCCCTCGCAATAATTTCAAGAAAGTGTTTCCCCTAACTGTGCACCGTTGCGAAGGTTCGTGGTTTCGAAGCACCACGTGATGATCGGGTGTGATAGATTCTATGTTCGAATACAACGGGTGTAAGCCAGATTTACACACGCAATACACTTAGGTTGACTTGACGAGCCTAGCATGTACAGACATGGCCTCGGAACACGGAAGACCGAAAGGTCGAGCATGGGTCGTATAGAAGATACGATCAACATGAAGATGTTCACCGATGTTGACTAGTCCGTCTCACGTGATGGTCAGACACGGCCTAGTTGACTCGGATCATGTTTCACTTAGATGACTAGAGGGATGTCTATCCGAGTGGGAGTTCATTGAATAATTTGATTATATGAACTTAATTATCATGGACTTAGTCTAAAATCTTTGCAATATGTCTTGTAGATCAAATGACCCACGCTAATGTTGCCCTCAACTTCAACGCGTTCCTAGAGAAAACCAAGCTGAAAGATGATGACAGCAACTATACGGACTTGGTCCGGAACCTGAGGATCATCCTCATAGCTGCCAAGAAAGATTATGTCCTAGAAGCACCGCTAGGTAACGCACCAATCCCAGAGAACCAAGACATTATGAACGCTTGGCAGCAGCGTGCTGATGGTTACTCTCTCGTTCAGTGTGGCATGCTTTACAGCTTAGAACCGGGGCTCCAAAAGCGTTTTGAGCAACACGGGGCATATGAGATGTTCGAAGAGCTGAAAATGGTTTTCCAAGCTCATGCCCGGGTCGAGAGATATGAAGTCTCCGACAAGTTCTTCAGTTGTTAGATGGAGGAAAATAGTTCTGTCAGTGAGCACATACTCAAAATGTCTGGGTTGCACAACCGCTTGACTCAGCTGGGAGTTAATCTCCCGAATGACGCGGTCATTGACAGAATCCTTCAGTCGCTTCCACCGAGCTACAAGAGCTTTGTGATGAACTTCAATATGCAGGGGATGGAAAAGACCATTCCTGAGGTATATTCAATGCTGAAATCAGCGGAGGTGGAGATCAAAAAGGAACATCAAGTGTTGATGGTGAATAAAACCACTAAGTTTAAGAAAGGCAACGGTAAGAAGAACTTCAATAAGGACGGCAAGGGGGTTGCCGCGCCCGGTAAGCAAGCTGCCGGGAAGAAGCCAAAGAATGGAACCAAGCCCGAGACTGAGTGTTTTTTATTGCAAGGGAAGTGGTCATTGGAAGCGGAACTGTCCCAAATACTTAGCGGACAAGAAGGCCAGCAACACTAAAGGTATATGTGATATACATGTAATTGATGTGTACCTTACTAGTACTCGTAGTAGCTCCTGGGTATTTGATACCGGTGCGGTTGCTCACATTTATAACTCAAAGCAGGAGCTGCGGAATAAGCGGAGACTGGCGAAGGACAAGGTGACGATGCGCGTCGGGAATGGTTCCAAGGTCGATGTGATCGCCATCGGCACGCTACCTCTACATTTACCTACGGGATTAGTTTTAAACCTCAATAATTGTTATTTAGTGCCACCTTTGAGCATGAACATTGTATCAGGATCTCATTTAATTTGAGATGGCTACTCATTTAAATCCGAGAATAATGATTGTTCTATTTATATGAGAGATATGTTTTATGGTCATGCCCCGCTGGTGAATGGTTTATTCTTAATGAATCTCGAGCGTAATGTTACACATATTCATAGTGTGAATACCAAAAGATGTAAGGTTGATAATGATAGTCCCACATACTTGTGGCACTGCCGCCTTGGTCACATAGGTGTCAAACGCATGAAGAAGCTCCATATAAATGGACTTTTGGAGTCTCTTGATTACGAACCATTTGACACGTGCGAACCATGGCTCATGGGTAAAATGACTAAGACTCCGTTCTCAGGAACAATGGAGCGAGCAACCAACTTATTGGAAATCATACATACTGATGTGTGTGGTCCAATGAGTGTTGAGGCTCGCGGTGGCTATCGTTATGTTCTCACCCTCACTGATGACTTGAGTAGATATGGGTATGTCTACTTAATGAAACACAAGTCTGACACCTTTGAAAAGTTCAAGGAATTTCAGAGTGAGGTTGAGAATCAACGTGACAGGAAAATCAAGTTCTTGCGATCAGATCATGGGGGAGAATACTTGAGTCACGAATTTGGCACGCACTTAAGGAAATGTGGAATAGTTTCACAACTCACGCCGCCTGGAACACCTCAGCGTAATGGTGTGTCCGAACGTCGTAATCGCACTCTATTGGATATGGTGCGATCTATGATGTCTCTTACCGATCTACCGCTGTCATTTTGGGGCTATGCTTTAGAGACTGCCGCATTCACTTTAAATAGGGCTCCGTCAAAATCCGTTGAGACGACACCGTATGAATTATGGTTTGGGAAGAAACCTAAGCTGTCGTTTCTAAAAGTTTGGGGATGCGATGTTTATGTCAAGAAACTTCAACCGGAAAAGCTCGAACCCAAGTCGGAAAAATGTGTCTTCATAGGATACCTAAATAAACTATTGGGTATACCTTCTACCTCAGATCCGAAGGCAAGATATTTGTTGCCAAGAATGGATCCTTTCTAGAGAAAGAGTTTCTCTCAAAAGAAGTAAGTGGAGGGAAAGTAGAAATTGATGAAGTATTGCCTCTTGAACCGGAGAGTGGCGCAGCTCAAGAAAATGTTCCTGAGGTGCCTGCACCGGCTAGAGAGGAAGTTAATGATGATGATCATGAAACTTCAGATCAAGTTGCTACTGAACTTCGTAGGTCCACAAGGACACGTTCTGCACCAGAGTGGTACGGCAAACCTGTCTTGGAAATCATGTTGTTAGACAACGGTGAACCTTCGAACTATGAGAAAGCGATGGCGGGCCCAGAATCCGACAAATGGCTAGAAGCCATGAAATCCAAGATAGGATCCATGTATGAAAACGAAGTATGGATTTTGACTGACTTGCCCGATGATCGGTGAGCCATAGAAAATGAATGGATCTTTAAAAAGAAGACAGACGCAGATGGTAATGTGACCATCTACAAGGCTCGACTCGTCGCTAAGGGTTATCGACAAGTTCAAGGGGTTGACTACGATGAGACTTTCTCACCCGTAGCAAAGCTGAAGTCCGTCCGAATCATGTTAGCAATTGCCGCATTCTATGATTATGAGATATGGCAAATGGACGTCAAAACGGCATTCCTTAACGGCTTTCTTAAGGAAGAATTGTATATGATGCAGCCGGAAGGTTTTGTCGATCCTAAGAATGCTAACAAGGTGTGCAAGCTCGAACACTCAATCTATGGGCTGGTGCAAGCATCTCGGAGTTGGAACATTCGAATTGATGAGATGATCAAAGCGTTTGGGTTTACACAGACTTATGGAGAAGTCTGTGTTTACAAGAAAGTGAGTGGGAGCTCCGTAGCATTTCTCATATTATATGTGGATAACATACTGTTGATGGGAAATGATATAGAATTCTTGGAAAGCATAAAGGCCTACTTGAACAAGTGTTTTTCAATGAAGGACCTTGGAGAAGCTGCTTATATATTAGGCATCAAAATCTATAGAGATAGATCGAGACGCCTCATTGGTCTTTCACAAAGTACGTACCTTGACAAGATATTGATGAAGTTCAATATGGATCAGTCCAAGAAGGGGTTCTTGCCTGTATTGCAAGGTATGCAATTGAGCACGGCTCAATGCCCGACCACGGCAGAAGATAGAGAAAAGATGAGTGTCGTCCCCTATGCCTCGGCCATAGGGTCTATTATGTATGTCATGCTGTGTACCAGACCTGATGTAAACCTTGCCGTAAGTTTGGTAGGAAGGTACCAAAGTAATCCCGGCATGGAACACTGGACAGCGGTCAAGAATATCCTGAAGTACCTGAAGAGGACTAAGGATATGTCTCTCGTTTATGGAGGTGATGAAGAGCTTGTCGTAAAGGGTTACGTCAATGCTAGCTTCGACACAGATCTGGATGACTCTAAGTCACAAACCGGATACGTGTATATTTTGAATGGTGTGGCAATAAGCTAGTGCAGTGCAAGCAAAGCGTTGTGGCGGGATCTACATGTGAAGCGGAGTACATGGCAGCCTCGGAGGCAGCACAAGAAGCAATCTGGGTGAAGGAGTTCATTACCGACCTAGGAGTCATTCCCAATGCGTCGGGCCCGATGACTCTCTTCTGTGACAACACTGGAGCTATTGCCCTTGCCAAGGAGCCCAGATTTCACAGGAAGACCAGGCATATCAAGCGTCGCTTCAACTCCATTTGTGAAAGTGTTCAAAATGGAGACATAGATATTTGTAAAGTACATACAGACCTGAATGTAGCAGATCCGTTGACTAAACCTCTCCCTAGAGCAAAACATGATCAACACCAGAACACTATGGGTGTTCGATTCATCACAATGTAACTAGATTATTGACTCTAGTGCAAGTGGGAGACTGTTGGAAATATGCCCTAGAGGCAATAATAAAATGGTTATTATTGTATTTCCTTGTCCATGATAATTGTCTATTGTTCATGCTATAATTGTGTTATCCGGAAATCGTAATACATGTGTGAATACATAGACCATAACACGTCCCTAGTGAGCCTCTAGTTGACTAGCTCGTTGATCAAAATATAGTCATGGTTTCCTGACTATGGACATTAGATGTCATTGATAACGGGATCACATCATTAGAAGAATGATGTGATGGACAAGACCCAATCCTAAGCATAGCTCAAAGATCGTGTAGTTCGTTTGCTAGAGCTTTTCCGAATGTCAAGTATCATTTCCTTAGACCATGAGATTGTGCAACTCCCGGATACCGTAGGAGTTCTTTGGGTGTGCCAAACGTCACAACGTAACTGGGTGACTATAAAGGTGCACTACGGGTATCTCCGAAAGTGTCTGTTGGGTTGGCACGAATCGAGACTGGGATTTGTCACTCCGTATGACGGAGAGGTATCTCTAGGCCCACTCGGTAATGCATCATCATAATGAGCTCAATGTGACCAAGTGGTTGATCACGGGATCATGCATTACGGTACGAGTAAAGTGACTTGCCGGTAACGAGATTGAACGAGGTATTGGGATACCGACGATCGAGTCTCGGGCGAGTAACGTACCGATTGACAAAGGGAATTTTATACGGGATTGATTGAATCCTCGACATCGTGGTTCATCCGATGAGATCATCGAGGAGCATGTGGGAGCCAACATGGGTATCCAGATCCCGCTGTTGGTTATTGACCGGAGAGTCGTCTCGGTCATGTCTGCGTGTCTCCCGAACCCGTAGGGTCTACACACTTAAGGTTCGGTGACGCTAGGGTTGTTGAGATATTAGTATGCGGTAACCAGAAAGTTGTTCGGAGTCCCGGATGAGATCCCAGATGTCATGAGGAGTTCCGGAACGGTCCGGATGTGAAGAATTGTATATAGGAAGTCCAGTTTCGGCCACCGCGAAAGTTTCGAGGGTCACCGATATTGTATCGGGACCACCGGAAGGGTCCTGGGGGTCCACCGGGTGGGGCCACCTATCCCGGAGGGCCCCATGGACTGAAGTGGGAGGGGAACCAGCCCCTGATGGGCTGGTGCACCCCCCTTGGGCCTCCCCCTACGCCTAGGGTTGGAAACCCTAGGGGTGGGGGGCGCCCCACTTGGCTTGGGGGGCAAGCCACCCCCCTTGGCCGCCGCCCCCCATCTAGATGGGATCTAGAGGGGCCGGCGCCCCCCTGGACCCCTATATAAAGAGGGGGGAGGGAGGGCTGCGCACCCTAGCCCCTGGCACCTCCCTCTCCCTCCCATGATAGCTCTCCCTCTCGCTGAGCTTGGCGAAGCCCTGCTGAGATCGCTGTTGCTTGCACCACCACGCCGTCGTGCTGCTGGATCTCCATCATCCTCTCCTTCCCCTTGCTGGATCAAGAAGGAGGAGATGTCTTCCCAACCGTACGTGTGTTGAACACGGAGGTGCCGTCCGTTCGGCGCTTGGTCATCGGTGATTTGGATCATGACGAGTACGACTCCATCAACCCCGTTCTCTTGAACGCTTGCGCTCGAGATCTACAAGGGTATGTAGATGCACTCCCCTTTACCTCGTTGCTAGATAACTCCATAGATTGATCTTGGCGATGCGTAGAAAATTTTAAATTCTGCTACGTTCCCCAACAACATGACCCCCGGAAACTAACGAAAAAGCAAATCTCGCTAATCTACGAGCTTCAAAATTACTAGCTCTACCTTCAAAAATAAATTGACAATTAAAGAGGGAAGCTCGTTCCCTAATTTCAGCGACTATTGCTCCGTATCTACCTTGAGATCCACTAGCAATCTCCCCTGTAACCTGTTTAGGGTCAGAGGCCACAATTAATTGTTGGAGGTGCAGATCCTCCGCTAGGCACAATGCTTCCCGACAAGCTATAGCTTCGGCTGTTGCCGGATCGTCGACACCTGCCACCATGAGATCCGAACTCCCCAGGTACTTACCGTTGTGATCCCGGCATATTGCTACCGCCGAACATCCTCTCCCTCGTCTGATCCCTGCATCCACATGATTTTTTTTGCAAAATCTTGCAGTGGGCTCTCGGTCGCCTGCGAGCATTACCTGCTGCCGGAGCTTGGATGTTGGTGTTGTTGGGTGGTTTGATCTCCTTTATCATTTCGAGCTCAGCTATGAATCTGTTAACAAAGGAATCCACCGGGTGTGGGCTCTGGAACACCCCTTCATGGATAGCCTTCCTCCTCGCTGACCATATAGCCCATAGAGTGACAGCCAACCTCACAAACATAGCATGTGATAAAGCTTCCTGTTGTGAGAAGAGCCATTGTTTTGCATTTGGCACCGTGCTTGCAACTAAGCTCTGTCCCAAGTCCTCATATATTAATGCTGTTACGGCATATCTATCTCAAGGTAGTTTTGGTGATTGATGACAACATGTTTGCGGACTAATCTTGTGCTTTGAATAATTCACAGATTCTCCCTTGGCACGAGACGCTTTCTTCCCCTCGGACTGTATTTCAAGACGGTGTAGCTCTTTCGTTTCTTTCTCGGTGGACTAGTTGCGTAGAGGGCACCGTACTATCAAGAGGGGGTCCGCTGGGGTATTGCATGGGTGGAATCATCACGTACACATCAGCTTCTCACCCTCCGAGCTTTTCCATTCCATTGTAGAGTTCTCTCCTCTCTTCCTTGTCCTGCCTGGGTCCAAGCGGTAGTACCGCGCAACCCAGCGGTAGTACCGCTGAGGAGCCACAAGCGGCAGTACCGCTCCACAGCGGTAGTACCGCCCATGGCTCCACAGCAGTAGTACCCCTGGGGTGCTTGGCACCTCCGCCTCGTCCGCATCATCTTTGGAGAGCTTCTCTCTCTCTTCTGCACCCTAGCGGTAGTACCGCACTGGTAGTACGGCCGAAGGGTCACAAGCGGTAGTACCGCTCCACAGCGGTAGTACCGCATGTGACCCCGCTGCCGTAGTACCGCTGGGTAGTTTGGCTCCTACCGCCTTGATTCGAGAGGTCTTTTTCTCGTGTCGGGTTTTGCGGCACTAGTCGCGGTTGTAGAGGCGGTAGTACCGTTCCAGGAGCGATCGTACCGCCCCTACCACCGCGGTAGTACCGCGGTTGGGTCCTTCCCCTTCTTATCTCCTCTGCGCGGCAGTGCCGCTGGCTGGCGCGGCAGTGCCGCTGTCCCGACGGTAATACCGCCCCCTCTGCGGTAGTACCGCCCTGTGCGGGGCTGGTTGGTGGGGGGCAACGGTTGGTTTGTTGCCCCCACTATAAAAGGGAGTCCCCTTCTTCTCTTTCACCTATCTCTTCCTCCCCCAAGCTCCATTTATTGCTCAAGCTCCATTAAATGCTCCAAGCTCCATTTTCGCCCGATCTATCTCTCTAGCCAATCAAACTTATTGATTTGCTCGGGAGTGGTTGAGAAGGCCCCGATCTACACTTCCACTAAGGGATTTTCGATTGCCCCACTCATCCCTAGCGGATCTTGTTACTCTTGGGTGTTTGAGCACCCTAGACGGTTGAGGTCACCACGGAGCCATAGTCCATTGTGGTGAAGTTTCGTGGTTTTGTTGGGAGCCTCCGATTAAGTTGTGGAGATTGCCCCAACCTTGTTTGTAAAGGTTCGGTCGCCGCCTTCAAGGCCACCAATAGTGGAATCACGGCATCTCGCATTGTGTAAGGGCGTGAGGAGAATATGGTGGCCCTAGTGGCTTCTTGGGGAGCATTGTGCCTCCACACCGCTCCAACGGAGACGTACTTCCCTTCAAAGGGCAGGAACTTCGGTAACACATCCTCGTCTTCACCGGATCCACTCTTGGTTATCTCTTACCTTTACTTGTGCAAACTCTTTAGTGTTACTTCTCTTGATTGCTTGTTTGCTTGTTGATATTGCATCATATAGGTTCCTCACCTAGTTGCACATCTAGACAACCTACTTTGATGCAAAGTTTAATTTGATAAAGAAAAGTTAAAAGTTGGTAGTTGCCTATTCACCCCCCCTCTAGTCAACAATATCGATCCTTTCAATTGGTATCAGAGCCAGGTTTCTTTATTAAGGACTTTACCGTCCAAAGAGTATGGTTGATACCGTAGACGGTGTGGAGGAACACTCCTATGTGAATCCGATCTCGTCTACGGGAGATGGGGGAACCTCGGTCTCTCGGGAGGAGTTCAATGTGGCCTTGGAGACATTGAAAACCTCCATGACGACCGAAGTTGAAAGCATGTTTACTAAATTTCTTGAGGGGCTTAAACTATCCACCGCATCGTTGAAAGTGGGTGACCCCGCCAACAAGGTGACGGACGCTAAGGCTCCTTCTTCTAGTGGTAAGAATGGCACCGGAATCTTTGCCCATGTGGAACCACCACTTGTTTATGGTGGACCGGTTCCTTCCACCCATTTGAATCATGCCGGTCCTCCCCCTAAGATTGTGAAAAATGAGGATTTTGATTCTTGGGTTTATCGCTTTAAACATCATTTAAATCATGTGAACACTAACCTTTGGAGAATCATTGAAGAAGGTTTCTATCCACATGATCCAAGCAACTTCACTCCTCGAGAAGCCGCGGACAATCAATTCAATGAGAATGTTCTCTTCATCATTCAAGATGCAATTCCACCCGAAGACCTACCTCATCTTCGTCCCTTCGCCTTGGCCAAAGATGCATGGCATTGTGTTGTCTCTCTCTACCGGGGAAGCGCAAGCATTCAACGCTCCAACTATGAGGTGGTACAAGATGCGGCTGATGAGTTTGCAATGAAAGAAGATGAAGAACCTCGTGAGCTTTATCGGAGAGTAACCAAATTCGCGGTCTCACTACGAGATCACGGGAGCAAGGACACGGATAACAATTGGATCAAGCGCAAATTCCTCAAGGCAATGATGCCCTATCACAAGGCCATGTCCTCCGTCATTCGTCAAAGACCGGACTTCCACACTTTGACCTCAAGCAAAGTGTTGGATGAGTTTTGTGGCCATGAACATTTTGGACAAGACTGCCGACAATGCGGTGCTCCGTTCTCAACGGGCAAAGAAGCCTAACCTTGCATTGAAGGCCAAGCTCACCGTTGAAGAAGAAGAAGAGGAAGAAGAGGAGAGCAACCCCGAAGACACGAAGTATGCATATCATGAACACATGGCACTTGCTTCGAGGCAATTTTGGAGCAAGAAAAACTCGAGGCCAAACTTTAGCAAAAACAACTCGAGTGGCACGAGGGGCAAGCAACATGTAAGAACTTGCTACAATTGCGGCAACGTGAGTCATTTTGTTGCGGAATGCCCGTATGAGAAGAGGGAAGACAATGGTGGCAAGCTCATCCGAAAGGACAAGGTCAAGTCGTTCCCCAACAAGAACAACTTCACCAAGAAGACTCCTCCCAAGGCATTGGTTGTACACGAAGAGTACAATGAGGATGGTGACGATGATGAAGATGATGAGTCGGTTGCCATGGCCTCCGTTGCCATTGCGACGACTTCACGGGTGTCTCTCTTCGACTCACCCAATGAGAGCATCACCGCCAAGTGCCTCATGGCTAAAGCCACCAACAAGGTAACCCCCAATATCAAAACTACCATCATTGATCATCCTTCTCCGACGGATAGCATTAATGAACTTGAGGGAGCTAATGTGGAGGCTAACGAGTTTGAGGCCTTTATGGGCAAACTCAAGGGAAAATCCAAGAAGCACTTTGTTGCTCTCTTGGAACAACTTGGTGAAGCCAATGACATGATCGAGGCTCACGAAGACACCATCACTAAGATGGAAGGGCATAGTCATGACTATGCCGATGAGATTTCGGATCTTTCCAATGCTCTTGAGGAAGAGCGTGGTCTTCGTTTGGCTCTTTAGGAGTCACACAACGTTGATCATGCTAAGTTAAAGAAAGATTATGATCATGTCCTCATAGTTTCTCATGTGCTAAACTCCGAGAAGGCCGAACTTGAGGTTGATCTTGCTAGACTCAAAGAGGAGTTCGATCTACTTGACAAGGCTCACAAGGTCTTGAAGGGTGCTCATGCTAGCTTCAAAGAGTCTCATGATCAACTTCAAGTAAAGCTAACCAAGGAAAAAGCCACTTTCCCTCGTATGATGTTAATTGATAATGCAAATGCTACTAACCCGTGTTGTGAGCATGTGCATCTCGTTGAGGAGAACGCTAAGCTAAAGGGGCAACTTGAGAGAGGTCTTGCGACTTGCATACAAGGCAAGAAGAACCTCAACGATCTCTTGATCAACCAAAAGGGAGTTGTGGCCAAGGAAGGGGTTGGGTACGTGCCCGACTCCAAGAACAAGAAGAAGAATGACAAGACCAAACGACCTCCTCCTCTCATGCAAACCTTTGTGAAGGAGGGAGAGAGTGCCTCCGAGGAGAAGAAGAAGAACAATGTCAAGAAGGGCAATGTCACCCCTCCCAACAAAGCCGACGATTTTTATCCTTCTTATGTGTTATGCCGTGCTAGTGATGGGCATGTTTATGCCAAATTTGTTGGTTCTCCTCATGAATACATTGAATGGTCTATTTGGGTTCCAAAGACCCTTGTTACTAACATCAAAGGACCCATTAAAAAATGGGTACCTAAAACCAAGCATTGATCTCTTGTAGGTGTTTGCTTTCGGTGGGGGATCATGGTTGCTCGATAGCGGAGCTACAAATCATATGACCAGAAGCAAGGACTTGGTGGTGGATGTGCACAAGGTTCCATCTATGCCCACCAATGTCGAATGGGGTGACGCCTCATCTTCTAAGGTATTGGTACTTGGCAAGGTGGTCATCTCTCATGATCTCACGATCGAGAAGGTCATGCTTGTTGAGTCCCTTGCATACAATTTACTTTTCGTTCGTCAACTTGCAATCATGGGCTTTGCCACTTTCTTTGATATCGATACCGTGACCCTCTTGTGGAGCAAGACTCTTAAAGTAGCCTTTGTTGGGCATGTCGAGAACGGTCTATATGTGATTAACTTTTCGGAGCGACCCACTAAGACCGCGACATGTCTAATGGCTAAAGTTAATGTGGGATGGCTTTGGCATCGCCATTTAGCCCATGTCAATATGAGATCTTTGCAAAGTCTCCTCAAGGGGGGCCATGTCCGTGGACTAACGAATGTTAGTTTTGCTAAAGATCGTGCTTGCAGTGCCTGTATCGAAGGAAAGCTACATGAGAAGGCTCACCCTCCCATGACTATCATTTATTCAAAGAGGCCTTTGGAGCTCCTTCACATGGATCTCTTTGGGCCTCCATCCTTCGATAGTCTTGGAGGAAGGAAGTATTGCTTGGCGATTGTGGATGACTACTCAAGGTACACGTGGGTGTATTTCTTCAAGAGGAAGAGCGAGACCCAACAAACCGTCATTGACTTTGCGAATGAAGCACAACGTCAACATAATGCAAAGATCTTGACAATAAGAAGTGACAACGGCACCGAGTTCAAGAACTACACCTTGGATGAGTTTCTTAGTGATGAGGGAATCAAGCATCAATATTCCGCACCCTACACCCCTCAACAAAACGGTGTTGCAGAGAGGAAGAACCGGACGTTGATGGATGCGGCAAGGACCATGATGGCGGAGTTCGAGTCTCCGTACAACTTTTGGGCCGAAGCCATCAACACCGCGTGTCATGCATCCAATCGGCTCTACCTCCGCAAGGGCTTGAACAAGACTCCATACGAGATACTCACTGGTAACAAGCCCAACCTCAAGTACTTCCGGGTATTCGGGTGTAAGTGTTTCATTCTCAAGAAAGGTGTTCGGTTGTCTAAAGTTGAGGCTAGAGCTTATGAGGGCATATTTGTTGGCTATGCTACGAACTCTCATGCTTACCGTGTCCTCAATAAATCCACGGGACTTATTGAGGAGACGTGTAACGTGGAGTTTGATGAGAATAATGGCTCCCAAGTGGAGCAAAGTGGCACTTGTGATGTAGGTGATGAAATTCCTCCCCAAGCCATAAGAAGAATGGGTGTTGGCTTTATCCTACCCATTGAGGAACCCCTTTTGGCCGAAGGAGAAGGACAAAGCTCCACTCAAGTGGAGCCATCACCAACCCAAGGCCCACACGCTTCCGAAGTTCAACATGAAGGCCCTCATCTTCAAGAACACGACCAAGGGCAAGATCACGCTCAAGACGATGTTGACACATCAAGTGATGCCCAAGGTCAAGTTCTCTCCTTCGAGCAAGTTCAAGAACAAGAACAAGCCCAAGACGACGCTCAAGATGATCAAGTGACCACTCCTCGTCTCACCCCAAGGAGGAATTAGAGCATCGTGCCGCCAAGGTTGCTTCCAAGCTCTCCACCAAGGATCATCTCATGACGAATGTGCTTGGAAGCTTAAGAAAGGGGGTAAGCACTCATAGACAATTAGCAAATTATTGTGAGCATCACGCGTTTGTCTCTTGTGTGGAACCCCACAAGGTCTATGAAGTGTTGGAAGATCCGGATTGGCTCAATGCCATGCATGAAGAACTCAACAATTTCGAGCGCAACAAAGTGTGGAGATTGGTGCCAAGACCAACCGGGAATCACAATGTCATAGGAACCAAGTGGATATTTAAGAACAAGCAAGATGCCCATGGAATTATCATTCGCAACAAGGCTCGTTTGGTAGCACAAGGCTACTCCCAAGTCGAGGGTATCGACTACGGTGAAACCTTTGCTCCCGTTGCTCGTCTTGAATCCATTCGCATGTTGATTGCATATGCTTCTCATCATAACTTTAAGTTACAACAAATGGATGTGAAGAGTGCTTTTCTTAATGGTCCTATTAATGAATTGGTTTACGTCAAGCAACCCCCCGGGTTCGAGGATCCCTACTTTCCCGATCATGTGTATCAACTCGATAAGGCACTCTATGGCCTTAAACAAGCCCCACGTGCGTGGTATGACCACCTTACCGAGTTGTTACAAGACCGTGGTTTTGGAGTTGGGCTAATCGACCCCACTCTTTTTACTAAGAAGGTTAAAGGGGAGTTGTTTGTGTGCCAATTATATGTTGATGATATTATCTTTGGTTCTCCTAACAAAGCTTTCAATGAGGAATTTGCCGCTCTCATGACCCCAAAGTTCGAGATGTCCTCCATGGGAGAGTTGAAGTTCTTTCTAGGGTTCGAAGTGAAGCAAAGAAGAGAAGGAACTTTCATCAATCAATCCAAATACACTCAAGACATGCTCAAGAAATTCAAGCTAAGTGACGTCAAGCCGGCTTCCACTCCAATGCCCACCAAGTGCCAACTTGACTTAGATGCCCATGGTAAAGTGGTGGATCAAAAGGTATATCGTTCCATGATTGGATCCTTGCTTTACCTTTGTGCATCTAGACCGGACATCATGTTGAGTGTGGGAATTTGTGCACAGTTTCAAGCCGCACCTAAGGAAAGTCACTATGTGGCGGTCAAACGAATCCTTCGATATTTGGCTCATACCCCAAACTTTGGCCTATGGTACCCAAGAGGATCAAACTTCAAGCTTGTAGGGTACTCGGATTCTGATTGGGCGGGAGACAAAGTGGATAGGAAGTCCACTTCCGGAGGGTGCCAATTCCTTGGTTGCTCTTTGGTAAGTTGGTCTTCCGAAAAGCAAAGTTGTGTGTCTCTCTCGTCCACTGAGGCGGAGTATGTTGTCGCCAGTAGTTGTTTTGCACAACTCCTATGGATGAGGCAAACTTTAAAGGATTATGGTGTCACTTGTGACAAAGTGCCTTTTTGGTGTGACAATGAAAGTGCCATCAAGATTTCTCTCAACCCGGTGCAACACTTCAAGACGAAGCATATTGAGATTAGGTATCACTTCATCCGGGATCACATTAGGCGAGGAGAGATCGAGCTCAACTATGTCAACACTCATGACAACCTTGTAGATATTTTCACGAAGCCCTTGGATGAAGCAAGATTTCGCGAGTTAAGGCATGAGCTAAATATCATTGATTCGAGCAATGTGGCTTGAACCCTTGCACACCCTACCACGCTCAATTTGTTGTCTAGTTTAGGTGTAGGCATGGACATAGGGGGAGTGTTGTTCTCTCAATGAACTCTTCCTCCCCCCATTATGCATAAATTGATCAAGTCTTTCACTTTAGCCATCGTTGATGGTACTTGTGCTTCAAAGACGAGTTTTGTTCATGGGCCCAAGGTTAAAATCTTTGCGGCGCCATACCTTTTGACTCAAACATAGGTGGCCTCGGCCACCGCCCTCGTTTGAAGAGGTGTGTCTTGGTCTTTTTGCTGGCTCTTTTTTTATTTTATTTTCTCTTGCCGTTTTTTGTCGTTCTTTCGAGCAAAAGCCTTGTTGGTTTGGTTGCCATGGCGTGCTGGGCGGTACTACCGCTGGTGGTGCGCGGTACTACCGCTCATGAGCGGTACTACCGCCCCCAGCACGGTACTATCGCTGAGGGACGGGACCAGGGGGTTAAGTCGGGGCAAGGGGAGGTTTCTTCTCCCCCATACCCATTCACTTCGCCCCCTCTTTCCTCTTCCTCTCTCCAGCCTCCACTCACCGTGGGAGGGCTCCGGCGGATCTCCGTCTCCGGGGCGTTCCTCTCCATTTCCTTTGGTGGAGTCGATCCCCACCCCGTTCTCTTGCCATGGATGCCGGTATTGCCCCCGTTCCTTCTTTCCTTTTGTCTCGTTTTCAGATCTTGTTTCTTAGGGGCAATGGTGGTTGCATCTCTAGATTTTTGGCCAAATATAGGCTTGAGTTGGTTGGAGAAGGCAACTAGACTATCTCGATTAGAGTTTGGTAGAAATATTTTTGAATTTGATAGGCCGGTAGTGCCGGATCTGACCACGGTAGTAGGAAACCACGGTTTCACCGCCTCGTGCTGTAGGAAACTACTGTTTCTCCGCCTCGAGCAGTACTACCGCTCTCATTGGAGCGGTACTACCGCTTGACCTCGAGCGGTACTACCGCTCTCTTTGGGGCGGTACTACCGCTCTCTTTGGGGCGGTACTACCGCTTGGGGCAGTACTACCGCGGGCATGTCACGGTACTACCGCTGCATGCCGAATTCCATCATTTTCCTGTCTTACCTTGATCTTTTTGTTGTGTTTGTTGGCTTATGCTCGTTCTTTCTGGTTGTTTTGCGTGTTCTTGTGTTTGGCTCCAGGTGATGACCATTCCGAGCAGCAAGGTCGCCGTATCAACCCCGGGCGTGCAACATCAAAACGCTACCGCACCTCTGAGCCAGCCGGTGGTTCCTCGAGCACCCAACCGCCTCCAGCAAGCGCTTCTGCAAGTGTTCCTCCACCTCCTCAGCATACGAAGAGATCTGCCAACAAGCCAAAAGGGAAGACTGTGACTGAGATGACCAACAAGGAGTTTTGGGAGAAGCGGCGCCGCAACCCCTATGCGGTGGACCAAGAACCCACTTTGGTCAATCGCCCATTCTGGAACCGTTTTCAGTTTGCCATCTACTTTGATGTGATCAAGGCCAAGAAGAATCTCTTTGTTGATGTTCGCTCCATTGACACTGATGCTATGGAGAAGGACCCGGAGTACTTTGGCGAAGCCCTTCAGATGTGCACTCAGCTGAACATTCTCAGGATCATGCAATTCAACAAGGATTTTGATGCGGATTTGGTGGCTCAATTCTATGTCACCGTCCATCTTGGGACGGATGTCGACATGACTCTGACATGGATGACCGATGGCAAGCTGCTTTCCGTCAAATGGAAGACTTTCATGGAGTTACTTGATGTGGTGGATAACGGGCTTGAGACTCCTGTCGGTTTCTGCCCTCACCGCAATGCTACGTCCACCCACAAGCAAGCCCTTTGGCCCTACTGCACTGTGAAAGTTCACCCAGTAACTGAGAAGAAGACCTATGAGCTGTCTCCGTATCTGGACATTCTTCATCGCATCTTCCGTGAGACTCTCTTCCCTCGGATCGGGAATCTGGATATGGTCCACTCTTACCTCGTGGACATGCTCCTTTTTCTGTCAGCATGAGAAGGAAGCAAGCACTGGAGAGAGCCTGGATATTTCTCATGTCATGTGGTCTGAACTCCTCTCTGCCGTGTCTGAGCGCAAGTGCCCTATATATGATCCTTTCATCATGAGGCTCATTGAGAGGGCCTGGGTACAGACCTATCCCAGAGTGTTGCTAGAGACTGAAGACTTGGTTTCTCATGAAATCAAGCGTCTGAGGAAGAAGGACAATTGGACTACCCCAGCGCCACACACAGGAGGTCCGTCTGCTGCTGCTGCCACAAGGGGTCCGTCTGCTGCTGCTGCTGCCATGGGGACTGAGGGTGGGGCTGCTACTGATGATCATGAGGAGGACTTTGGGTCCTCTAGTACAGAACCGTCGTGGGCACAGAAGTTTAAATGCAAGATGAAGAAGTTTTTCTGCATGGAGTCTCATGGTCAGTACATGACTCATGTAGCGGAGAAGCATGCCAGGACACGCCACAAGGAGCTCATGCGTCAGATGGGAGCAACAGTTGCCAGTGGGTCTGAGGGTCAGATCACTGAAGAGGAGGACTGGATTTATCAGAATTGCCATTGGACCGACTCCGATGCCGAGCAGTTTTCGACCCACGATGAAGATGCTGAGATGTGATGTTCGAGATCTTCATCTTCCCATCACCTGGAGTTGTAGCATCGCTCTTTGCCCTTTTTGGTGTCTCGTTACCAAAGGGGGAGAAGGTGTACGGATTTGTGTTATTGCCGTGCTTTGAGTCGTCTTTGTGGTTTCTTGTGTGTTCTCTCGGTGTCTTTATTTGGTTTGGTTTGGTGACTGTGAGACCTAAGTTCTAGTCATATGGTGTGAGACATATGCTCCCTATCGCCACCTTATTACTTATGTCTATTCAGTACTGTAGTTTATTATGAGATGCATGCTTGTCCTGTTTTATTCTCTTCTCTCATATATCTTGTTCTTAGTATTGTTGGACTATAAAATATAGGGGGAGTGTTGATCCAAATGTGTGTGTCTTGCTCCGAATGCTCCACTATCTAGGTGCACACATTCTGGGGGAGCCCGTCTATATTTTGTAGTTCAGAGTTTTCTTCTTTTATTTCTTTTCCTTGCGCAAATCCCTAGTTGTCATCAATCCACCAAAAAGGGGGAGAATGTTACGGCATATCTATCTTAAGGTAGTTTTGGTGATTGATGACAACATGTTTGCGGACTAATCTTGTGCTTTGAATAATTCACAGATTCTCCCCTGGCACGAGACGCTTTCTTCCCCTCGGAGTGTATTTCAAGACAGTGTAGCTCTTTTGTTTCTTTCTCGGTGGACTAGTTGCGTAGAGGGCACCGTACTATCAAGAGGGGGTCCGCTGAGGTATTGCATGGGTGGAATCATCACGTACACATCAGCTTCTCACCCTCCGAGCTTTTCCATTCCATCGTGGAGTTCTCTCCTCTCTTCCTTGTCCTGTCTGGGTCCAAGCGGTAGTACCGCGTAACCCAGCGGTAGTACCGCTGAGGAGCCACAAGCGGCAGTACCGCTCCACAGCGATAGTACCGCTCGTGCCTCCACAACAGTAGTACCGCTGGGGTGCTTGGCACCTCCGCCTCGTCCTCAGCATCTTTGGAGAGCTTCTCTCTCTTCTGTGCCCCAGCGGTAGTACCGCACTGCCAGCGGTAGTACGGCTGAAGGGTCACAAGTGGCGGTACCGCTCCACAGCGGTAGTACCGCCTGTGACCCCGCTGCCGTAGTACCGTTGGGCAGTCTGGCTCCTACCGCCTCGATTCGAGAGGTCTTTTTCTCGTGTCGGGTTTTGCGGCACTAGTCGCGGTTGTAGAGGCGGTAGTACCATTCCAGGAGCGGTAGTACCGCCCCTTCCACCGCGGTAGTACCGCGGTTGGGTCCTTTCCCTTCTTATCTCCTCTGCGCGGCAGTGCCGCTGGCTGGCGCGGCAGTACCGCTGTCCCGGCGGTAGTACCGCCCCCTCTGCGGTAGTACCGCCCTGTGCGGGGCTGGTTGGTGGGGGGCAACGGTTAGTTTGTTGCCCCCACTATAAAAGGGAGTCCCCTTCTTCTCTTTCACCTACCTCTTCCTCCCCCAAGCTCCATTTATTGCTCAAGCTCCATTAAATGCTCCAAGCTCCAATTTCGCCCGATCTATCTCTCTAGCCAATCAAACTTGTTGATTTGCTTGGGAGTGGTTGAGAAGGCCCCGATCTACACTTCCACCAAGGGATTTTCGATTCCCCCACTCATCCCTAGCGGATCTTGTTACTCTTGGGTGTTTGAGCACCCTAGACGGTTGAGGTCACCACGGAGACATAGTCCATTGTGGTGAAGCTTCGTGGTTTTGTTGGGAGCCTCCGATTAAGTTGTGGAGATTTCCCCAACCTTGTTTGCAAAGGTTCGGTCGCCGCCTTCAAGGCCACCAATAGTGGAATCACGGCATCTCGCATTGTGTGAGGGCGTGAGAAGAATACGGTGGCCCTAGTGGCTGCTTGGGGAGCATTGTGCCTCCACACCGCTCCAAAGGAGACGTACTTCCCTTCAAAGGGAAGGAACTTCGGTAACACATCCTCGTCTTCACCGGATCCACTCTTGGTTATCTCTTACCTTTACTTGTGCAAACTCTTTAGTGTTACTTCTCTTGCTTGCTTGTTTGCTTGTTGATATTGCATCATATATGTTGCTCACCTAGTTGCACATCTAGACAACCTACTTTGATGCAAAGTTTAATTTGATAAAGAAAAGTTAAAAATTGGTAGTTGCCTATTCACCCCCCCTCTAGTAAACCATATTGATCCTTTCAAATGCCCACGTGCAGCGAGCCATAGTGCACTCAATTAAAGAATGTGCCCCACAAAGGCCGCACGCCGCACATGTTGCCATTTTACGATGCTCCTTTGCATCTTCTGTCGGCAGACACTACTTGGATAGACGCCATAGAAACATACATACCTTACCAGGGACTGCTGTTTTCCACAAGGATTTCCAACCAGATGCTTCAGTAGTGGTAGTTGAAGGACCAGACGAGCCCTCTAACCATGCTTCCCGTAGTGGCTATCAAAATGTTATATGCTGATCGGACTGAGAAAATCCCGCTTCTCTCGAAGTGCCAACACCAGACATCGGGCATGTTCCTCATGCACAAAGGGATACCGGTGATGAGTGAAGCATCGAAAGGGAAGAAGACTTCTCGAAGCTTTGGAACATTCCAAGTCGCTGACTGTGGATTGATGAGCTCTGAAACAAAAGTTGGGGTGTTCTGAACTTTGCACCCATAGGGCCGCAACATTTCATCTCTAGGTAACCAATTGTCAGTCCATATTCTAGTTGATTCGCCATTACCTATTCTTTTGATCAGCCCTTGTTTCAGAACGTCACGCCCCTCAATGACCGTGACCCTATCGAGGCGCAGGTGGAATAAGCCCAACAACAGGGTGGCCTAGTAGGAGCGTGGAGCTGGCTGTGTCCAGCGAAATAGGCAAGACCTATGTAGCTTAGGAAGAGAACTGAGAGAAGGCATCGTTGATTGTAATCTGAACCTTTGTATCCCCGTGTTCTTCCTCTCCTTCCTTCCTCAAACTCTGAAATCTGTATCTATTTCGCGAATCTGAGCTATTCGGTGTGTCACTGTGAGTGGAGGATCGTAACACATGGCTCATTATAATTTGTGAGAGTATAAAATAACACATGGCTCATTACATCAATCATTTGCAACATGAATGCCTTTTCCTTTTCGACATCACTCCAAAGTTGCAAAAATTGGAATATTAGTGGAAATCTACCAACTGATGTCCTTTCAAGAGCAGAAAGGAGTCAATAATTTTGAAAATTTTGGCGATGCGTCCACATCTTCCTCTCGAGTTCCAACGCTGTCCATCCAGTCTCCGGGACACTCATCACCCATCTAGCCCACCTGAGACTGAGAGCCGCCTGGCTAGCCAAACATTTTCGCATATGTTTCACTCAATTCGGAGGGAGGGACCATGCGTCCATGCATATGCAACTCGTTTCTTTCGCCATCGCGCGCTCGTCGCTTCTTCCATGAAACAAGTGTGTCGTGATATACGTACAGTGGTCCCAGCCACTGTGTACACGTTACTCCTACCTGAACCATCTAAGCTAGAGTGATCACGATCGACCATGAATTTGTCTGTGCTAATTGAGAAAATAAATATGCTTACATATTTTAACATTAAATTCTAGCACGACCGTGACGGGCCTTCAGCTAATCGTTGCCT